>NW_022990391.1:463119-815131 GCF_902827175.1 Gymnodraco acuticeps
CGAAATGACATGGAGAGTACAAGCCTGAATAAAGTAACCACCATGCTCTAAACCGTCTGTATTACTTTACGCTTACCACGACATTACCCTTCTTCGATAAAGCCACGCTCACATTGCAGATGAGACAGATGGACTTTGAATTGGAATAGATACAAAAATAATCATCCTCCCACTCGGAGTGAAAATTATATATTTTGGGCTTTTTTGCTTCTACTCCTGTTGACACGGACAACGTCAGCGAAATAGTGCCCACTGCCCACCAGCCACACCCCGACACATGGGGTCACGCCGGCCAATCACAACGCTTTGATGCGTTCAAGTACATTATTCTGGTACTGGAAGTTTATGTTATAGGACATTAATTTCTATTTTTAGACACATCTCTCGATCCTGGGAATCTCCCCGCGATCGACTGGTTGGGCACCCCTGATCTAGAGAATTCGAACGGCACTGAGGGACTTCCGGGTAATTTCACTCGGTTAGGAAGCAAGCCCCCAGGAAGTGCGCCGGAATCAGATGAAAATATTTGTGATGGCCTAGCGGCAGTACTACACTTCCGTTTGGTTGCCAGGCCCGGAAACACTTTTTCCCATTGACTTACATGGGGAAAAGTGGTCTGTAAATCGTTGGATATTTTTTTTAAACTAAATAAACTACCCAGTATGAACACTTGTATAGCACAACATTCGTTCCTCAAGTTGTAAAAATTTGCTAATAACGTTATTCCGAGAGTTATTTCCCTCTGCATTATGAACGCGCATCTAACCCACGGGACTGCGCCGCCCGGCACGTTAATGTTACTTGTTCAGCACTACATGCGTTTATCTTTACCCATGGATGCACAATAAGAACAGACCATATCGCCTTACTGCCAGCCCACGGAGCTGTAATAATGGATATATTGCACATGTTTGTTGTAATTCATCATTTGTAAAATATTATACTACATGGGCTGTATGATTAAATCTTGCACCGTAAATGTTGTATTAAATAAAGTTAATATTACCGACGTAGATTAACGTCCCTGTAGATTCTTATTACACTAAGAAGCTTATTGAACTGTATATATCAAATCAAGTTTTATTTATGTTGCACATTTATAAACGATTTTTGGTCGAGCCAAAGTGCTGTACATATAAAAAATAGCCTACAGTAGAGACACTTTACAGCAAATACAATAGCACAGATTGTTCAGAATATCAGTATGAGAAAAAACGACACCCTCTGTCCTTAGACCCTCACATCGTACATGGAAAAACTTCCAGAGAAAAACCCACAGTTTAAAGGGGAAAATGGGAGAAACCTCAGGGAGAGCAACAGAGGAGGGATCCCTCTCCCAGGACGGACAGACGTGCAATAGATGCCGTGTGTAAATCGAAGAGATAATACATTTTACAGCATATAGACCGAATGTTAGGAAATACATGTGTCTGTAATAAGAAGATGAATCTACGAGGATGTCAGCTACAATCCTGTGGAAGCCATCAGGGAAGCAGCATGACGAGACCCAGGCAGGTCCGCAGAGACAGGTTCAGCCACGACCTGAAGTCCACGACTTAATCCAGAACTCAGGATAGAGGATCCAGGACACAGGACTCCAGCAAGAAAATCAGCCTCGACTCCGGATCCCGGCGTAGATATAGATACAAAACAAGAAAAAAGATTTGGCTGGGTTAATCGGAACAAGAGAAGACACAGACACAGACAGACAGACAGACAGACAGACAGACAGACAGACAGACAGACAGACAGACAGACAGACAGACAGACAGACAGACAGACAGACAGACAGACAGACAGACACACAGACAGACAGACAGAAGAACAGACGAACAAGTACTCCCTTAGAATAGGTTGAGGGAAAAGGGTAGCAAGTAAGAGAGTAAGAAACATAGGTGGAGAGGCACACTCAGGGAACAAGGTCCCCACTGGAGCCTTAGTTGGAAATTGATGAGAGATAGTGAGGTACGCTGTGTCTACGAATCGTAATCGATTTGCTTCATAAAGGGACGCAAATAGCTTTCAACTGATTGCAATGTATTCCCATCTGCGGCGGGATTTGACGCTCATGGAAGCACGGCATTCGTTTGTGTCGGCTGCCCTTAAAGGCAATGTGAGCGTCCATTCCCATTGGATAACGGAGAATTGTACACCCGGAAGTAAGTATTCCCCTTACTGTCGATTGATTTTACAGTGATATCTACACTACTCATCGACTAAAAAACACCAGATTATCCTTGTTAATTACACAACATTGATTGGTTTAAATTGTGTGCAATGCTTTTGTATTTTCCCCTTCGATTCGGAGAAACAAATGTTTTTTCGGAGTAAAGGATGGCAGAAGACACTACACTACCCAGAATCCCCAGCTATCGTTTGGACTACACCATGTGCTCTGTTTGACAAACCCCGTGATAGTCCTCAAGCTCTGTGATTGGTATATATATATTATACACATACATATTATACATATATATATATACACACACATATATATACCACATATATATATATATACACACATATATATATATACACACATATAATATATATATATATATACACACATATATATATATATATATATATATATAACACACATATATATTATATATATATATATACATTATATATATGTATATGTATATACTATACATACATATATATATATATGGTTATCTACCAATTGGATCAAATGTAAAAGTCAGCCGAATTAGTGTTTATACTGCAAGGAGACGTATTGTGTGAAGAGAAATTTAAGATGTTTAATTGCTGATATATTATGATCCACGTCACGTATTCAGTTTTGGCGGCAGTTCTTCCTGTTTGTCCAGAAGTCTTCTAATCAGGGCTCTATAAATAAAGAACTACGGCAGATGTGTAATATTTAATGCAGCCGAACCGTGTATTACAATGCCGTTATGTGATGACTTCCAAAGAGAAACAAGCACACTCGCAATCAAAGTATTATTTTCTTTTTTTTAAATGTTTTTTCGGATTTCATATTAAAACCATATCCCAACGTGCATTGCGGCTAAAAAGCCAGAGATTATAGAATCAAACGAATAAATAAAAACAAGGATAATTGTGTGTTATTGTTGAGTAAATAACAGTGTGTTATTTAGAAAAGAATAACAAATAAGGAAAAAAGATTTTAAAAAATACAGATTTCAGTATTCTGAGGCTCTGAGCCCCATTTCCTTTCCTAATGGACGGCAAAAGAAGTCCGACATTATACGATTTAAAATAAAAACAATTATCGTGGCTTGGTATTGAGTAAGAACATGTTTTTATGAACCACACAGCTTCCGGTCTACCAAGACCCGACCGGACAAAACGTGGTGTATCATATGCACGCATAACTCGGCCTCAGAACTCAATAGAGAGGCGAAGTCACGCCCATCTACTTCCGGTCCATGGGACCCCGGAAGCGAAAAATTATACATTGAATTCAATGGAGAGAGAAACGTATCTTTTGATCCCGCCACGAACTACACATATGATGTTTGTCAATCTTAAACAATAATTTCCATGTCAAAAAAGTCACATTTTGTCTTAAAACTGTTGAAATATAAGACAAAATACGCGACTACAAAGACTACAAATCCCAAATCCCATTCTGGGTCGCGTAAGTGATGTCACAAGCGATAATGCTCCAAGTGGTTGGTTCACTTTTACAAGATGCGTGTGTGCTTGTACCAGGTTGTAATCACAAAAGTGATCATACCACTTGCTCGTTCTATCGATTCCCGTCTGATGAAAGGACCAGGAGTCGCTGGATCAGACATATCAGGTAATATCATAGGTAATATTAGGGCTGTGCAATTAATCGTATTTTAATCGCGATTACGATTATGGCTTGCGACGATTAGGAAAACAGCATAATTGACAAAATAACGATTATTTTGCTGGGTCGCTTTCGCCCCTCCCTAAAAGCCCCCTCGGCCACGTGGGAGTGACATGTGTTGTGAGTGTTCAGCGCAAGCGAAGATGTCAGAACAAGAGCAGCAACTCGTTAAAAGAAGGGTCGCGGGGAGATTCCCAGTCGATCCGAGATGTGTCTAAAAATAGAACAACAATATTCTTTTTATACGTTAATGTCCTGTAACATAAGTTCACGTGCCAGAATAATGCACTTGAACGCATCAAAGCTTTGTGATTGGCCGGCCTCACCCCATGTGTCCGGGCGTGGCTGGTGAGCAGTGCACTAGTTCGCTGACGTTGTCCGTGTCAACAGCATGGATGGTCAACAGGAGTGACAGTCCGCACACACACACAGACCGCAATTATGGCAGAAGCAAAAAAGCCCAAAATATATAATTTTCACTCCAAGTAGGAGGATCATTATTTTGTATCTATTCCAATTCAAAGTCCATCTGTCTCATCTGCAATGCGAGCGTGGCTTTATCGAAGAAAGGGTAATTTAGGAGGCGGCTTCAAAACTGCACAACGCTACGAGACGGAATTCCCTCCTAATTCTGCCTACGCTCCAAAAGGGGAGGGGCCTGAGAGCACAGCTAATGCACAGCAGTCCATTTTCACCAGGCCCAACAACAAGAGCAAGGCTGCTACCAGACAGTGGCGGCGCCAGATATTTTCTCTAGGGGGGTGCTGTGGGGTAGCTTAGACGTTTCATAGAGGGTGCTCACACATTTAGGGTTTCCCATTAATGCACAGCGCTACAGTTGAATTTTCTACTGCAACCTCTCCCCACGCGCACACACACACAGTGCACCCGCGACTGTTACAAATGAAGGCTCGATAATCAGCTCACGGCATATAGGCAGGGGTAAAGTGCTATTTTTACAAGTGGGGAGCGGACCTCACCTCCTCTAGGGGGGGGTCCGGGGGTTAGCTCCCCCGGAAGATTTTTTGTTATCATATTAAGTTAAAAGCATCAATCTGGTGCACTTTGAGAGCAACATTAAGAGATCTATGGATACATCTCAACACCCATACGAAACAGAACTGTCCAACAGATTTTCTATTTCTTTATAGATATTTTACAAATCACTCCCCTTTAAAACAAACCGTTTGAGACCCACTGAGATAACTAGACTAAAGTTAACTATCTAAACACTGAGAGAGTCCTTTACTTCACCTGAGTTGAGGTTACGTGAGACTCTCCGTCTGACAGGAGAGAGTTCTCCCTCCACCTTGTTGTTGAAAAAGCTCCTTATATCCATTTAGCTTGGCTAGCTAGCACCAGATTGCTAACCACAACGATCTCCGGTAGATACCCACTGGTGCTCTCTCGCTCGCTCAGCGCACGCACGCACACAAATGGCTCGTGCCACACACACACACACACACACACACACACACACAGAGCAGGGCTTGAATGAAACACAGAGACCCAGAAAGTAAGCTACTTGTACTCACGAGGCCTATTATGTGCAGAATCCCTCTCGGCTTTCAGTTGGTTTTGATTGAGTGTCCACACGTGGTCGTTTAAGGACTAAAAAAACGATCAATTTTTCACTTTGCTGTTAGCAAATCATTTGGCGCTCTAGCTAACAGGAAGTCAATCAAGTGTCACAAAGTAATTTAGCCTATGGGTAGGTCAAAAATCGAATGGGTGCTGACCATTGGCCTAATCATATCACCTGTGTTGGCTTTATGTTTTTGGTCAAAATGTGTTTGTTTCACATATGCATTGATGTAATCATTAATATTTCTAATTTAATTTAATAAAAATAATAATAATAATTTCGAAAAAAAAAAAAAAACACATATTTCTTGGGGGTGCTTAGGGGGTGCTTTGGCAATCCTGGGGGGTGCTTCAGCACCCCCTAGCTCCCCCCTGGCGCCGCCCCTGCTACCAGAGCATCTTATCGTGTCAGTCACGTTCTTGCGAAACACATGAAGTCTTTCGAAGACGGCGAAGTTATGAAAGAAGCTTTCCTGGAGGCTGCGACGCGCTTTGTGGGACAGTAAAATAACAGCAGCATTTCAAACAGGTTTTTGATATAATAAAAACTCAATTTAGATACCGTTATTAATCTGCTGTAAGTTTTGGTTTGTTTGAATTTATTCATGATAATTATTGTACAAAATGGTATAAGAATGCAAACATTAAGATCTGTTCTGTTTAAATTGATTATAGTCTATCAGTTCAGAAACTAGTGTTGCTTGCATCCTATTTTAAAGGCATTTCTTTTTATACTCTAATAAAATGCAACAAAAAATCGGTTTGATTCTATTAATGTTGTATTTTTTATTGCACTGTTGCTGCAGCAGATTACTGTGTAGCTTCAGATCTGAGTTGTCTTATTAGTAAGCCTAATTTATAGAGTCTTTTCTTTTTTTCCTGTGTCATATGTGGCAGCACTGCCACAAGTTCCTCTTCAGAGAGGGTCTTCAGTACAGGTGGCAATATTGTCACCTGCCTGCGCTCATCTCTGAAACCAGACCATGTAAACAGCCTGGTATTTCTTGCAAAAAATCTTTAAGAGATGACATGAGCAGCCCTACCAGCATTTGCCATGGTGGCCTAAACATTTTTATTTGGTCTTAAATTGTAGTTCAATATGTATTTCCTGTTACTTCTGGACCATGACGGTTGGCCAGCCTTCAACGTTTAACTGAGTGGAATATGTTGAATATGTTTTACCAAAATGTTGGCTATATGTTAAGGAGTTTTCAGTAGGTTGTGACAGTGCACTGCAACATGTTTGATTTAATTTATTTTGGTCTAATTTATTTTTATTTATCATATTAATATATGTTTAGTATGGTTTTGGAAGTGCGCTCCAACACATTTATTGATCTTGTTTATTGGTAAAATATTATTTGTTTTAAAGTTCAATAAATGGTCAATGAATAATCGTCAAAATAATCGTGATATCAATTATTGACCAAATAATCGTGATTATGATTTTTGCCATAATCGCACAGCCCTAGGTAATATACATGTTGTGCATGGAACATAGTCAAGTTAGCTACCTAGCTAGTAGCGACGAGTAGCGAGCACGTTAGTTAGCATTACATTACTTAGCTTTGTCATTTTTAGTAGCCTTACCATGAAGTTATTATTGTATTACATGAAGTAAACCAAAATGTTAAACAGTAACCAAACATGATGGTAAGTATTTCGTGAAACTTTTGAAGAGTAGCCTACTGCGCCCTCCACCGGGTGCTAAGGAAGCAGTTCAGGGAGAGTCGAAGGCAGGCATGGAGCTTTGCATGACATTCTTCTGGACGTGTTTCATTGTGATGACAGTGAGGGTGAGTCAATCTGTTTGTTGGAAAGACAGTCGTTGTGTGCTTATTGAGAGAAAATTGTTAGAAGAGATAATTATTCAAAGTGTTGTTACTGACCTTTTCTCTTTTATTTTCTTTACCTCACCTGTAACTGCTGAGACGTTGAGGAACATGCAAACTGACCTGCTCTGGCAACCTGATTTCCACTGTACGTAATAGTATTTGGTTATGGTATATTATTTATATTAGGGCTGTCAGTCGATTAAAATATTTAATCGCGATTAATCGCATGATTGTCCATAGTTAATCGCGATTAATCGCACATTTTTTATCTGTTCTAAATGTACCTTAGAGGAATATTTTTCAAGTTTTTAATACTCTTATCAACATATGAGTGGACAAATATGCTTTATGCTAATGTTTATTATCATTTGAACAATGACAAATATTCTCATGAATATTAAACACAACAACCTCTGAACATTACAAATATTCGCCTCAGTGTGTGTGTGTGTGTGTGTGGTGGTGTGTGTGTGTGTGTGTGTGTGTGTGTGTGTGTGTGTGTGTGTGTGTGTGTGTGTGTGTGTGTGTGTGTGTGGTGTGTGTGGTGTGGTGTGTGTGTGTGTGTGTGTGTGTGTGTGTGTGTGTGTGTGTGTGTGTGTGTGTGTGTGTGTGTGTGTGTGTGTGTGTGTGTGTGTGTGTGTGTTGGAGCTATGTGCAACTCAAGGCATATGCTCGAACGGGAGCTGCCTGGACGCTGCAATCATGTTGCGCACTATCCGTGCTGAGTGTGCTGACTTTTCGTACAATGTCCCACTGTCTGGCTTCCTGCATAAAGTCAAGTGCTCGGCGCAGTTGTGGCGAAATGTCGCTCCTCTGTTTTCATTTAAACAGCTCCTTCTATCCATTAGCGCAGCTAGCTAGCACCAGATACTAACAACAACAATGCACGTAAGGTCTCTCTCTCGCTCGCTCGGGCCACACATACACACACCCTCCCGGTCCTCCCAACAGCCAGTCGGTGCCTGCCGGTGAGCGTGGAAGTGTGGTCTGCCACAAGCGGGCGGCAGGAGCGGGTCAACATCAGCTTGTAGATGGTATTTTAAACTCGATGCGCTCTGAAACTACGGGCGGCCCGAGGACAAAAAATACACATGCGTTAATCGCGTTAAAATAATTAGTGGCGTTAATTTTTTTTTGCGTTAACGCGTTAACTTGACAGCCCTAATTTATATACATCAAAGGCACAATGCACCCCCCAGAGACACACATGTATTGAGTGTGATATTTTGCATAGGTCATGTGAAATCATCTTTACATACTATAAAACTGTAGGAGCGGCAACTTGTTTTGAAATTGAATTTTTAATATCCGATAATAAAGTTGATCTGTTTTCTTTATTCTTCTCTCTTCCCAGCTCCATCACCATTCTCTGTTCCTGCAGGTCCTGCTTGCTAATCAATGCTCATATTTTTTTACACAATTACAAATAAAGTCATTGTATTGTATGGCATGAAGTTGTGCTTCATTCGGAGTCAATAATAAATTCATTCTGCCTTCAACTGCACAATGATTGTGGACTGCACCGACATCCATGTAGCTAACCCCCAGTAAGATGAACCAAGCAAAGAGGGTCACCATCATGCCCAAGGACATCCAGCTGGCCCGCCGCATCCGCGGAGAGAGGGCTTAGACTGACCTGAGACCAGCACACCCAAACACAACGGCTCTTTTAAGAGCCACCTACAGTTTCAAAGAGTTGCAATCCTACGTTATTATAATGATTAAACTGGTTCATGTATCACTTAGTTTACTGAACCGTGATGAATGAAAGAAATTAGTGAGGTAGTGGTTTACTGAAGTTACAAAGACATTAATATATGAGTAACAGGTCAGTGTAAACACAAGCTTCTGTCAATTATGGATCATTCAAACTATTTATATAAAAATATGTAATAAAGTTCTAAAACAAGTATTCGGTATATTCCTTGATAGCTTTTGGAGAATGTTGTTTTAAGTTTACTAAAATCTATCGTTTCAACTGTTTCACTTTATAAAAAGGGAACAGGTGAGTAGAGCATCATTGAGTTTCTTATTCTGTCAGTAAATTATCCAAATGAAATGTTTTTCATTCTTTTAGTCAACCCTAAACAAATTGATTGTACCTTTTAATAATGACCTTATATGGTCGGCAAAGTTAAATTAACTTCAGAAAATCAAATCTGTTCAGAGAAAAAACTAATAAATGTTTAAAGATAGGAACTTGCCATCCCACTGAAAAACAGTCCGTAGAGATTTAAAAGGCGTAGTTGTAGTTCAGTCCAACGTTTCATTTGGATTCATTTGACAACAGCCAACTCTTTTCATAAAAAAAAAAAAAAAATTCAAAGTCAACTTTATTGTCAATCTTACTCAGTTTGTGTTTATAGACAGAGATCAAAAAGACGTTTAAATAAAATTATACAATTTACAGATATGTATACAAATATATATATCCTATATACACCATCATGTATAATGATGGTGTATGATGTAGAAGGAAGTGTGGTAGATAACAAGTAAATATAGAGTTACATACAGATCCATGTTACAGCAAAAGATGGAATAACTAAGAAGCACGCAGTATAATAATAATTACATGCAACAATTAAATAACTGCTCAGCATCTCCACCACAATCCCACTCTGCTTGTGTCCTGTTTTCCTCTCCTCTGCATAACACCCCCATCACACATACCAAACACAACGCAGAGTCCGAGGGTGTTAAGAGTATGTTTATTTAAATGTCCTCCTCTCTACTGGCCAACACAGGGAGGCATATGCTGGGTGTAGAATTTTTCCAGGAGGAGATTTCCATGCCATGCAGGGTCTTTGGGGATGGGGATGATGATCGCCTCCTTCGTGGTCCACACAACAAAGTAGCAGAGACTCCGGTCTGGATATGCAGCTGCCCTTGGACCTGGTGCCAGTATGGGTGATTCTCCTTGAGAATATATGACCCACCCTCCTCACGAAGACAGAAGGATGGTAACTGGACTGCCTCCGCGATGGTCATGTTCCTCTGGCTGTGTGGACACTTCAAACTCCAGCAGGGCAGATGGCTGCACAAGTCCATCGGGTGATGCTCCCAAAACAACCCGACTCACTCACAAAGAGACCAGACTCGATTCGAACACTGTCACTTGATAGGCCTCCACAAAAGCCTTCACCCCTTCGGCCCTCGTTTACAACCCCCCAGTTGACAGTTGGCGATGTCTCTGGCCAGTGGAGTTGTATGTCTCCTCTCGCTGTTGGTAAAGTTGAGACACCGGCTGGACTACTTTTTAAGTGCCAGGCTTCCTCCACTGGTACTCAACATCTGTGGAGCTGATCTGCCAAATGGCAAATATTGCCATTTGTACATCCCCTGTGCACAATCACAGACAGCGCTCTGCATCGCGCCATCGTCTCCCATGCAGATCTGTAAAAATAAAGTAAGTACCATTTGTTAGCATGCTATAATAGATTGAATGAGCAATAATACAAGGATGGTCCGGATCTGGGGGTGGGAGGGTTTATTTTTCCATAGTTTTGTTCCTCTTGTCTGATTGTTGTTATTGTTTGTTTTTTCTGTATTTTTTGTAATTTGTGCTGTATTGGTTGTGATTGTACATTGTATTTTTCTAAATGTGTATGAATACATTTTTGAAAAACATTTGATCAACAATAAAAAAGGATTTGGTCAGGATCTAGACTCAGTGTGTAGTTTATTAATTAATCAATGCTCTCTACATTAGGAAAACACATACCGGTGTACCAGAGGGAGTCACACACAGCTGTGCCTAGATAACCAAAATCCTTGAATCTACACACAGCAAATAAACTCAAATGACACAACGAGAAAAAGGAGATCACACATACAGTATAGTCGATATAAAACTGGCCGCTTCAATCTGAAGAGCAACTAAAACAAAACACGGGAGTGTACCTTGTTCTTGTGAACACTAATGTTATCCACAGCATACACAGAGACCACGAATTTCTTAAGGAGAAAACTAGTTACTAAAACAAAACACGTTAGTGTACCTTGTTAGCTAATGTTAGCTAGCTGACATTAACGTTACACATTGCACTCATATTACTCACCGAAACCTTGTAAGCCGGTCCCGCTGCTCTTACAGAACCGACTAACTTCCCCTTTCGTGTATGTACAGCTCTCAACATGCCCAGACTTGTAGTGATGTTCACCTCGTTTTATACTTTTCGCCTAATTCTGAAAGAAACAGATGAAATTTGCTAACGTGACGGCCGTCTTTGTGATGGTGACGCGTTTTGTGCGAGACCAGAGACCTGTAGTTCACTGAGCGGTTTCACACACAAAAATGTGTAACTTCACAGTTTTACGACACATTTTAATTTTTTTGACTTTTAAAATGTTCTTTTAAATTGACAAACATCATATGTGTCATTCGTGGCACAATTCAAACGGGATCAAAAGATAACCTTTCTCTCTCCATTGACTTCAATGTATAATTTTCCGCTTCCGGGGGTCCCATGGAGGCTCCGGGAAGGGGAGGGACTTCGCCTCCATGGGAATGGTTAGTGTATCATATGCACGCAAAATCGGACTTCTGCGTATCTATTGCACGCATTTCCGTTGTGTAAAGTCGTGTCATTTGTACACAGACTGAAGAGAGTGGGTTGGTGTGACAGTACTCTTCAAGGGGTTCACGAAATATGACTACTACTCTTACTGTTTAACATGTTGGGTTACTTAATGTTACTTCATGTTAAGGCTAATAAAAATGACAAGGCTGTAATGCTAACTAACGTGCTAGCTACTAGCTAGGTAGCTAACTTGATCCAGCCACTCCTGGTCCTTTCATCAGACGGGAAGCGAAAGAACGAGCAAGACCCATTGCTGGTATGATAACAACCTGGTACTAAGCACACAGGCATCTTCACTTTACGTAGCCATGATGATAATGTCTTACCTTTGCTTTTTTGTGATCAAAAGTTGTGTTCAAGGGCATAAAAACGGATAATCCAATGTCTCTGTGTAACTTTGAAATGATTACTGATAATCCATCATTACAATTCTAAATAATAAACGCAATATTTTGGTTAGCCGGAGCTCCCGGCTTAGGAGGTGCACACGCAGCGTCTCGTTTTAACTGAATAATTGTCATGACACTGTCAAACACACTCATACCTGCTTGGTATGACATTGAAAAAATTACATTAAATAATAAATACAAAATAAATTACAATAAAATGACTGTTGTTTAATCTTCACATCTTGTAATCATGTCTATAATTTGAGCACCAAATTATTGAAAAGTATCGATAAGAGTATCGAAAAATACCGGTATCGATATGCAGTATTGGTATCAATAAAATCCTAACGATACCCATCCCTAATAATGACACATTATTATTGTTTTATATGCAGACATCTTTCTCTCATTATGTAAAGAATATGTATTTCTTTTTTAGAGAGGGGGAGATTTCTTACATCAGGGGCAGCTAGGGTTGCCAACTTCCAGAAATGGAGAAACGGGACACATGCATGAAGATTTTCGGGTTTCTGGCGGATTTAGTTACTTTTTTTTGTTACTTTATTACAAACATGGACTGCAGTGCAGTCCATGTTGTTGTAACTCAAACCATGCTTAAGTCATGATGTGAAACGGTTAACAAAGAAAAAGGGAAACTCAAGCTGCTGCTACACTTTATTGTATTTATCTAAAATTAAGCACTTTTAAGATGCATACATTTTCAAAAGCTATTTTATTTATTTTCTCTATTTTATTTTTAAATGCAGCCCGAGAGGAACATTACACATATCCATATATTTACTGTATATCTGTATAGTTCAATGTTCATTGACAATAAATATTGTTGTTTTTTTAATTGTACTTTATTTGATTGGCAGTCAGTTCTTGATTACATGCAGACGTTGATAAAGCTACAGCTACTTCAATATATATCACAGTAATTCATAAAGCAACTTAGACATTTTGATCTTCCGGACCTTTGCATGGGGAGATTTTCTCTAACTGGACCTCGTTGAATTTTAGTTGAATACCCCTGTCCTAAAGCATATGTACGTAGCCCCCTAGGGGATATGGAGAAGAAGAAAAAGAAATTGGTAGAAATAAATAAAGTTTTGCGAGATCTCGCAAAACTTTTCATTTAGCTCAATGTACTTCAGTCAGTTCGGCAACACAGAAACCACAAACAATGGAGCAGTAGTTAATCGATTTTCACTTTGAGCTTGGCCTAAAATATAAAGATATAACATCAGTGCTTGGCAATAGGCACGGGTTTCACATAAGTGAAAGACACCTCAGTAGAACACTGCGGTCAACTCAGCCGTCTCTTGCGTTTGCTTGGTCAAATCAGCAGCTCTTTATTTTTGAGTGCGCTTTATCGTCTTTATCGCTTTTTTAATCGTGCCTTTACGGTAATCGCCGAGAAGCGGCTAATACAAGAGTAAAATAATGCAAGTTTTTGTGCTATATTTGCAATAAAAATATGTTTTACCATAAGTTCTTAACTGACACTGTTGGACTCAGTACTAGTTTGACTGCTACCACAAATACAATGAAATACTTTTACTGTGTACCTTTTGAGTAGTCCTCTGTCAAACTCCCCTCCTGATTACAATCATTCATGTATTCTACTAAATTTGTTGAGGGATAAAATGATTTTTTGCAATAAGTTCTACATGAAATTGATACTGTTGGACTCAGTACTACTTGGACTACTCCACAAGTACAATCAAGTATTGTTACTCTGTGTTTTTTGAGTACTACTCGGTTAACTCCTGTCCTAAGTACAATAATTCATAGTTCATAGAGTACAATACATGAATTATTGTACTCAGGACGGGAGTTTGACGGAATTTTACTAAAAAAGTACACAGTAAAAGTACCTCATTGTATTTGTGATAGTAGCCTAACAAGTACTGAGTCCAACAGTACCAATTGTATTAAGAACTCATCAAATATAGCAGAAGTGGCTTGATTTTGTTCTCAGGAGGGGACTTTGAGAGAGTATTACCCAAAAAGTACACATTAAAAGTACTTTGGTAGCAGTTAAACTAGGACTGAGTCAAACAGTGTCAGTTTTATTAAGAAGTTATGGTATAAATTATTTGTATCGCAAATAAAGCAGAAAAAAACATGCATTCCTTTACTATTGTACTAGCGTCAGTGATTCTCAGCGATTACCGCAAAGGTGCGATACATCGCGCACATCAAAAATGAAGAGCTGCTGATGTGACCAAGCAAACGTGAGAGACGGCTGAGTTGACCGCAGTGTTCTCTTGAGGTGTATTTCACTTATCTTTTATCAGATCACATGACCTGTTCAAGCCGGTGCCACATAAAAACAACAGTCCGGACAACATTGCTGTGTGTTTCCGTCGGAGGTACTGGCTTGAAACTATATGCCAGTCTTTGTTTCATGCAAAAAGATATTTTTTCGCATGCTCAAAATTATGAAAAATGGAAGCACATATTTTAATATCTTCGCCGTATTTGATAATTTTACGAAACGGGAAATACTGGAAACTGTAGATCCTGCTCAACAGGATTTATTTACCAGGGAGGGGGTGAGGTAATCAGGTAAACGGAGCGATACGAAGCGAGATGAAAAGAGACGAAGAGGGACGGCGGGAACCGAAGAGAGACGGCGGGAAATGGAGAGAGACGAAGATATACGAAAGACAGGCGGCGGGAGACAAAGAGAGACGGCGGGAGACGAAGAGAGACGGCGGGAGACGAAGAGAGACAAGCGATTGAAGTAAAGTGACAGACAAACATTGAGAATTTAGTAGGGCTGTCAGTCGATTAAAATATTTAATCGCGATTAATCGCACATTTTGTATTTGTTCTAAATGTACCTTAGAGGGATATTTTCAAGTTTTGAATACTCAACATATGAGTGGACAAATATGCTTTATGCAAATGTTTATTATCATTTGAACACTGACAAATATTCTCATGAATATTAAACACAACAACCTCTGAACATTACAAATATCCGCCTCAATTCAACCTGGAACCTCTCATACAATAATACAACACAAAGTGTGTGTGTGTGTGGGTGCAGTTGTCGGCGAAATGCCGCTCCTCTGTTTTCATAACTGTCAAAGCATGAGACTGTGGGTCTCATGCTCCCACTGTGGGTCAAAATAATGCGCTGTGACCCCGAGGTAACTGTCATTACTGAGTGAAGTCCAATAGTCTCCGGTGAGCGCAACTCTGGAAGTCTTTCTTAAATCCTCCTCTACTTTCGCTTTTTGGACTTCATACAAGTTGTGTATTTTCGACACAGTGGTGGCTCTGGAAGGCAATTCATAAGTGCAGTCGTTGGATGCGACCGGAATTATATCACGCAGCCCCTCGTCCTCCACAATGTTAATTGGCCTGCAAGCTGTCGCCACCCATTTAGCGATCTTTGTTGAAAGTTTGCTGCTCGTAGACGTGTCCAGGCGTCTCCCTCGCACACTTTCAAGTGTGGTCTGCCGCAAGCGGGCGGCAGGAGTGGGGCTGTCGGCATCAGCAGTGTGCTTGGATTGTATAGATGGTATTTTAAACTCGATGCGCTCTGAAACTACGGGGCGGCCGAGGACAAAAGATGCACATTTGTTAATCGCGTTAAAATAATTAGAGGCGTTAATGCGTTATTAACGCAAATGTGGACAAATATGCTTTATGCAAATGTTTGTTTATTATAATTTGAACAATAACAAATATTCTCATGAATATTAAACACAACAACCTCTGAACTACAAATATTCGCCTCAATTCAACCTGGAACCTCTCTCATACAATACAATAATACAATACAAAGTGTGACTTCTCGAATCCTCGGTCCTCCAGTAGTGACCCGGAAATGAATTTCAGCGCGCCATGTTGAAGGACATCTCATTTCTCTAAATGCACATCGAGGATCGAGCATCGAGGAGGCTCTCTGGAGGAGCTATAACCGAGGATACACTGATGGGTCCTTGTGACGAAGATGGCTGGCTTCGGGCTTTGTATATTGCACATGTCTTTTATTTTGAAAAGTGTTCCCCCTCCCGTTCTTTCTGTTACTCCTGATTATGTTCACCTGGTGCCCTGTGTTGTCTCCTCCCCCCCCCCACTTGTGTCTAATTGCTCCTCCCTCACCTGTGTCTAATTGCTGATTAGTGGGTGTGTATTTAGGCTCTGTGTTTCCTGTTTGGTGATGGCTGGTAGTGTGGGTGAGATCCTTGTGGCTGGTGACTGTGTTCACCTGGGCAGCAATATTGAGGCTGTGTATCCTGTACCACAGCGATGAATAAATGCCCACACCGGGTTATATATGAATTCTCTGCCTCTGCCTCCTTGCTTGGTTGGGCCGCTCAACGGTCAGTTTCACAGTCCTCCACGGTCCTCCATGGCTCCTCCGCGGATGCATTTCCGGCAACAGAGATGTTTCAAAGAGTCGTGACGCACGGCCGGACTTATCTCAGCCAATGACAGCTCTGCATGCATCCCCTGGATATTATTGTATTAACTGCTTTCATCGCGTTGCGATGTTTCCAGAGAGAACAGCTGTGAGGTCCGTGCAGAAAGCAGAGCAGTGTGTATAATATATATCACTCAGTATAACAGGCCTACTCTCTTTATTTGCTTTAGTTTAGTAGATATCTACAAACAAAGAGTCCATATTTTTCTAAGACCATTTAGTGCTTCACATAATAAAATACACAACGGCTGTAGCCTGATTATGCTTTAGGAGCTGTTGGTGTGTGTGGTATAGTGTGTAGATGCGGCGGACAGACGGGTCTCAGTTGGTTTGGTGTCCTCTGCTTACCTTTAATACTTGTAAATACAACTTTTGGCCCGTAATTTATTTTCCTCATTGTAGCGACCAGAGGGGGGGGTATATCCAGTCTCTGATAGTGTTACTTATGAGTGCTCTCATACTTGTTTGATTCTGAAATTATATATATATATATATATATATATATATGCGGACACCCTAAGCAGATGTCCGCATCTGTAGCCTGTTATTGTCTCATTATACCGCACTGTCAATAAATTAAAAGTAAATATATAAGTCATCATGAACACATCTGTCCATCAGACAGAGGGCTGCTGTGCCTCCTGTCATCATTAATGGACGTCTCTTTAAACTGACCGCTCAGAGGAGAGGAGTTCTCATTTCTCTAACCGCCTGCTGCTTCCCCTCCTCTCTCCTCGGTTCCCCTCCTCTCTCCTCCGCTCGCATCTCCTGTGGGCGGGACTAAGTCTCGAGGATAGGAGTCGAGGAGGGGAATCTCGGAAATGAGATACGGCCACTGTGATGGATCGTTGGAGCTATGTGAAACTCAAGGCGTGCTCGGCGCAGTTGTCGGCGAAATGTCGCTCCTCTGTTTTCATTGAAACAGCTTCTTATATCCGTTAGTGCAGCTAGCTAGCACCAAATGCTAACAACAACAATGCACGTAAGTTGTGCGCGTTCTCTCTCTCGCGCCACACATACACACACCCTCCCGGTCCTCCCGATGGCCAGTCGGTGCCTGCCGGTGAGCGTGGAAGTGTGGTCTGCCGCAAGCGGATCGCAGGAGCGGGGCTGTCAGCATCAGCTTGTAGATGGTATTTTAAACTTGATGCGCTCTGAAACTACGGGGCGGCCAAGGACAAAATACACATGCGTTAATCGCGTTAAAATAATTAGTGGCGTTAATTTTTTTATTATTTTATTAACGCGTTAACTTGACAGCCCTAGTATATATTTGTATTATATTTATAATAACACTTTTGCCTTATCAGAATGAAATCCCACGTACATTATTTAAGCTTTTAAATGTTTTATTGTGCCTACTGTGTCACTGTTGACAGAACTTGAGAAATGAGTAAAATATGCCTATGGATACACCTGTTATTTGTTCATAACATTTGTATATAGGTTCATGCTACCTGGTAGCGGAAAGATGAGGTGTTCAGGTTATCATTGGTAGCTCGCCATCCCCCTCGTCAGGGAGAAAATCCAGAGTCCAAAATCCAGAATCTTCTTATCCAAGGGTATCATAAAAACCCAGCCTGTGTAACATAACACTGCTTAAAACATTGCAAATGTATCTTCAACACATGTGCATCAAATATCATAACTGCAGTGCTAAATTGTCAATAAAACACATTTAGATAACATAAGGAAAACTGTTGCATTGTTAATAAAAAATTAAATCTAAATGCACTACTAACACACACACTGACTTCAATAACCATGAAATGTAGATGAACAAGACTTACAGTTTAAACATTAATGCTCAAAACTTGAAAAAAAATACATGTCTAGTGCTTGTTAGCACTGTATAGTAATACACAGCATAGCTACTGTAACTCTATCAGCCATAACTCATATTTGCTCAATTTAACTGAACTCTCAAAAGAGCTAGGTGGCTAACACACCACGGTGGCCGCAGCATGCAGGCAGCAACCAGCATGTAGCATGTTGCGTGTTGCTTCACTCACCAAGGTAAATAAAATAATAATCAAAACTCCAGCTTTCCAAGGCAGCTCCAACCTCCAACGACAGCCCCAGAGATTGGTCAACCGCCGTCCCGGTCAAACTCTTAATGTGCGCTGTTTTGTGCATATAATTATCCCTTTTCCAACGTGCCCTCACTAACCTGAGTGAGGAGGAGGGACTTGGCGGATTTTAGTCCGTTCTGCAATCATGATTGCGTTATGAACCAATGAACTTTGTTCTTAAAAGTTGACCATTAAACTAAAATATACTATAAAATAACTAAATAAATAAGACATCATTATTAACAAACAAAATACAAGAACCTTGTTGTAACCTTGGTTTATCCAGTGGGTTACATATACAAATAAAGTGTGTAATGTAGGCCTGTTATATTATTGAGCGATATATATTATACACACTGTTCTGCTTTCTGCACTGACCTCAGTAGCTGTTTTCACTGTAAACGTTGTGTCACGATATTCATGTTGTCACGTTTTTATGTCTAGGTTTGGGTGTTTTGCTGTTCTCCCTGTCATGTTTTCTCCTGATATATTGTCTGGTCCTTTTCCCTGTGTTGCGCGAAAAAGAAAAAAAAAAAGTTTTAACAACATGTTTATTTATTGACTTTTCATTCCTGTATAATCATTTTGCGCAAAGATGGCACTGTTTGTCAGAGCACTTCATCCTTCTGGGATTTCATGAAGAACAGCTCCAACGCCTGTGTGTATGGGAACGCTGAAATATACTTGGGGGGGTGGTGGTAGCGCAAGTTTTAAAAGTGTATCTTACCTTTTTTCACCTAGTTAACTTTTTATTTATTTATTCATGCATGCATATTTTATTAATCACATTACATTTCATTTAGCTGACACTTTTATCCAAAGCGACTTATAATGACCGATTACAGGGACATTCTCCCTGGAGTAACTAAGGGCTAAGTGCCTTACTCAAGGGCACACTAGTGGTGGTGTTCCTGGCGGGATTTGAACTCACAGCCTTCCGATCTTCAGCCCACCTCACTATCCATTAGACCAATCACTACCCTCTCAAATGGAAATATGTGTTTACATAAATGGTGACCACACCGTTTGAGACCCACTGAGAACTTAGACTAAGTTAACTATCTAAACACTCAGACAGTCCTTTACCTCACCTGAGCTGAGGTTATCCCGAGCTTGAATGACACACAGAGACCAATCAAGGGCTTTGATTTGATCATGTCGGCAGGCCACATCATGTGGACAGCCAGTCACCCTGTGAGGCAGGCCACTTAACAGGCCAGAAGGAGGCGAGATCAGAGCAAGGGAGCGAGGGATCATTGTCCACAAGTTAATCGATCACAGATGGCGTCGTGGTCACGGACGAATAAAAAATAAATAATAATAATAATAATAAAAAATAAAAAATACCTAAATGGGTCGCGAAATATACTTGGGCGGCCGTTAATATACCTGGGCGGCCCGCCCAAGTATAGTCTATGTGTGGGAAACCCTGCTGGATTTTGAATTTCCTCTCGTTGTGTGATTCCTGGCCTGCTAGCCCCAGGCATGCTAGCTCCCTGCCTCCCAATTCCCAACCTGGCACCATACGCCTCGGTGGGTTCCGTCTGGAGTCAACCCGTGCTTCTGCCCCAGTTCCTGCTCCTGTCCAAGAGCCGTTCTCTGGAACTCGTCTGGCTTTTGGAGGTCCACGGAGCCTCCAAACGGCTCCTAAAAGAAAGAGTCGCAAGTCCAGGCTAGCAGCCCGAGCCCCAAGAGCCATGGTTCCGGCCCCAGCAGCCATGGTTCCAGTCTTAGTTCTGGCCCCAGCAGCCATGGTTCCGGCCCTAGCAGCCATGGTTCCGGCCCCCGTTCTGGCCCCAGCAGCCATGGGCCCGGCCCCAGCAGCCATGGGCCCGGCCCCAGCAGCCATGGGCCCGGCCCCCGTTCTGGCCCCAGCGGCATGGTTCCGGCCCCACCAGCCATGGTTCCAGACCCAGTTATGGCCCCAGCGGCCATGGTTCCGGCCCCAGCAGCTATGATTCCAGACCCAGTTCTGGCCCCAGCAGCCATGGTCCCAGCCCCAGCGGCCATGGTTCCGGCACTGGTTCCGGCCCCAGCAGCCATGGTCCCTTCCCTAGTCCCTCCTCTGGTCCCTTCCCGAGTTCCTACTCAATTCCCTTCTCAAGTCCCTTCTCAATTCCCTTCTCAAGTCCCTTCCCAAGTCCCTTCTCTAGTACCTACTCAATTCCCTTCTCTAGTCCCTACTCAATTCCCTCCTCGTGTCCCTCCTCAGTTCCCTCCTCGTGTCACTCCTCAGTTCCCTCTCCAGTCCCCTCTCGAGCCCCCTCTTCAGTTTCCTCTCGAGCCCCATCTCCAGTTTCCTTTCAAGTCCCCTCTCAAGTCACCTCTCAAGTCACCTCTCGAGTCACCTCTCAAATTCCCTCTCAAATTCCCTCTCGAGTCCCCTCTCCAGTCTCCACTCGAGTCTCCTCTCGAGTCCCCTCTCAAGTTCCCTCTCGAGTCCCCTCTCAAGTCACCTCTCGGGTCCCCTTTCTAGTCAACTCTTGAGTTCCCTCTCGAGTCCTCTCTCGAGTTCTCTCTCGAGCCCTCTCTCGAGTCCCCTCTCGAGTTCCCTCTCCAGTCCATACTCAAGTCCCAACTCAAGTCCCTACTTAATACCCTACTGAAGTGTCGTTGGAAGTTCCGCTGGGGGTCCTGCCAACTCCATGTCCTGTCCCGTTGGGGGCCCCGCCGACTACTCTTCGCCCTCGAGCCCGGCTCCCTGAGAGCCGCGGTCTTCGCCCTCAAGCCCGGCCCCCTAACGGCCCGTCCACACAGCGGCGTGCGTTGAAGCTTCCAACGCTTCTGCCCATTCATTTTGAATGGGGTGACGTCACTTTTAGCCGAACTGCATTTTGGGAAGCGACGTGGAGCGTTGCTGGCATTGCTGGCTTCAAAAGGAGAGCAATGTTCAACTTTTGACGCCTCGACAGAGGCGTCAGCCAATGAAATCCCGTTTATGCAAATCTGCCAGTACAAGCGCTAGCCATCAAACCGCGTGTATGCTGGGAGAGACTACGCAGGTCATTTCCTCATATTCCAAAAAATGGAGGGAAAATTCATTATAGCGGTAGTGAATCACCCGGTGCTGTATGATCAGTCTCTGTTCATCTACCGGGATACAAACCGGAGGAGCGAGGTATGGAGGGAGGTGGCAGAGACAGTGGATGAAACTGGTAGGTTTTCGCCTGTTTGGGGATTTTATATCCAGTTTACTTCGTTTTAACATTGCTATTGCTTTGTATGTCGGGGGCGGGAGATTCATGTGATTGGTCGCGTTGCTCGCAAAAAATCCCCAAGCTTCAGATACACCCACCTCCAAGCATCAATACACGCTGCTGTGTGGACGCTCCGTGAGAGCCGCGGTCTTCGCCCTTGAGCCCGGCCCCCTGAGAGCCGCGGTCTTCGCCCTCGAGCCCGGCCCCCTGAGAGCTGCGGTCTTCGCCTTCGAGCCCGGCCCCCTGAGTGCCGCGGTCTTCGCCCTCATGCTCGGCCCCCTGAGAGCCGCGGTCTTCGCCCTCGAGCCCGGCCCCCTGACTCTTCCTTCCGCGGTCCTCGCCCTCATGCTCGGCCCCCTGAGTTCGCCTGCTGTGGTCTTCGCCCCTCCATGGACTCTGCCTTGCCCCCGGGCCGTCCGCCCGAGACCCCCTCCATGGTCTCTGCCTTGCCCCCGGGCCGTCCGCCCGAGACCCCCACCATTGACTCTGCCTTGCCCCCGGGCCGTCCGCCCGAGTCCCCCTTCTCGGCTTCTGCCTTGCCCCCGAGCCGTCCGCCCGAGATCCCTTCCGGGCCCTCCGCTGTGCTCCTGGGCTGTCAGCCCAAAACCCATCCTCCAGACCCCCTCCACCCACCCTGGTGGCCCTAGTTAATGAATAAACAAACGGTAAAGGGCAGAAAATCTGATGCACATTTGATAATCTCAAATAACTTATCACAACAACGACAGTTTGCAGAGCTGTGCTTCTTTGATATAAGTCCAGCCATGCGTCACACCTCTTTTAAACATCACTGTTGGCTGAAATCGACATCAGTGTACCCTCTGTTATAGCTCCTGCAGAGAGACTCCTCTCTCCTCTAAATCAGTGTATCCTCGGTTACGGCTCCTCCAGACATCCTCCTCGATAATCGATCCTCGATGAGCCTTTAGAGAAATGTGTTTTCCTTCGAGACGGCGCGCCGACATCTGTTTCCAGGTCGCTGCCGGAGGACCGAGGAGTCGAGGACGCGAAAATGAGAGAAATGACAAACGGCTCATTTCGGAGGACTCGTGCGCGTCGACTTGACGCCGGGACGACCGGCGACCCTCCCCGACAGGCGCAAGGACCAGTCTGCACAATGACTACTTTTACTGTAGGTACTTTAACTATATTTTGATGATAATACTTTTCTACTTTTACCTAAGTAACAGTTTGAGACTTTTACTTGTAACAGAGTATTCCTACACACTGGTACTTTTACTTTTACTTAAGTACAAGATCTTCTTCCATCTCTGCATGTGGCTGAAAGCAGAGGCTCTTTGGAGGAACTACATGATCCTCTTTACAGTATGTTGTACTGCCCAATGAAGTCAATGAATTACCCCCAGACCCCGCGCTCAACACTCTGCTGCCCCTAGGGTTGCCATATTTGAGCCAAAAGGGGCGTGTCCCGTACGGGACTTTGTTTGTCCCGGACTCCCATGTAAAGGGAAAAAAAAAAAATAATAATCTGTTTGCGGCAGTCTATGGTTTGCGCGCAATGCAGTGTGTCTGGCTGCGTGCCTGTGTGTTTGTGTGCTGTATGCGAAGGGCGCTAGGACCGCTCAGTTGACAGGGCAGGCACAATGCTCGCACGTGTGTGTGTGTGTGTGTGTGTGTGTGTGTGTGTGTGTGTGTGTGATTTTCTCCGGTGGGCCGCGGTCGCGGCATCATTGTTTGTGTGGCATGTCAGCCTGTTCAGTGGTGTGGGAAAATGAGCGCTGCCGGTGGAGGAGGTGATAATGAAAGAGGAGAAGAGAGAGAGGATGTGGTTCTGGGCCCTGGCCCTTCTAAAAAGAAAAGACTTGTGTCTTACAACAAACAGTGGGAAGAAAAACACAGTTGGGTAAAGCCCGTGAGTGGAGATCTGTCTCGGGTCTTCTGCACCTTGTGTCGGAGGGAGTTTTCAATAGGTCAAGGTGGAGAAAACGACCTGAAACAGCATGCTGGCACAGAAATGCACAAGCGAGAAACACAAAATAAAGGTGCATCAAATATAACTAAATTCTTCGGCAGTTCAACTGCAGAACAAGACAAAGTTGCTGCATGTGAGGTAACATCAGTGTATCACACAGTTAACAGTTTCAGACGATTATAGAACAATATCAGTCTTTACACATCATAACAATTGAACAGTTTTAAAGTTTCTCTTTCTGTCCCTCTTATATTGCAGACCCTCACTCACTTTTTTGATTCAGTGCGAGAATTGAGCTGGAGCTTGTCCTGCCAGGAGTTTAGATCTGGGCTGAAATGGTGTCAGGGCGAAACAACATCCGGTTTCACTATGAGTGGTCGCATTTTCGAGAGCTCCCGCTTTGGCGGTTATTCCTCACGATTTTTTACATATTTCATCCTCCTGACAATATGGATTATGGACTCCTACCTCAACTCATCAATGAGGCAACATCACTTAGAGAAGGAGAGTAATGAAAGCGGGGATAAAATGAACCACAATGACTTTTACCTTCTCAACGGCTGGGAAAGGAAACACCTCACTTTTGGAAGTGCAAGCATTCATGCATTATTAACTGCAAACCCGACGCGAAAGTACTTACCCCCGTCAGGCAAACTAGACCGAAGAAGTATGATCGTCTTGGTCTTATTGTTAGCGGGAGACATCCATCTGAATCCGGGCCCGGTGCAGACAAGAAGCCAGTCCTGCAGGCTCGAGGAACTAGCATCTCAATTAGCATCAGAACTAGCATCTCTTCCGCTGCAGCAACAACTACGCGACGACAACAGAGACCGTGGAGACAGCGGAGACCAAGGAATAAACGGAGACTTCGAGATTCCCCCGGGGACGCTTCGGCAGACAGACACGCATGAGGCATGAGGCTTGGTTTCAAAAACAAATTCTCTGCAATACTCAATGATTTGGCCCCCCTAAGAACAACCAGGGTAAAAAATCGCGCTGAGCCGTGGATGCACTCCGGCATACTGACCGCCATGAAAACCAGAGACAAAATATGCTCTGAGTTTCATAAAAGTCAGTCAATGCTTTCCAAAAGCACGAGCAGTGAACTCCAGGCCCACGTGACTGAACTCAAAATTGAAAGAAACAGACTAAGAAATGACGTAAGCTCCATGATCAAAACTGCCAAAAAGAATTTCATCAATGTCAAAACTGAGGAAAACAAAAATAAACCCTGTGAACTTTGGAAATTACTCAATAACCAGCTTGGCTGCAGTAAAAAACTCAAAATGAGATTTTCTAACTTAAATATAAAGACAGATAACAGGCTCATCACAGACAAACTGGATGTGGCCAAGTACTTGAACATTTTTTTCACAAACATAGCCACAACTCTTGTAAATAAATTACCCTCCCACTCAGGGCTTTTTGGAGTAGATCACATCATGACCTACTACAAAAACCTAGGGGTACGCAAAGATGATTTCAGTCTAGCAAGGGTAACAACAGCAGAGGTACTCATTAAACTGAGCGCCCTCCAACCTAACAAGGCCACTGGCCACGACAATATCCCCTCCAAATTCCTCAGAGACACAGCAACCGCCATCTCACCAGTCATAGCTCACATAATTAACCTCTCCATAAAACAGGGAAAAGTACCCAAAGACTTCAAAATTGCAAGAGTAACCCCCCCTGCACAAAAAGGGCAGCAAATTGGACCCAGGCAACTATCGCCCTGTTTCTATACTTACCTCCATCTCGAAAGTCATGGAAAAAATAGTATATGAACAGGTCGAAAAGTACCTCGCGGAAAATAAACTAATCTATGAATTTCAATCTGGCTTTAGAACATCCCACTCCACTGACACATGCCTTCTTTATTTGAGCGACCACATCAAACAAGAGGTGGACGAGGGCAAGTACTGCGGCATGGTGATGCTGGACCTACAAAAGGCTTTCGACACTGTCAATCACCCCATTCTGATTGACAAGCTAAAAGCAATTGGTTTTGATAAACTATCGGTGAGCTGGATGCAATCCTACCAGGAGGGGAGAGAACAGATGGTGGAGGTCAACGGTACTCTATCCCCCCCTCCCAGTGAGCTGTGGTGTTCCACAAGGAAGCATATTAGGTCCGTTACTGTTCCTAATTTATGTAAATGACATGTCATCAGCATGTGACTGCAACTTGTTCCTGTTCGCGGACGACTCAGCCCTGCTGGTCTCTGACAGGAACAGGTTGCAGGTTGAAAAAAACCTCAGCTCCGAGCTCGGCAGAATCTGCACCTGGCTCGCCGATAATAAATGATCATTACACCTGGGTAAAACAGAGTCCATTCTCTTCGGTTCGAAACATAATCTCAGCAAATCCGACGACTTCTCAGTTGCAGTGAGCGACATTATTGTCACAAGTAAGAAAGGAAATTACATACCTAGGATCTATTCTTGAGGCAAACCTCTCCTGTGACAAAATGGCATCCAATGTAATAAAAAAAGTCAATCAAAGAACTAGATTCCTATACCGGATCTCCTCTCTGGTAAACAAAAACACCCTGAAGACTCTGGCAGGAGCACTCATTCAAGGGTACTATGACTATGCTTGCACGTCATGGTACCATAGCACCTCCAAGGTGCTAAAAATAAAACTTCAAACATCGCAAAATAAACTGGTCAGACTACTGCTTGACCTTTCATCTAGAACCCACCTCACCTCTGCCCACTTTGACAACCTAGGATGGCTTAGAGTAGACGACAGAGTACAGCTACTTGCAATGGGCCTGGTCTACAAGATCCACTACACCTCTATGGTACCCATGTACATGTCAAAATTCTTCCCAAAGGTCAAGGAATACCATGATCATAACACCAGAGGGAGCTCCACAAATCATGTGAAACCCAGATTTGGCACAAAAAAGGGGGAATACACGTTTCGCAATTATGCCACATCAAGGTGGAACGCTCTTCCCACAACTGTAAAGGAAAGTAAAACTATACTTACCTTCAAAACCTCTCTTAAAGAGCACCTTCGGGGGAGAGCATTGCAAAACTGGCCCCGGTAATGGTACAAATCTCAACCTGTCATTCAATGGACAGCTTCCCCCCCCCCCCCATCTATGTATATACTCGCATTTTAGACTCTGTTACTAACTGTATATCTGTAGACTTGGTATGTCTTAAATGTCCGGTTAGGATGTATTAGAACGAAATCTAAAATGAAAATTGTAAAAAAAAACACCTGTATGTAAATTGTAAATAAGTCATCTGTATGTCAAATATGTCTTATATGTCTTAAATGACATGATGAATTGGAAATGGGGGACCCTGATGTAAACAAGACGAAAGTCTTTCTCTGGTCTGCATCCCCTTAACAATTGTATGTTTTGAGCTGTACTGTACTGTACCCAATATACAAGCTGTTAATAAACTTTTCAATCAATCAATCAATCAAGGGCCATTCTCATACACACATGCAGGTGCTCATTGGTTAGCCTCGGTTAGCTCATTGGTTAGCCTCGGTTAGCCTGCCCTGGAACCATATTTAGTTTTAATGTTGATCCTGGTGGACTGATCATATTGGGCTCTGAGACTGCTTATTTTTTGTGACCTCAGTTCTGAGTTGAGGGAATGTTTGGTCAAACACTTTGTGTTTTGTCTCATAGTGGCGTTTTGGCACTTTTAATGAGCGCCACGGTCTCTGAACAAATGAGACACACTGGTTCTGTGCTCCCAGTGGGCAGGATGAACATGAATGAGTCCACTCGGGGTTAAAAGCTCTGTTCTCTCTGTCCACTTTCCTCTTCTTGGAGAGCGCCATGTGTAATTATGTGTCTCTCCCTGTCTGCCGCTAACTCGCCTGTTCACTCTCCTCTCCGCTTCTCTCCCTGTATCGCTAATTATTCTCTTCACTCACTTTCCTCTCCGCTTCTCTCTGCCGCGCTCTCGTCTCTTCTTCTGTGTTTCTCTCCCTGTGTCGCTCACTCGTCTCTTCTTCTGTGTTTCTCTCCCTGTATCTCTCTCTCTCATCTCTTCTTCTGTGTTTCTCTCCCTGTATCGCTCACTCGTCTCTTCTTCTGTGTTTCTCTCCCTGTATCTCTCTCTCTCTCGTCTCTTCTTCTGTGTTTCTCTACCTGTATCGCTCACTCGTCTCTTTCGCGCCCTGTCGGCAGCGGTTAAAATAGAATCGCCCCGTCAAAATTGAAATCCCCTATTAATGTATTGATTATAGGTCCGGGTCCGTATAGGTCGGTGTCTGGTTCCGGATCCGGACCGCGGTCCGCCTGTTGCCGACCCCTGCTTTAGGAGATATCTACAAATAAACCGTAGATATTTTTCATGAAACCATATAGTGCTTCACATAATAGAATATACTGCTTGTCGTTTTGTTTTTTTATTTACTTACGGGAGTAAGAGACATAGCAGAGCTAATAGCCCAATATTCTTCTCTTTTCATTTTAGTCCCTTTTTTGTGTTTGAGAGACTCTGCCAGGAGTGCCAGATTAATGAACTGTAGATAATATGCCGACCATGGCCGAAGTGCTTGATATTCCACCACGTTGCTGGTGAAGATAATGATATATCCTCAACATGTTGTTTTATCAAGGGGGCAAGATGAGTGGTGTGGCTGAACAGAGGCTTAAGATTTTGAACAATCATGCAGAAATAGATTGCTGCCACTGCACCTGAACTGCCTGCCGCCATCTTCTTCTACATCATTAATCCAAATCTGTATAGTAACTAAAGATATTAAATAAATGTAGTGGTGTAAAAGTACACCATTGACCTCTGAACTGTAGTGGAGTAGAAGTCATATGTAGCAAAAATATTGAAATACTCAAGTGAAGTACAAGACCCTTAAAGTTGTAATTAAATATAGTACTTGAGTAAATGTACTTAGCTACTTCACACCACTGCTCCCTGACTGTAGTGCTGTCCTGCTGACAGCTGGAACATTCACACACTCGACCCTCCAGAGTTATTGACAGGCTTCAGGTCTTCACAGGACCTCAGTATCTGATGGAGCTGTCACTCAGCCGTCCAATGATAAGGCTTATCTGCAGCCCGGTCTGTGCGCAGCTGCAGGGCGACGGGGGGGGGGGGGGGGGGGGGGGGGGCTGGAGAGGGTTTTTCTCGTCCTGACAGAGACTAACGCGAGACGTCGGCCTGAGTCTGGCCTCAGGTGTAGACAGCAGAGCAGATAATTAGTGAGAGAGCTGGCGTCAGACAGTTGACCCCACAACGACCGGGACACACACGCGCCACACACACATCACAGAAGTGTGTCACACACACACACACTCAAATGTCTCAGTCAGCTACAGTGAACAATGAATGACTATGAATTCAAAATATAATGAAGGTTAATATTTTCTGTGCATTTTCGTGTATATCAACTCCTTGTATATTGTGTGTAACACCTGAGTGGAAAAATACTTCTTCTTCTTCCTCTTCTGGTGCATGCTGGGAGATTTTGGAGTGTGAGTGAAAGAGAATAGCAAGACTTTTGCTTTATATATTTTCTGTTTACTTTTGTGTAATGGGTGTTAATTTAATATACTTTATCGGTGGTGGTTTGATTTGCTTTACTTTTCGTGCTTTTTGGTGGTGTTTGTGGGGTGCTTTGTGGGCTTCTCCTCCCGGTGTTTCGCCGGCCTGCGTCTGACGCCATGGTAAGTGGGGAGTTTGCCAAACTCACGCGGAAGCACGGCATTAGAATCTCAGCCAGCTTCCCATGCACTGTGGAGGAGATCGGGCTGGCTGTGGGAGAGAAAATCGGACACGGCAGCATTAAGTCCCTGGTGCGGATGAACAGCGCGGTGGTGATCTTTCTGGATCAGGTGGAGAAGGTGAACCGCGTCATCGAGAGAAATGTTTGTACAGGTACAGCTGCTGATGCTGCCCGCAACCAAATTGGTACTTTCTAATGTCCCTCCCTTCATAACTGATGAGTTCCTCAGTAGAGAACGATAGTTACGGCTGTAACTACGGTTCTATGAGTCCCGGATGACCGCCAGAGGCGGTGCTTTCAGCACTGGATATGTCCATCGCGCGCATGCGCAGCTCGAGTACCAATACCAACAAAGTCACCTGTGACCCACGTGACACCGGCTATATCAGCCGGTGTCGTCAGAGGATCTGTTCCCAGAATCTTCTGGCGAGCACACAAGAATTCTGAGTGACAGGGAACTCTGGCGGTCATCCGGGACTCATAGAACCGTAGTTACAGCCGTAACTATCGTTCTATTTCGTCCCTACTGACCGCCAGAGGCGGTGCTTTCAGCACTGGATGACTTATACCAACAATGTCATGAAGAATCCAAGCCCTTGCTCACCACTGGAAACAGTGGAGCTCGGCAAAAGGACCACGCCCAAAGAATGGGGCGTGACGACATTGACCTGATGACAACTGGAGAATGTGCCAGAAGACACCCACGACGCCGCGGCGTAGATGGTCTCCAGGGGTACCACCCTCGGGGCAGCCCAAGATGTTGAGATGCTCCTTGTAGATTGGCATCTCAGCCTGATGGCAGGGGGCGGCCACTGGCCCCGTAAGCCTGTGAGATGGTATCGACAACCCAGTGGGGCAGCCACTAGTTAGAGGGCATAACCTCCTCTAGTGCCGCAAGGGCAAAATCAAGAGTTGCTCCTACTACCGTATACAGGCAGTAGCCTTGATATACGCTCCCTTTGGGCACCCCCAGGGCACAGCAACTTCGACGTGCCGTACTCCTGAATGTCAAAGCGTGCCAGCTGGGCAGGCTGATTGAAGTGGGTTTGTGGAAGGACCCCGGGCCGGAATGCCACATTTGCCCAAAGGGCAACGCCTGAGAGTCCCACCTCGGGCATGTATTGTTTATGGAGAGGACATGCAACTCCCCGACTTGCTTCCCTGAGGCTATGGCAAGCAGAAATGCTGCCTTCGTGGGCAGCCACCTAAGCCCCACCTGGGCCAGGGTCTCGAAGGGAGGAGATGATAGGGCATCCGGCAGCAGGGGCAGGTCCCAAGCCGGAGCCCTCGGGGTGCTAGGGGGACGCTTCCGTAAAGCCCCTCTCATAAAGAGGGACACCGACCTGTGGCACCCCGCCGTGGCGCCGTCGACCCGAACATGTCGGGCAGAAATCGCAGCCACATAAATTCAGAGTGGAGTGAGAACGTCCACCATCTAGAAGGGACTGTTGTCTAAGCAACAACGTACATGCTGTCCCCAAGGAACACACACATTCTTGCCCCCCAGTTGGGGTAGGAAGTGCGTGAGTGCAAGCTGCACAGCCCGAAGCTCTAGCACTTTGACCTGGCATGCACTCTCCTGGGCAGACCGCTGACCCTGAACGGTCCTGCCATGCCGCACTGCACCCCATCCTGAGAGACATGCACCTATGGTGATGGTCTCCTGGCGGGATGGGATGGCGCCCATGGGCACGCCCACTAGGAGATAGGCCCTGCCCCTCCAGCGTGACAGAGAGTGGAGGCAATGCTGCGACACCCTGACTTCCCTGTGCCACTTGGCGTCCAAGTGAAGGCTGTTCAGCCACATCTGCATGGGGCGCAACGACAGCGGGCCTAAGGGCCCAGCGGCCGAGGCAGCTGCCAGTCTGCCCAAGGGCCGGAGGAACTGAATATAAGGCACCATCTTGCCCGGCCCACGTGGAAGTAGGCATCCCTCAAGTCCACGGTTGAGAACCACTCCACCTGTGCATATGCAGTGGTCAGCATATAGAATGGCAGCACCTTCGGGAATCTGTTGATTCCTCTGAGGTCCAAGATCGGGCGAAATCCGCCGACTTTCTTGCTCACGAGAAAGTACGCCGAGTAGAACCCCCTGGGCTAAGCAGAGGGTCTTACTGGCTTGATTGCGTCCTTGGACAGAAGGACGGACAACTCTTGGGCCAGAGCTAGGGCCCCTGCCGGATCGCTGACGACTGTCAATTAGACCCAGCCGAAGGCTAGGGGCCGGAGCTGCGGTCCGTACCCCTGGGTTAAGGTGAAAACCACCCAAGGGACGGAAGTACAGACCGCCCAGTAACTGAGCTGCTGCTGGGAAAGCAGCCGACGACCGGGGGGACACTGGGGCACGAGGCCGTCTGGAAGGCGGGCGACTTGGGGCACGAAAGTCATTGGGTCGCGCCGCTAAGACCTCTGCAGACCACCCCTGTAATCCGGCGGCTGAGTGCGGCTGCTAGAGCGGCCCCTGGGCCTGCTGGGATTGGGCACAGGTCTGCGAAGACCCGAGAGCTGCTGCCTGGTCTGCCTAGCTTGGGCGGCACGCTCCAGTGCCTCCAGGGCAGCAGCCCTAAACAGCTCCCCTGGCTCGACTGGTATGCTACGGAGGACTCTCCTACATGCCTCCATTAGTGGTGACTGGGCCAGCGAAACCTGGCGACGAGTCTGTACCAGCGACAAGGCCTCCTCATACAGAGGTGCGTCAGCCGAAGGAAGTGCGTCAGCCGAAGGAGGTGCGCCAACCGAAGGAGGTGCGCCAGCCGAAGGAGGTGCGCCAACCGAAGGAGGGGCGTCAACCGAAGGCCCCTACACCTGGCCCAGGCTGATGGACCAAGAGGCGACTTCATCATGCCCCTATTGGCAGCTAGCCGATCCACTTTAGAGGACAGCTTTTCTAGTCCTTCTATTGGGGGGAGCACACAGCCATCGCTCCCTCAAGTCGCCGGGAACGGCCGAATTGATCTGGAGGAGGATGTGACAAGGAGAGGTGTCTGTTGGCTGCTGCCAGACGTTCCACCTCAGTGATTCTAGCCACTCTGAGCGCCCGAGGCATGCAGCTACAGCTCATGCAGGCGTTTACCGTGAGAACCTCCCTCAGATGCTCACATTTCTCAATGGCTCAAAAGAAGCCATACAGGCGCTACATGAATGAGCCACTCCGTAGGTAGCCAGATGCAGCGTAGCCGGGAGCGGGTGCGGGAACACAGCCTTCACCAGCTACCTGCTTAATGGAAAGAGTAGAGCGTTGCTGCTACTCGCCGAACAGAAAGAGGGATGTAATTACACCCACGTTACCGGCAGAGGGAGCGGGAGCGAGAGCACTGCCTTCACCTGGCTGGATTAATAAACACGGCAGTTCAGCGTCTACCAGGAGCGGGGGCGAGAACACTGCCGGCTGAGTTAGAGACAAATGCCAGATGCAGCATAACCGGGAGCGGGTGCGGGAACACAACCTTCACCGGCTACCTGCTTAACTGAAAAACAGGGCAGTTCCGCGTCTACCAGGAGCGGGGGCGAGAACACTACCTTCACTGGTTGAGTTAGAGACGAATGCCAGATGCAGCGTAACCGGGAGCGGGTGCGGGAACACAGCCTTCACCGGCTACCTGCTTAACGGAAAAACGAGGCAGTTTGGCGTCTACCAGGAGCGGGGGCGATAACTGCCTTTACTGGTTGAGTTAGAGACGACTGCCAGACGCAGCGTAACCGGGAGCAGGTGCGGGAACACAGCCTTCACCGACTACCTGCTTAACGGAAACATGAGGCAGTTTGGCGTCTACCAGGAGCGGGGGCGAGAACTGCCTTCACTGGTTGAGTTAGAGACGAATGCCAGATGCAGCGTAACCGGGAGCGGGTGCGGGAACACAGCCTTCACTGGTTGAGTTAGAGACGAATGCCAGATGCAGCGTAACCGGGAGCGGGTGCGGGAACACAGCCTTCACCGACTACCTGCTTAACGGAAAAACGAGGCAGTTCAGCGTCTACCAGGAGCGGGGGCGAGAACACTGCCTTCACTGGTTGAGTTAGAGACGAATGCCAGATGCAGCGTAACCGGGAGCGGGTGCGGGAACACAGCCTTCACCGACTACCTGCTTAACGGAAAAGCGAGGCAGTTCAGCGTCTACCAGGAGCGGGGGCGAGAACACTGCCTTCACTGGTTGAGTTAGAGACGAATGCCAGATGCAGCGTAACCGGGAGCGGGTGCGGGAACACAGCCTTCACCAGCTACCTGCTGAACGGGAAGAGTAGAGCGGTGCTACTACTCACCGAACAGAAAAAGGGGATGTAGCTACATCCGCATTACCGGTAGAGGGAGCGGGAGCGAGAGCACTGCCTTCACCTAGCTGGGTAAAATAAAGAAGCTTAACGGTACACGCAAGACGTTAGCCGAGCAGCTGCTGCTAATGATCAAGCGATATCAAGTCAAATAACACACATGTTTAAGACCAGATAACTAGCTTCTAAAGAAGAGAACAGCACATAGCCGTAATTACAGCAGTAACCATGGCCAGTGCTCACACGGCATATAACCGTAGTTACAGTAGTAACTCTGGCCAGTACTTGCACGGCTTGGAACCGTAGTTACAGTAGTAACTATGGCCAGTACTTACATGGCTTGGAACCGTAGTTACAGTAGTAACTATGACCAGTACTTACACAGCATAGAGCCGTTTACGGTATTGACTATGGCCAGTACTTGCACGGCTTGGAACCGTAGTTACAGTAGTAACTATGGCTAGGACTTACGGCTTAAAACCGTAGTTACAGTAGTAACTATGGCCAGTACTTACACAGCATAGAGCCGTAGTTACGGTATTGACTATGGCGAGTACTTACACGGCTTGGAACCGTAGTTACAGTAGTAATTATGGCCAGTACTTACGGCTTAGAACCTTAGTTACAGTAGTAACTGTGGCCGGTGCCAAACGGCTGCCCACTAGATAATATAATATTGGGAGGATGAAATCCTCCTTAATGGACACACATGCAGAGCACACAGCACACAGTGAAGATTGTTCTCTGCATATCGTCCTAGTGCTAGGAGTCTAGTACTAGGAGTCTAGTACTAGGAGCAGTAAATACAACGATATCGCGCTACTGCAACCATACCATGCGTTTACCGCTGAGTTAAATAATGAAGCTTAACAGTACATGCAAGGTGTTAGCCAAGCGGCTGCTGCTAACAATCAAGCAACCAAGTCAGAACACAATGTTAAGACCAGATAATTAGCTTCTAAGAAAGAGAACAGCCCGCATAGAACCGTAGGCCATGGTTACAGTAGTAACCGCACATGCGGAGCACACAGCACCCGCAGTGAAGATGTTCTCTGCATATCATCCTAGTGCTAGGAGTCTAGTACTAGGAGCAGTAATACAACGATCTAGCGCTACTGCAATCAAACCCTATGTTAACGGGAGCGGGAGCACTGCCCTCACCGGCTGAGTTAATAGTTAAGCTTAACAGCAAGGTGTTAGCCAAGCGGCTGCTGCTAACAATCAAGCGACCAAGTCAGAACACAAATGTTAAGACCAGATAATAGCTTCTAAAAAATAGAAAGTACTTACCTTACTCTCTGCATCTAAACGAAAAACGGGTTAAATTGAATGAGGGACACAGCCAAAGCTGGGACTCAAATGCTAATGATAGCTCGGGCACAACGCCACAAGCAGAACTTTCAAAAGAGCATAAGGGCAACTTTATGGGAGAGGAAGCGGGAACACTGTCGTCACCAGAAAGTCTAAGCCAAACAAAAAATAAGACAGCAATCAGGACAACTTGGCTGGGAGAGGGTGCGGGGACACAGCCATCACCAGCAACAAGCTGACACCAACCTGTCTGTCGAGGCTCTGCACAGCGCACAGCCGGCCACAGCTCCTGGAGGACGCGTTAACGACCCGTAGCTCCGACTGTCAGTCACGAAGCTGCACGCGGCCAGCTGCTTGCAGAGCAATCCCTCAGATCAAACGTTCAAACCTGAATGCTGTAGGCTACAAAAATGTAGCCGCGGTACCCTCGCGCAGCGAGAAGATGAAAGGAACAGATCCTCTGACGACACCGGCTGATATAGCCGGTGTCACGTGGGTCACAGGTGACTTTGTTGGTATTGGTACTCGAGCTGCGCATGCGCGCGATGGACATATCCAGTGCTGAAAGCACCGCCTCTGGCGGTCAGTAGGGACGAAATAGAACTGTCCAGACACGGGAAACTTGTTTCTCCAATGAAAAAGATGCTGTCTGGATGTAAGTTTCAGTTACTGAAACACGTAGTGTCTCACCGTAGACAAGTTTACAGTATGATACTGAACAATCGGAATGTGGAGCTTAACCTCTGTTTTTACGTTAAAGTAGATTATGACTATGTGATTTTTGCAACATTGGTTGCGGAGAGGAGGGGCACACTGTGAATGCCTGTCAGAGGCGCGGGGATCCAGCTCCGCCTGGTCCAGATGATGCGCAGGCGGGGCCATCCAACGCGTTTGCGCCGAGACCGCCCGTGGCTGTGCCGAGGCGGTTTGCCGTGCCAGCGGCCAATGCGCCGGTTGTAATGGAGCAGGTGCAGGTGCTCCATTACAACTGAGGGAGGGGTGTCTGTCTCCCACGGTGACGTTGGTGGTGGGGGGCCCCCCTCCGGAGGCGGCGGCGGCGGCTGCTGCTGCTGACAGCAACGCTGCTTCTGAGCAGCCGGCGGCGGCACGTGGTGTGATGCCTCGGACGCAGAGCGGCAACCAGAGCATCACCAGAGCAATACAGCATCCCAGCATGCTCTGAGGCAGCTGGTCCACTCCCACGGCCTGGTGGATGTATGGAGAAGGATGCACGCAGACAACAGGCAGTACACCTGGTCACACATCAGAGAGAATAGCATTTCATCAGCTAGACTAGATCGTTGTTATTGTTTTAAGCATCATTTTAACACTTTTAAAATGTGCAGTATATCACCTGCTGGTTTTACGGATCACTCTTTACTTTTATGTAATGTTTTCACACAGAAGTGCATATTGGCGTTTTAACATTTGATAAACATTTTAAAGAGGCCCTTATTTATTTCTGGAGTGTTTTTAGGCAGAGGAAGGGAGATTTTAGCAGTCTTAGGCAGTGGTGGGACCATGGTAAGACTGAGATCAGATTGCTCTGCCAACAGCACCCCCTCAATGTCACACAAGGCATCATTAGATCTATGAAAGACCTGGAGAGTGATATGTCCAATTAGGTGGACAATGTCCACCTAATTGGAGATGTTTTGGAGGTCTCCAGCTCATTGGGCATTGATACTGGTCTGATTTCTCTAGATCAGGAAAAGGCTTTTGACCGCGTTGAGCACAGCTTCCTCTGGAAAGTAATGGAGAAGTTTGGGTTCAGCGCTGGTTTCATAGCCAAGATTAAGGTGTTGTACAATAATGCTGCGTTCACACCGGACGTGAAGCGAATATTCGCTTCGCATTCCAATCGCTCAAGTTTCACGGTGGCTTGCAGTTTGTTTTATCGCGTCATTCAAAACAAACATACCGTTGACAGCCACAACGATCATCTCTTCCATCTTTACAACTGATCAACAGCAGCACGTCACAGGAACGTCAGAGGGAATCCCAACGCTGATTGGCTTCCGCAAGAACGCGTCACGTGAATTTGATGCTCGAGTTGAACAAAATTGAACTCTCGCATTTGACGCGGCACCGTTCAATCGCCTCAATCGTGTGATTCGCGCCGTGTCCACCGCTTCATGCTCGCTGTCGGAGCGAAATCGCGTCTGTCCCATTGACAGACGCTCTGCATTGACTTTACATGTAATCGCGCCGCCCCCAAACAACGTATCGCGTCCGGTGTGAACGCAGCATAAGATTGAGAGTGTGCTGAAATTCAACGGTGGGCTGTGTGCTCCTTTAGAGTGTGTAGAGGGGTCCGGCAGGGCTGTGCTCTGTCTGGCATGCTCTATGCACTCTCCCTAGAACCCCTCCTCAACAAAATACGCTCCAAACTGCAAGGGCTGTTTTTACCTGGTTTGAATGGAAACATGGTTTTGTCAGCGTATGCAGATGATATCATTGTTTTTATTAGAGACCAGAAGGATACAGACATTTTAGTTAACATCGTGAGGGTATCGCTGATTACACTGTACCACGGCGTTTTTGCTGCACATGGGACCAGTGAGGTAAGCAGTCACAAAAGCAAATATAGAATAGGTTATGTTTATAGTTGTTCATATATCCGTCAATTAATACATAATTTGTGAAAGAATGGAAGCATAACCCTATAGGCTTCTGTATGCACACCATATAAAAATATGCTAATAAAATAGCTAGATGGAATAGTTATGTTTACACATGTAACTGTATATATTTAAAGCACTTCATTGAACAATCACTTGAAAGTTGAACTGTGATAATTGCATGTCATTTTATAACCTTTTTCTGCTTTTATTGTAAGAAAGGTGCTATACAAATAATTAATCAAAGTTGTGTCTTTCTCCCCTCCCACAGGTGCCTGTGGGTTCAGTACCGAAGCTCTCACTGGTGGCATGATGCAGTTGAGACCTGGACTGACAGGCAATGGCAGAAGAACTTCCGCATGAAAAGGGACACTTTCTTGCACTTATGTGACCTCCTGCGGCCAAGTCTAATAAGGAACAACACCCGCTACCGCCAACCGATCCCTGTGGAGCTGCGGGTTGCCATTTGTTTGTGGAGTCTGGCCACTAACCTGGAGCTCAGGTCCCTCTCCCACCTTTTTGGGATAGGAAGATCAACAGCCTGTTTGATCATCCAAGAGGTAACAACGGCCATTAATAACACCATGGGTAAGATGTTAATTACAGTTCCAACTGCAGCACAGCTGAGAGCCATCATGCAATCCTTCCGGGACAAATGGCACTTCCCACAAGTTGTTGGAGCTATTGATGGTACTCATATTGGGATCCTGGCTCCGAGTGACACCCCTGCCGAATATTATAACCGCAAAGGCTTTCACTCTGTGATTCTGCAAGGTGTGGTGGATCATCGCATGATGTTTTGGGACATAAACATAGGTTTCTCGGGTAAAGTCCATGACGAGTATTTGCCAACTCCTCACTCTACCGCCATGCTCAAGCTGGAACCCTGTTGCCTGAGTGGACGGAAACATTCAAGGGGGTGGATGTGCCTCTTGTTATCCTGGGGGATTCCGCTTACCCTCTTCTCCCATGGCTCATGAAGCCCTATCCTGAGGGAAGAGGCGTTACTGTTGAACAAGTCCAGTTCAACCACCGGCTTAGTCAGGCGAGGATGACAGTTGAGAGAGCATTTGGGAAACTCAAGGCAGAACAATAATGGCATGTTGTGTACTTCACAACTTTTGTGAACTACACAATGAATACATTGATGAGCAAGAGGCAGTTTTTGGAAGGGTTGGGGAGGCTGGTCAGGATGGAGCTGAGGATGCTGCAGCAGCCCATGCTGACCGAGACATTAGAAATGCTATGTGTGCCTATTTTGCCAGAATTTAGAAACAAGAGGAGGTTAGATAAAAAGAGGTGTCGAGATGAGAGGAGAAAGTAAGGAGGGGGAGGGAGGAGGTGAGGTCAGAGGAGGACAGGTCAGGAAAGCAGGAGTGAAGAGATTTGGTTTATTTTGTTCAAGATTGCACTTACAGTATAACTTTGTTATTGTTCTATGTTTGTTACTTGTTTTAAATGATGTATAGATATTGGCACATAATATACTGCATAAGCATAATGTACAATGTGAGAGATACTGCATGTTCTGTAATGAATCTCCCTTGAGCTCATTAATGTGACGCTTTCATTACAATAAAATAAAGTACTTTGAGTTATTGACCATACTTTTTTTTAACATACTGTAAACTCCACACAAATGTACTGTATATAAAATACAATTTTAATTTTGAAGTGCACAAACATTTTGCTCCAAATGCAAGAAATATTTGGGGCCAAGTGCAAAAATATCAGACTTTGCTACAGTATAAAAACAACTGCTATACTGCAAAAAATACTACAAACATACATACAGTAAGATATGTAGCCAATCTTTGACAGAAGATTTCAAATATATAAAATATATATTTATACAAAAAAAGGCACCACATATTGAGGTAGAACAATGCATAATCATTAAATAAGAAATACTTCTCAATTCAACAAAGTAAAAAGGTGCAGTCACAGTTTCAGTGCTTAGAGGTAACAGTTCAAACAGGCAGAATATTTCAATATCACATTGGCAGAACATTTAGCCACCTAACAATAGTTGCAAACTAGGACGAGTTGCGTTTCTACTCAGTTAAAGGACATTTTTGGAACATCATTTCCTTCTTCAACGGTTATAGTCAGAGGTATGATGTGTTGGCAGTCAGGCTCTTGGTTGACAGGTGGAGATGAGTGGGTAGAAGTGGCAATAGGCATTGCTGATGGAGCAGGTATGGATGGTGGAGAGGGACTGAAGAGTGGGTTATGTATGAAAGGAGGAGTGAGCATGGATGAGTTGTGGGGCATCGAATTTGGGGGCATAGCATGTTGTGTGGGCATCGGGGGCATAGCATGTTGTGTGGGCATCGGGGGCATAGCATGTTGTGTGGGCATCGGGGGCATAGCATGTTGTGTGGGCATCGGGGGCATAGCATGTTGTGTGGGCATCGGGGGCATAGCATGTTGTGTGGGCATCAGGGGCATAGCATGTTGTGTGGGCATCGGGGGCATAGCATGTTGTGTGGGCATCGGGGGCATAGCATGTTGTGTGGACATCGTGGGCATAGCATGTTGTGTGGGCATCGGGGGGCATAGCATGTTGTGTGGGCATCGGGGGCATAGCATGTTGTGTGGGCATCGGGGCCATAGCATGTTGTGTGGGCATCAGGGGCCATAGCATGTTGTGTGGGCATCGGGGCCATAGCATGTTGTGTGGGCATCGGGGCCATAGCATGTTGTGTGGGCATCGGGGCCATAGCATGTTGTGTGGGGATCGGGGCCATAGCATGTTGTGTGGGCATCGGGGCCATAGCATGTTGTGTGGGCATCAGGGGCCATAGCATGTTGTGTGGGGATCGGGGCCATAGCATGTTGTGTGGGCATCGGGGCCATAGCATGTTGTGTGGGCATCGGGGCCATAGCATGTTGTGTGGGGATCGGGGCCATAGCATGTTGTGTGGGCATCGGGGCCATAGCATGTTGTGTGGGCATCAGGGGCATGGAGTATGCTGTGTGACCTTGCATCCAGTTGGGCATATGTGTTTGTGATGTTTGACATGACATGGTACTTATGACAATGCCAATAAGCTGCATGAACATTATGTTGTTCTCCTGACTTTGCTCCTGCAAGGCCTTGAATCTCCGTTCTTCAGCTTCCTGTTGTGCCCGTAAAAACATCTCAAAATGTGCTGACTCCTGCCTCTGGTGACTCTGCTCAGCTTCCATCAGTGCATTCACCTCTCTCATTTGCTCAGCCATTACACTGAGAACTGTCCTGTCCAGTCTTTGCATTTTTCCCCCTGGAATTAGCACCAGGAATAGCCCATCTTGTTCCTGGCTGCTGACTCTGATCCTGGTCTGTGCTCTGCTCAGAGGGCTGTCCACTGTCATTGGGGTTGTCTCCATGCTCCAACTGTTAACAGTGAGATATTAGGATCATTAGTTCAGAGGATTCGTTAGTTGAGGAGTTGGGCATATGGCTGATGTAGGTAATGTTCATAGGATTTCATAATTACACTTCACACAATTTTCCAGTAATTATTTCATAAGCAGCTTTATAGCCTTCACAATGGCTTGCCTATTAATATGTATTTTTTTTATAGTGGGCTTACCAGTCAGCTCATCCCCCAAGTCAAAAGGACAGATAACAAGGCCTGTACACCGGCAGCATAAATAAGTTTACAGTAAACGTACCATTGTTATCAGAGTCCTCGGCATCCGCGGAGTAACTGCGGCTAGTATCCGCCCTAGCAGCCCCGGCATCGGCAGTGGAGCTCAGGCTCCCCTCATCAGGCGACTTATCCACCTCTTCCTCCGCATAGGACTCGACCACATCTACGGGGCTCACTATGGGTCTTGTGTTCAAGATACTGTCGAGATCCTCATACCAAATAAATGTTTCTTTGATACTTGGGGAGCTGCCGCTCTTCTGCAGCGTGTCGCACACTTTTGTGTCTTGTTGTCATAGTTTTTTCACCTTTATACGACACTGTTCAACACTCCGGTTAAATCCAAGTTGCTTCAGTCTGTCGCTAAAGATTTTGAACACCTCCACGTTTTTATTTACCTTCTCCAACAGTTGAGAAATGTTCTCCTCTGCCCAGATATCCAGAAAGCATCTGTGTTCCTCATAGCTCCACGTTTGTCCCCTGCCGCTCATTTTTCCACCATTTGCAATCCTCTCCTCCACAACAGGAAATGACGCGTAAATACTACGCTTCTTTTGTTTTGGTGCGGACTGCGTTCACACCAGCAATGAACCGCTCCAGAGTTTGCAAGCAAGCTTTCCGAGACCACCTATTTCAGAGGACCAGAGTCCGGTTGTTTAGTTCACTTCAGAGGTCTCGGATTGTGTTCACACCGACCCAAATTAACCGCACCAAGCGGCTAAATGCACCAGGGTTCGATTCAACCGGACTATACAAGGCAGGTGTGAACGCACCCTTAAAGTACCTGGGTGTGTTCTTGGGGGGGGGAAAGTGTTGGTTTTAAACAACCTTGTAGCATCCCAACTGTGGTATCGTCTTACTTGTGTAGACCCTCCCTCAGGCTTACTAGCCCAGATACAAAAACAATTGGTAGATTTTCTTTTTGGGAGGGTCTACACTGGGTGCCACAGGGGGTGCTGTTTTTATCTAGAGAGGAGGGGGGACAGGGCCTTATCTGGCCAGCCGAACAGCCACTTTTAGGATACAGTTTTTACAGAGGTATCTGACCGGCCCGGCTGATTTGGTGTGGAGAGATGTGAGCAGCTGCATTGTCCGACGCATGAGTAACCTGGGGCTGGATGCTGCTCTGTTTTTAACTGATTTAAACCTTTTTAAAATTAAGTTGGCTACCTCCTTTTTATCAGGGTGTTTTTAAATCTTGGGCCCTTTTTAACCATAAAAGGTGTCCAAATACTGACTCTCTGTACTGGCTGTTGAAGGAGCCTCTGATTCACAAAGCCAGGTTGGACGTCAGCAGCAGCGAAACACCCGGCCTGACGGTGGCGCTGTGCCGATCCAAGACCCTGTGCCTTCAGAAGCTGGTGGATGCAGTGGGGCCGGAGCTGAGCGATGCCAGGGCCTTGGGTTCTCTGCTGGGTCTGCACTCTGTCCGGGTGGCCCAGAGGTTTCTACAAATCTGGAGCCGGATCCTCTCCCCTGATGAAAAAAGACTGTTAAGGAGCTACGGACAGGGAAGAGCCAAGCCGGACCCAGCAGACCCCTTCCCGGAGATCTACCTGAGCCCAGGGCCCGGAGAACTGACCGGCCCCCTGCTCAAGGTCGCAAACCAAGGACAAATGACTATCCACAAAGCTGACAAGAAAACACTTTACATGAACATTGTAAAGACGACCAACAAAAATGCACTGAAGGACAGGGCCTCCACTGTGTGGAGCACCAGACTGGGTGCAGGAAGCGGACCAGGATTTTATACATTAAAAAACGTACTGCCGACCTCCAGTGGAGAATTTTACACGGTGCCATCGCCTGTAATTCTTTTATCTCCATTATTAATCCTGCTGTTTAACAAGTGTCCATTTTGTGGTTTTAGAGAGACTGTTTTCCATGTTTTCACAGAGTGCAAGAGACTCACGGGTTTCTGCTCTCTTTTAACATTGGTTTTTAGTCTTTTTAGTATAGTTTTTACCGAGAGTGTTTTTATCATGGGGGCGCCATACAAAAAGACAAATAAAGAAAAGTGGCAGCTCCTGAATTACATCTCTGGCGAAGCAAAAATTGCCATTTATTTAAGAAGAAAAAACAGAGTAGAAAATAGGAAAGGAGAAGAATCAAAAGCAATCTGGCTGTGCAACATCAGAGCCAGACTCTGGCTGGAGCATCGTTTTTATAAACATATTGGGGACTTTTTTAAACAACGTTGGTGTTATAAAGATATTGTGTTTTCTGTTGTTGATGAGGATTTGCACTTTGCACAAGTTTTTATTGCACAATGAAGCACTTTATTTGAAATATATGTATAATTGATAGTATGTAAATAAAGTGTTTTTGCAAAAGTCAAAGTCTTCTTCTTCTTCTTCTTCTTCTTCTTCTTCTTCTTCACACTCAGGCCCACAGCTAAAGAAGAAAAAATAAAAACCTAATATCTTGCAAACCTGTAAAATACCACCTATAACAACTAACACTACTGTTAGTCAAGTTTATCTGCAAATGAAATACTGCAGATGTTCTCTTTGCTCACAATACCTCTTTTCACTAACATCGTCAAACAACACATTTAATTAAACCGCATGCACTGCACATATAATTCATGATTAACATAATGTGAAAATGCAATGCAACAAAGACTTTTATCAATATTACAAAAAGTACATCACGCTACAAAACAAAGGAGGCTGAATAAAATGACAAGTGAGGCAAAGGCTGACAAAGCCTCAGCCAAGACATATGGTTGGCTATTTGTTTCTGTTCATTCCAAACTGTTCTTTCTCTGGCAGTCGTTCTCCTTTACATGCTATTTTTGCAGAGCATAGAACATGTGCCAAATACAATAAATATAATGGATCCAAATATTTTACTCAATTAATAAAGAGGTTCCTGTCCTACACTTTTGCATCTTGTCTCATACCTACAGTAGTGATGGACCTGAGGTCATTGGGGTATGTCTGGTATTTCACCATGGATCCTGCCCGGCAGGTCCATGGTGGACAATGTCCACCTGATTCGAGATGTTTTGGAGGTCTCCAGCTCATTGGGCATTAATACTGGTCTGATTTCTCTAGATCAGGTATTTCACCATGGATCCCTTAAGCCGGTAACCTAACTGAGGCAGGAACTTTACCTCCTGCCATGCAAACCCTAAGCAAAGAACCCCTTTAAGTGTGTACCACGTAAAGCCGCCATCTTTGATGACAAGCCACACGTTCTAAAACACCTCATCCTGCAGAGGCTCCTCCACTGGACTCTGATTAGTTTGAGCAGCTGGAGGGGTCTGAAGCCCTCAGACCCCTCCAGCTGGGCCCTGTGTTGGCCTGCCCAGCACTGATCTTACTTCCTGGGTTTTAACCCTACAGCTGGCGGGCTCTACAGTGGTCTCGCCCCTTGGATTCCTTTTCTGACAAACAGGCCAGATGGAATATCTATATATATGTCTCAGTAGTAAGAAATGTGAGGTTAGGGAGGAAATCAAAAATAGCCAGCACCAGAAACGTGATTCAGTGTCCTGCTTCCATTATGTCCAGTCCATATTTAATTGTTCCCAGGGAATTGCTCCCATCTACATCTTCTTCTACAGAACTGGTTCTGATCATCGACGGCTGCTATCACCTTGCTCAGGACCAGCAGCATTTAGCTCTGTCGTCTCGAGGGGGGTGCATTAGATCGGACCTGGTTATTCCCTGGTCTCCACACCCAGCAGGACTTCCTGTTGCAGCCTTGACTCCACATGAACATTTGCCTTCTATCCTTGCTATTTGCCATAAGCAGACATCAGGGTCATATTTTCAGCAACGTATTGCAGCACACAACACTTACACACCTTCTGAACTTGTTTCCTGGTCCGGTGGATTCTCTGCCCTGCTGGGATTCTTAAAAACTCAAAGTCCTCAGGTAGCAAGGATGACATTTCCTTCAATCATCTACTATACAGGTACACATACAATACCACCACAGCTGAAAGCACAACACAGATGGAGCAGTAACCAGAGGCAGCCCCTGTTCCCTATGAGCCAGCACCACCTTTGGGCCGGTCTCTGACAGGGACTAGATGGGACTGTGTCTGTGACTGGTTGGGTCATGTTTCTGCCTGGGGCTGAGCCATGGCTCTGTAAGCCTCTAAGTCTTCTTTAAGGCTAAACATGTTGTGAGTGCTTAGGTATCAAGGCTTTGTCTAGGCACTCTTTCAAGAATGTGTACTTCCCCTACCAGAGATCAAGAAATACATGTAATGCCATCCCTACTGATAATAGCAGAAAAAAGATTACACGTCAGATAGAGTACTTTTTTAAATTACTCTACCTGCAGAAACAAAGGAAACAAAACATATTTTCCTCTTCGGGGGCCGGCAGGTAACATGTTGGGTTAAATGGGACCCACCAGCTTCTTTCAGTCTGCTTGGGAGTGCATGTTTAAATCCATGCAATGGATGGAGGATCGTGTAGTGGCTGTTGAACACAATTGCTCGCACTCTGTACCACACTATTCATTCTTTAATGTTCTCAAATTGTTTTATTATTCGTTCTGATGGAGCACCTGAAAGTATGTGCAGGTTACTTGAACTGTTTGAACAAAAGCCATGAATCTAGCAAACCTCTAAATATTTCATAAACATGTTATTTCAACTTCTTTTGATGAAAAGTGTTAATATTTCCATGTTTGTACTTTTTTCCACAATCCAGATTGTATATTTTTCTATACAAAATATATATATTTTTTCTATACCTAACCAATACATTTTCTGAAAGAAGGTTTTAAATTGGCACTACTTCATCTATCGTTAGCAGCACTTTTGTTACTACCTTTCAAGAGTTTTCAAAGCATTTTCTTTGGGGGGTTCAAAGTTGGCTGCAGTAAACATGCATGAATGTTCCTGCCTTTAACTTTAAACTCAGTAAATTGCTGCAGTTAAGGCAGTAACACATTAAGTACTCAACAGCACATAACAATATCTACGTTTATATTGACATTCCATACCAGACAACACACACACACTTATCTCTCTTCATGTCTCCTGTCGGTCCATCTGCTGGCCTCTAAGTGCAGTCGACTGGGAACATGATAGATGACTACGGCTGGAATAAAAATGTTCCCTGCCATAATACCAAAACATCTGGCAGCCATTACTTCATGCAGACCCCTCCCTTCTCGCTCTCCCCCCTCCTCCTTGGTTGCGGTCGGATAATCCAAAAATCAGCTCCTAACGTCTAACCCTATCGTCTATTCCTTGACCTCTGAGTGAAACGTCACGTGGTTAAGGGATAGTGGATAGGAGAATTCAAAAGGACTTAGGAGAAGAGAATGTGGTACTTTAGAGAATCGACTGCACTTTCACTATCCGACGTGTTTATGATGCGCCAGCGGACGTCATGAATGTGCGTCTGCTGCTGTGGGGAAACTATGGAAACTACAGTTTTCTATACAGCAGACTACAACATGGATGTTTAATAAGAACGAGGGACTACTGTAAACTCATCTAGAGACTCTGCACCGTGCTCTGATGCTGTTGCTTTATGCTTTATGAACGTGGACAACAGAGAATATTCTTCATGACCAAAGTTGGAATTGAAATAAAAAAGGAAAGTGAAACTTATGCTCGTCCCCCTCTCCCTCCGGTCCACATTAATACAAATGATCCCAATACGTATGATTGTATGAAAATATCTTAAAATCATAAATGTATTTATTAAAAACGTTAGTCCTTAACACCTATCACTGTGTATATCACCATTCAAACATCTTTTAAAAGTTGAACAAACCCCACACAGCTCAGTAAAGACTGTGAGATGTTGACTTCATTTGATCATTTCAGTAAAAACTAACGTTCATATTTCTCTTTTTGATTATAATACTGATGAACGTTCAAAACAAAGCACTTTGGCAACTTACCACATACGTTTTAAAATGCTTAATAAGCACCGTAACTTTCATGATATCATTTCTCGGTCATAATCGGTTGTTTCCGTGAACGGCCGACTGTTGTGATGGCAAATGCTGCGGCTGCAAGGCATTGTGGGGCAGCATTTTCTCCTCTCCTTTCGGTTAGGGAGGTCCAGTGGTTCCTAAGCTAAAGGAGGTTATAAAGAAAGTTTGAAACATCCTTTCCTTTCATTTAGAGAATTCTAACGGCACTTATCATGGCTGCCACTGAGGGACTTCCGGGTCATTTCACTCCGTTAGGAAGGTTCTAAGCTAAATGGACTATTGGACCGCAGCCCTTGTCTTTTTCCCACCTCTCCACTATTTCCTGAGTTTCCTTCCACCAGGGGGCCCCATTTCTACAAAGTGACCTGATGATTTGTATTCTTTTAAGGTCCACTTCGCCCTGAAAAAGAAAGATAAAGATGATTCTAAAGCAGCTGTGCATAAGTGCAAAGAGAGTTGAATGTTGGCCCGCTGATGTTTCACACATAGTGACTACAGACCAGGCTTTGCTACCTACTTTTGACACTTAAAAAGCCAACGAGTGTTCGCTTGCTTCAAAAGTGCATCATTGGCCGTAACACATGATTTAAAGAATATTTGAATAAATAGGGAGTACATTTGTGTTGAAGGTCAAATGGAAAAGGATTAAGAAGCAGGGGAGGGGACGATCGGAGAGGTGGAGAGGAGAGGGAAACAGAGAGAGGGTGGTGCTTTGGCAGCCTTTGAAACTAACCCCCAGGTCACTGTATTCACCCCATAACTGCTATGATGTAACACACACACACGCACGCACGCACGCACGCACGCACGCACGCACGCACGCACCCACACACACACACACATACACACACACACACACACACACACACACACACACATACACACACACAGATAGGGCTCTCCATCAAAGGAGACTATGACAAAATGTGTTTTTTCTTCTTCTAATCAGCCCTGCCATAAGGGGGAAGTATTGGATTCATTAGCAGCCAAACTACAGACAGCCAGCCCATTGTTCCCTTTTTATAGACGGTTAAAAAAACTGAAGAAAGAAAAAGGAAAGAACCAGGACAGAATTTATAGCGTCTTACCATATGGAGCCTTCTTTCAATTAGGCCTGTGGAGAGCAATCATCAGCACAGTACTGTATGTCCTCCGATCCCTCCCCCCCTCCCCCCCCCTCCCCCCCCTCCCCCCCCCTCCCCCCCTCCCCCCTCGGGGGACACTGCATGTCACGCTGGACACAAAGTCATGTACTCCTGTAACTCGTGCTTATCTGTGTTACATTCTTTGTATTCCCCTTATTGTTTCATAGTTGAGAATGAGTAACGTAGATTTCAGTTTGCAGCGATTAAAAGGACCATTATGAAGATAAGCTCCAACATATGGCACATACACACTATGTGTCCTAAATGTGAAGTTAATCATGTGAAACTCAAGCACCGACACCATTTTTCTCGGACTGACTTTCCAAAAAAATGCATCTTCCTACATATACAAAATTAAAACAAAGCAATCAGTGATCAAATAATAGGTAGTGAAATATTTTTCAAATAGAAGCTCAGTGTTAGTGCAGGATCTGTATTTATAAATTGGCTTTCTGTTTTTATCTTCCTTTGAAAAAAGGTTGTGTGATAAAACATATCACACATATCATATCAAAAAATCTGCTACATCATTATCCATAAAAAAATAAATGTATATTATCATATGCAGCCCACTGTGTTTTCCTTTTCAGCCTGCTCCTCTCCATATCAAATAAGTTGTTTTATAACTGACACATGTTCCAGTTATTCATTTACACATGGCTGTGGCTTATCGGACTTTTGTCAACACATGAAAAGATTAACACTATGCAATTATATACAATGTATTATCTTTGTATTCATCTATCATATGTGTACATACTGAGTGTGACTGACATGGTTTCCTGATCATGTTGTACAGTGTAGAAGCATTAGCTTACATCCTTGCTGCCACATGAGCTGCAGCATGTGTTAATGAACCGCGCTTCCAGAGAATTCCACTCTCTGAGGGGGGGGCATGGACCAGACTGTACAGAGGCACTGCCACACAACACAATGCTAACTGTGGGGCTTTAACTCTCTGTGGTTTCAGTCTAACCCCCAACTTTTACTGCCTGAATGTTTCATGAAATGAAGACCAACATTTATCAAACAATAGACTAGGTAGATTGTGTACTTCATCAACATACATAGGTACGGAGGTGGAAGAAGTATACTCAAATCTTTTACTTTGGTAAAAGCAGCAATACTACAGTTTAAAAATGCTCTATAACAAGTAAAAGCTGTGCATTTAAAATGTTACTCAAGTAAGGGTACAAAAGTTTCGGGGTCCTATTCAGCCTGTAATGATGTTTTTACAGCTCTGAATTATTTGTTTTACATCCTAGACATCCACAGAAAATAATGTTCAAATTAAATTAAAGAACATTTAGGACTTTGGAATCTGTTCATATATTTTTCTTCGAGCTAAAAAATTGTTTTAGAAAAGCAACATAAAATAAAGTGAGTGATGAGTATCCACTTCAAAATAACTGCTGGAGACATCACACACACACACACACACACACACACACACACACACACACACACACACACACACACACACACACACACACACACACACACACACACACACTTTGCTGTCCAGTCTCCCCCTGGGGGTCAGGTCAGTCTGAATGTTTTTCACATTGCATATAAAGATGTTATTTATTCAAATATAATATTTCTTTTTTACATAGTGAATTTAAATTGTTCCCCAATAAACGTTATGTATTCCCTTGCCTTTTTACAAGTTAGTTTATTTTGTATATGTTTTAATGATTCTATTATTTGTGCCTCTTTGTTTTTGTTTAATTCAATGGCTTGTTTAAATGTGTTGATTTTTGGTTGGTTTGTGTATTTGAACTGTGTTCAGTCAGCTAGCTCAACTGCATTGATGTCTAACTATTGATGAATGTCTAACGGTTTGTATTTGGCTCAAAGACTCAGAGTGTCCAGGCCTCTCTGCTCAGCTGGCTAGAATTTATGTTTGTTTTCTGAATATCTTTCTCTAAATCAATCTGCCATTGTAAATATGAAATACATACAAAAAAAGCAAAGTTACATTTGTTACAAGAGCAGAATGTAATTTAACAAGTGTTTGTCAGTACTCATGAATGTGAAATAAGTGGTATCAGTATTTATAATATAATTTATAGAAGAACATGTTTCATTAGTGCTTAATGCAATAGTTGTTGCATGTTATATGGTGTTGGTCCAATGCACACACACACACACACACACACACACACACACACACACACACACACACACACACACACACACACACACCATACTTCTTAAAAAAGGTTCAGTTGTAGTTGTGTATTGATTTGCAGCACATATGTTATATTATTTATCAATGATGTTTGGTACCATCTGATAGTGACTTTTCCCAGAATGGATTTCTAAAAGGTGACGGTTAGAACACACCTCTGGGATTTGGATTCATGTTTACTACAGGAAAACAAACATATTTGTGTGTTTGTGTGCTAGGGAAATGGTTTACTGAATGTAATACCCAATGTTGTTTGTCATTTACGCCTGCAAATGGGACACATTTTTGCTTTTACATTTTTGTATATAATGATTTACCACTGTCTTTCTTCTCTCCTTGATATGGTTCTTGTTCATTTGTATACCAGACAAATCATATGGGTTGTGGTTAATTATATTGAAATGTGTTTCCAATGTTTTCCCCCTTCATGTATGTTAATGAGGTGGACAACAAAATAGGAACAACTTTCAATATAATTCTCTGTAAAAAAAACGCCTTCAAAATGTACTTGCTGCGTTTGGACATAATTGCAAAAGAAGTGACTGTAAAGAAGTGTATATCTTAATGAATCTCTGTAAAGAAAGCCATGACATGAATTCATTAGCACCTTGCTCTCCCTCTCTTCTCCCCGCCTCACCTTTCTTCTGGGTGATTTACTGCAGTGTGAGCAGGTCAGTGCGCTGGCTCTTTATTGGTCGTTAGTTGTGATGTTGGCAGGTCTCACACCTCTGGATCCTGGGTGGCCCTCTGCCTGCTTCAAAGTCCAACCAGGTTTGTCTGGGGGGAAAGATCCTGTCAGCTGCTCGTTTTCTATCATTTCAAACTTGTTAAAATCAGTTCATTTAAAAAAAAAAAAGATGAAAATATGTCTCAAACTTAGTCATGTCAAAAGTATTAGTGTGCAGACAAAATAAATGCTTTTTTTGTCACAAAATGTAGAACGTTGATTTCTGATATACTTCTATCACTGCTCTCTATCAGCAGCCGATGAAGACTGCTGTCCAACAAACATAACCAACAACAAGGTTAATATTTAAATAAATACGATTGTACTCCTTTATTTATAAGGGGATTGGTCAGCAGCTCCTATCATACCTTATACTTTATCTTGATGTAGAAGTACAGCGCCTTCCTGTAGCGAGCCAGCAGCGTTCATCACACAGTATGTGCCTCTGTGGATATTAAGACTTAACATTGTTTTAAACAGAAGTCTTGAACATTTCAATGAGTAAAATTGGTTATGTGTTATTGTTCAGAATATAAATGTACTTCAAGATATTGTTTTTACGTGTTATCCTCTTTCTATATTCAATTGTAATCTCAAGTTGGTTGCATACAAGTAAAATGCTAAAACAATACTACAGATATGACTAAATGAAGAGGAAGTGTTAGTGGTGTTACACACAGTATACACCTGACCTGCTCTGAGGGAATAACATTAGACACACACCTATCCTGTGAGATCGCTGAGTATAAAAACAGAGATAACGACACAAATAATGCAGAAATACATATGATTCAGTAGAAAAGCTAAGCCATCCAAAGGATTATTTTCTTATTTGTACATTTTCTTTAGACCATTTATTTTATGCTAGTATTTAGTAATGACAATGGCCACGTTTTGTTTTGGAAGTTTGTCCACAACAGCTACTTTGCACAATTGTAATGTATATAATCCAATGCCAACATGTGTCTGTAGTATATTTCTATATATTTCTGTGGCTTAGTGAGATTGTATATTGTAGAGCACATGTGTCAAACTCAAGGCCCGCGGGCCAAATGTGGCCCTTGGTGGATTTAATTTTGGCCCGCAGGATAATTTCTATTAGATCTGACCCTCCGGTATATTGCACGCACACCTTCACTCCATCCTGAGGGTCTCCTCCGCTCAGAGCCTGAGCCCAAACATTGATGAACTTGCTCCCAAGATGAGATGCCAAGTATCTGAACTAGCATCACAGAGCAGCGTGTTGGAGAAAGACATAATCATGATAGCCGTCCAGCACACCTCAGCTGGAAATTAGACTGATGTGAATAGAGATGCAAGTTACCCACTTTACTATTAACCCCCCAAAACACACACGCACACACACACAGACACACACATACAAACACACACAGACAAACACACACACCTTGCTTTAAATCCTAGGACCACCCGGCCTGGGCAGACCACCAGGCCGACCAGTCCACCGCGCTGCATGTTTTTGATCAGCAGGTCTGGGAACACACATAAAACCTGGTAAAAGGTGGACACTAACACACACATATGCTGGGCCATAACACTGCCACACACACAGCTACACACAGACACACACATGGACAATAATGGAGCCATGGGTTTTATGTTTATAGTAATGTCTGGTAGTGTGTGTGTGTGTGTGTGTGTGTGTGTGTGTGTGTGTGTGTGTGTGTGTGTGTGTGTGTGTGTGTGTGTGTGTGTGTGTGTGTGTGTGTGTGTGTGTGTGTGTGTGTGTGTGTGTGTGTGTGTGTGTGTGTGTGTGTGTGTGTGTGTGTGTGTGACATGATGAGAGCTAATGGGCTGACAGGTAGAGGCACACACAGTAGGGGAGTGTGTGTGTGCGCGTGTGTGTGTGTGTGTGTGTGTGTGTGTGTGTGTGTGTGTGTGTGTGGTGTGTGTGTGTGTGGGTGTGTGTGTGTGTGTGGTGTGTGTTGTGTGTGTGTGTGTGTGTGTGTGTGTGTGTGTGTGTGTGTGTAGTGTGTGTGTGTGTGTGTGTGTGTGTGTGTGTGTGTGTGTGTGTGGTGTGTGTGTGTGTGTGGTGTGTGTGTGTGTGACATGATGAGAGCTAATGGGCTGACAGGTAGAGGCACACACAGTAGGGGAGTGTGTGTGTGCGCGTGTGTGTGTGTGTGTGTGTGTGTGTGGTGTGTGTGTGTGTGTGTGGTGTGTGTGTGTGTGTGTGTGTGTGTGTGTGTGTGTGTGTGTGTGTGTGTGTGTGTGTGTGTGTGTGTGTGTGTGTGTGTGTGTGTGTGTGTGTGTGTGTGTGTGTGTGTGTGTGTGTGTGTGTGTGTGTGTGTGTGTGTGTGTGGTGTGTGTGTGTGTGTGTGAATGTGGGTTATAACATGGGGGACAGCAGAAACAAGTTAGAGGCTAATTCATTAGAGTTCAGCTGCTACAGCCGCAGGCTCAGGGACGGATAGATGTGTATTCATGCTGCTCCTTAAACTGTCACTGTGGTGCAGTCATGACAAATGGGAGGAAGAGCCTCATAAACAAGGTTCACTCAGTCACCATCTTTACTCCCGGTGAACAACAAAACATGCTTACTGTCTTTATAATGAGGATTCACCTGTATCTTTTTTTTAAATATATTTTTGGAACATTGGTCAATTCCAGACATGTTTCTAGATCACTGCAGTCTAAGGTTAAATCAAACCAAAACCAATATCATAAAACACGTTTGTGTTAATAAAAATCCAAAATGGAATGTAAAATAAATAATATAGATACAAATATAATGACATGAAATACAACAAAAAGACAATACAAATACAACATAATGCGGGTCTCGGGGGGACAATCTTAAGCCAGCTATAACTATAGGCTTTATTAAAAAGGAAAGTCTTCAGCACACTCTTAAAACCCCATCCGCCCGCCGGCGGGGGGGAAAACGCATCATCTGCAGGAAACAGCGTCTGAGGGCTTCTTAATATTTAATAAACTATGAATGTTTCATATCCATGTAACAGGAAGAAACTCAGCTAACTGATGATATGAACCATTTCTATCAAAAAGAAACACAAGACTAACGCTGAGCCTCTGAATTAGCCCTGAGCGAAAATATGCTAATACCGTTGGCACAGAACTCACGGTATAAAACCCTTATTACTTATCGTAAATGCAAATCCAACCCATCGATTAGCATCTTGAGATGATACAGATTCTATAGGTATCTGTATCATCACTCCATGATAAGAACTCGCAAAATCAGAAACAACAAACAGACATCACAACACGTGGCATTAGGCAGCCAACACGGCAATATGTTTTACCTTTGTTGTTTTCTGATCAAAAGTTGTCTTCAATGGCATTAAAACGATAAAAACGCTGCTGAAGGTTAATCCATAGGTTAATCCATAGGTTAATCCATAGGTTAATCCAATGTGTCTGTGTCACTTTGAAATCAGCAATTTTTTATTTATTTTTAAATTTCAGAGCGTAAAATAGGTTTCGCTTTGTGCAAACTGTGTGCGCATAGCCCCCACTTCTCAATGGTAACGTTGGTGTATATGTGGAAATTCCAAATATCAAAATATTCAGCCTTTTCAGCACATGATGGGAAACTTTCAACTTTTTCAAAATACTTTTTAACATGTAACTCAATGGGAGGAACCTTCAAATCCTTACAATTTTTGAGATATTTAACTTAGTTTGGAGCTTGGTAAAGAGGCTTTCTTCAGATTTTAACATTAGTGTGTATTGCACAGCTCGATAAGGTTAGAGTGCGTGATGTCACAGCTAGAGTGTGGGACAGCTTGAAATTCGCCTTCATACTTTTTTTTAAACTTGCCATAATTCCCAAAACCTACACTCCTGAGACATCATCTTTCATGAAAAACATAGAAAAACCTCTCCTACGTTGAAACATTTAAAAAAATTAAGCAAAAATATTAAACAAAATGCCTCTTGAGGGCATGAAGAGGCAAAAACTTGTCAAAAAGTCCACCTAGCTCCCAATAGACTCCCATGTTAAATTTGTCCGGTTCTTTCTTCAGAAGGGAGAGAAGTAAACTTTAAAGAAACTGCTCCCATCTCCACATTCTACACACAAAACCCTCCAAAGAAAGCATATATCAGTTCATCTGGGTTCCCTGATGCTCACGGTCTGTTAATTTTTTGAAAGGAGCCATAGTTTTTGAACAGGTAGCAAAATTGTCAGATATAATCATCAATGCATTCTTAATGGGACTTAGTTCTGCAGTTGGTTACCATGGTGTTGCTGGGCAGATTGGGGCCACACACCTGAGTGACATCATCTAATCAGAGCAGACACGCCCACAGACAGGCTGGTATACACACACACAGACAGACACACACACACACACACAGACCCACAAACACTGAACGTCTCTACCACACACAATACACACACAACACAACCACACACTCACTCACTCACTCACTCACTCACTCTCTCTCTCTCTCTCACACACGCACGCACACACACACACACACACACTCTAATGGCGCATTTCCACTGCAGGGCCTCGCACGGCTTAGTAAGGTATAGTTAGGCCTTTGTAGGCCAGGCTCACTTTATGCTGCGTTTCCATTACAGTTTAGGAACTGTGGTAGTAACTATAGCAACGCAGTGTAGGCGGAGCCGTGACGTCATCTTCAATGCGAAACACAAAACCAACATCAGCTGTTAGCCCTCAGAGCTCACAGCTCCTCATATCTGTTCAGAAACTAGTAAAAAGTTAAACAAGTACAAACCACAGACTGTCTGTGTCATGGTGAATACAGTCGCTGGTTTATTTATGTCTGTAGGCCGTTGTTGTGAGTGTGGACGGTCGGAGCATATACAACGTTAGCTTAGCCGATCTCCATTCAGAAAACACGCATTGTAAAAGGTTTTCGCCTGCCGTCTTGTCTGCAGACTTGTCAAAGCATTAATTCATGGTTTTTCTAACCGTTATCAGTATGTTGTTACTTCGGCATCATTTTGAAACGTGTATTACAATTAAATCACGGTAAAATATGTTCATTTTGTTGTAGTTGCCAGCGATTCTCTCACTAGTTTAGCATACTCAGCCCGGTTGTTGACCCGGAAAGAACCTCGATTTTGGAGAGCCAGAAAACTGTGCAAAAGTACCCGCTAGCCGGAACTACGCCTAGTGGAAACGCAACCAAAAATGGGCCGGGCACGGCACGGCACACTTAAACCACGCTGTAGTGGAAATGCGCCATAACAGGCCAAAGGCCTTTGCCCCCCTAACCATTGTTTTTATGTGATAACCTCCAATTTAATGACGTCAGACATCTCATTTTGTTTTTCTACACCTCGCACTCCCCAAGACCACACAACCCTTCAAAAATAAAAGCCCTATAGATGTAATGCTACTTGAACTCATACTACTATGTACATCTGATATGTAACTCCTTCAACCTACTTTCAGCTACAGAAACCATTCAACTATTACATTATTCAGCTATTTCAGGATATTGAGATATACATTTAGTTGTTTATACCTTTTTTAAACCTTTTCTTTTAAATATTAAGCTTCTTCTCTATTTACTGTGAATGCTGTGCTGTTCAACAGCATTCCACTGTTGAGTGTTCAACTTTTTCAAAATATTTTATACTTTTTGCTATATTCAACTTTTTAAACTCTTTTTTTAACATGGAACTCAATGGGAGGAACCTTCAAATCCTCTTTTAACTACACCGTGCGCCAAATGCTACTCCTTCCACATACTTTCAGCTAGAGACTTCATTTGAACTTTAAAATGATCACAAGACATTCAGCTATAAAACTTGTTATTCAGATTGTTCATATCTTTTACACTTTTTAAGATATTTAACTTAGTTTGGAGCTTGGCCTTCTTCAGATTTTAACATTAGTGTGCATTGAGCAGCTCATTTAGTCTAGAGCAGTGGTTCTCAACTGGTCAGGCCTCGGGACCCACTTTTTACTTGGTCAATACATCGCGATCCAACATTTTGAAGCACTCAAATCTATTCAACAAAAAATCGTGCTGTAATATATACGCTTTTCAGCATACAATATTAATAAAAGTGAAGTACAGTGCATATATCCCTTATATCCCTTCACAGAACTAAAGTATGCTTTTAAAAAAGGTTTAATGAGATGATGGAATCAAAGCTGAACTATATAAAAAGGCACGCATGCTGAAAACCCAACCCCAGGAGGGGGGTCTGAGGGGATTCTCCCCCAGGAGATTTTTAGAAATACTAACATAAACTATGCATTCTGGTACACTGAGAAGAAAATAAATAAATCTATTACCTCCCGACATATTAATAATATTTTATGCCATTGTTTGTTTTTCACTTTGTTCTGACATCTTGCTGCGAGAAGAGTAAAGAGGAGATAGTCTGTGTGACTTACTTTAAATTGTGGGTAAGGGTAGATAGCTCCCATTGTTCTGTGACCTGTCAATCATCAGACCGGGGGTCATATTTCATTATGTGTTCATTTATATTTGAAGTTGTAACCATGGATGTATAAAGAAGAGTTCTACCGCAAAGTTATTCTCCGTGGGGACTTCCGGCAACAATCTTGATTCTGATTGGCCAGAAGACTCGAAAAAACATCAGCAAAGATATTTTATTGAGAAGATGATCACTATGTGACAGAAGTTTTCAAAACCATTTATGGTCTCCGGTACTTCCAGTCCAACGCCGACTGCATGCACAGCGTTAGAAAATCGGGCCTTCAAAAAAAAAAAAAAAAAAAAAAATCCAAACTTTTTTTCTTCCAATTTTTTTTTCTTCACTCACACATCCGCGATCCACTTGAAACGGGTCCGTGACCCACTTTTGGGTCGCGACCCACCAGTTGAGAACCACTGGTCTAGAGTGGTTTGATCTCAAAACAGAGTGGAGGACAGCTTGAAATTCACCCAAAATATTTTTTTAAACCTGCCATAATTCCCAAACCCTACACTCCTTGGACATCATTTTTCATGAAAAACGTAGGAAAGCCTCTCCTACGTTGAAAAATAAGAAAAAATATTAAACAAAATGCCTCTTGAGGGCATGAAGAGACAAAAACCTAGCTCCCAATAGACTCCCATGTAAACATTTTCCGGATCTTTCTTCAGACTAGAGAGAAGTAAACTTTAAACAAACTGCTCCCTTCTCCACATTTTAGACACAAAACCTAAAAAAACAAACATATATCAGTTAATTGGGGTTCCCTGATGCTCACGGTCTGGTCATTCTTTTATAGGAGCCATAGTTTTTGAACAGGTGGCAAAATTGTCAGATATCATCCTCAATGCATTCTTAATGGGACTCAGTGCTGCAGTTGGTTGCCATGGTGTTGCTGGGCAGATTGGGGCCACACACCTGAGTGACATCATCTAATCAGAGCAGACAAGCCCACAGACAGACTGGTACACACACACACACACACACTGAACGTCTCTACCACACACACACACACACACACACACACACACACAACACAACCACACACTCACTCTCTCTCTCTCTCACACACACACACACACACACACACTGAACGTCTCTACTACACACACACACACACACACACACACACACACACACACACACACACACACACATACACACACACAACACAACACAACCAGACACTCACTCTCTCTCTCACACACACACACACACACACTTTGATATTTTTTCGAAAGCAGCTACCCTTTTTAAACTATAGTTAGAAATGTAAGAGGTTTATTTCTCCTTCAGAACAATGGAAAGGCTCTCCTTTCACAGCACATCTCCATGGAAACCTTTGATCTCTGGGCTCACGTAAACAGGTGTTTGATAACGTCGTCACCATGGTAACCTTTGATCTCTGGGCTTAGACACACAGGTGTTTGTAAACATGAATTCACTACTACTTACATTTAATATCTAACTCCTTCAACCTACTTCCAGCTACAGAAACCATTAAACTATTACATTATTCAGCTATTTCAGGACATTGAGGCTATACATGTTGTTGTTTATACCTTTTTTAAACCTTTTCTTTTAAATATTAAGCTTCTTCACTATTTTTCCTACTCTTCCAGTAGCGACTTTCAAGTTTTCAACAAAGTTCACAAATTGATTTATTTTTACTCGATAACAATTTGATTCATCTAGTCCAGGGGTGGCCAACCTGCGGCTCTCGAGCCGCATGCGGCAGGTTGCCTAGTTTCATGCGGCTCTTCAGTTCATATTGAATTTTATATGTGTGAGTTCGGGGGAGAGACACTGACTCCTGACTAGTGGTGCACGGTGTACCGATACTTGAAAGGTATACCGCGATACCCTGCCGTTAAAAACGTTACGATTCCTCCGTTTAAGAATGACGGCGGAAAGTACTCCGGTGAGAAAGCGCCGTTTAAATAAGAGCTGTGTGTGTTCAGCGCTCTGCTTCCACTCCCTGCTCTGCAGCCGTGCCTGCAGTCCCGCCCCTCTAAAGCACGCTCAAGTGCCTCCCCGCTCTCGTGCACGCGCTAGCTGCCAGAGCATGTGAGAAAACGAGAAGCATGGCTGCAAGTGGGAGTGCAACTGCCGCTGCCCCCTCGGCTTGTTGACAAAAAAGACGCCAGAAGCGAAATGTGGAAGTATTTTAGCTATATCTCTGACAGTGAGGGCAAGCCTACGGACACCACGAGGCCTGTCTGTAAGAAATGTATTAATTTTATTTAATACGAATTCTTGTCATTTATTGTATGTATTGTTCTCATTGTTTAAAGGTTGTGTTATGGTTCTGGTTCTGGTCTGAAATAAAGCACAATAATTACATTTAAGACTGTTTCCCTTTTTTTAAGAAAAGTATCGAAAAATAATCGGAATCGCAATTCTTGACTTGGTATCGAAACCAAAATGTTGGTATCTTGACAACACGACAGTTAAACCTGATATTTAGTAGGTCTGTTAAGTATTGAATGCTGATAATTCTGACGTAATTTGGCCGGTCAAAGTTGTTTGGGCTCGGATAAAATTGCTCCGTTACTTTCGTTCCGTGTTACTTTCGTCCCGTGTTACTTTCGTCCCGGCTCTCCCTACGTGTGTATGTGTGGTGTCAGGTGTCAGTATGAGAGGATGACAGCGCGTCTAATTTTGATGTGGCCCAAGAGCCAATCACAATAATACCTGCGATGCAGTGAACCAATCACTTTTTGAGGGGGGGAAAACCTATCGTTGATTAAACACTACTATCCAGTGTTTCCCCTACCATTGTCTTGGAAGGGCGCTGCACCCCGCCAACGGAGCCCCGCGCCCCCCCCTGAAATTCAAGGTGTTTAAAAAAAATATATAATTAAAAAATATATATATATATCGCACCAAATTGCAAATAATCTATAACTACTGTCACTTTTCACATTGAACATGTGCTCTTTTATTAAATAAACTAAACGCTTTCATTTGCAGTTGTGAGTTTAGTGTTTTTGACCCTAAGAAACACTGATGCATTAATCAATAACAATAATCCACAGCTCCTCTCTGCTCCAGAGGATTTAAAAAAAAAATATCCCAATGCCACAAAAATGCATCAGTGACGTGGTTGAAATCTTGTCTCCAGAAAACAAAACACTGAAACAAGCGGTATCAGTGACTGTGTGTTTGATGTGGCTCTTTGCAGTAACATAGAACAAATGTGGCTCTTAACCTCTGACTGGTTGGCCACCCCTGATCTAGTCAATTCATGTGAATACCATGCGATAGCCATCTCCCATCATTCTCCCACCTCGGTTGACATGAATTTCCCTCTTGGTATGCCCCCCCTCCTCCATTATGGAAATGTAATTCTCCCCTGCTGTCAGACAGTGAATTTCGAGACTATCTTTCCACTCAGATCTCTTCCTACATTGAAATGAATGACACTTCCGACGTTAGTAGCGGTATTCTTTGGGAGGCTCTTAAAGCCACTGTGCGGGGACAGATCATTTCGTACACTTCACGTAAGAGAAAAGATGAAAAGGCTTTCAGAAATCTGTGTTGAGCTTCGCTTACTCGATGAAATATACTCCTCCTCTCCCTCTCCTTCTCTCTATAAAAAACGCCTCCTGCTACATTCATAACACGACCTTCTTATGACAGGCATTGTTGAGAGACAACTGAGACAGTGTAGGCAGCGTTACTTTGAGCAGGGCGACAAAGCTGGTAGACTCCTAGCTCAACAAGCTTGTGCGGCCAGTGCGTCCAGATTGATTCCCCAAATCAGATTGTCCGATGGCAACCTTACTTCTAACCCAGCTGATATTAACAGGGCTTTCTCAGAATTTTACACCAATCTCTACACTTCGGATTGTCCCCCGATCCCTGCCACGACCCCCAATTCTCTTGACTCCTTAACATACCCCAAAATTAACAAGAACATCGCTAGCGAATTGGGCGGCCCCATCTCCACCCTGGAGATACATGATGCAATACAATCTATGCAAAGTGGGAAGTCTCCTGGGCCCGACGGCTATACAGTTGAATTCTATAAGGCATATTCTTCCAAGTTAGCCCGGATTTTGGCTAGGATGTACAATGACTCTCTCCAGACAGGCCGATTACCAGAAACGTTGTCCATTGCGTCTATCTCCTTGCTTCTCAAGAAAGACAAATATCCTACTTCATGTGGCAGTTACAGACCAATCTCACTGTTAAATGTGGACTGTAAGATACTGGCCAAAATACTGGCTATCTAACTCCAAAGTGTACTACCAGATATAATTTTGCTGGCCCAAACAGGCTTTATGGTGGGGAGACACTCTTTTTTTAACACAAGGAGGTTGCTCAATATAATTTTCTCTCCCTCCTCTAATACCCCCGAAGTCATAGTGACACTTGACGCAGAGAAGGCCTTCGATAGGGTTGAGTGGGGTTTCCTATTTTCTAATCTTGATACATTTGGTTTCGATTCCCAATTTATTTCCTGGATTAAACTCCTATAGAGGCTTCCTAATGACGTCACAGGATTTCGCGGCAGACATCTTGGAGTACCACTCTACTGGCGGCAGCGTTCAAAAATGGCGAAAATGAAAGGCTACTACGAATCACTAAACCCGGAGGATAAGACCGTTTACAGAGACAAATGTGCGTCGATTGGTTCGGTGGACCCTTATTTGATTCCCGTTAAGGATTACAGCACCGACATAAATTCATGGCCTTCACTTTCCTACTGTGATATCGTGAACTACCTGGTTTTTTTCGCCTATTCCATTGTACACCATGGAGTAAATGAAGGCGTACAAAGGACTCGATGCACATAACCAGTTCACATCCGGGTGGATCCGCGACGTTTGCGTTGCATATCAAGGAGATGTGGCTGTAATAGCTGGAAAAGTGAGTAAATATTTTGTGAGGTCCTCTTCAGCTGGCTTTTTAAATATCCCTAAAGTCCCCCAAAATAAAATGGGTGAGGCTGCTTGTATCCACTACGCTACCAAGAAATATCAGAGGCCAACTCAGTGGACATTTTTAAACACCAGCTTTTATTTTTGTTGTACCTATATCTATATGTTTACTTTATTTTATAGGGATATTGATGCATCAATAAACTTAGTCTTGTGTCTTATTATTTATTTGTATTATCATACCTTTTACCTCCTCGTGTCTCTTAACCTGTTAAAATGTTATATGTTGTTGCTATGCTGCATGTACCTGTAAAGGTCTTAACATCTGATCTGAGGGGAATTTCTAGTGGTTTATTTTTAACTTGTGATGTGTGCCATTTTGTAAAGCACTTTGAGCTACACGTGCTTTATGAAAAGGTCTTTATAACTAAAGCTTTATTATATATTGCAATATATTTAAATTACAAAAGTTGTGAACCTATTCTTGGTTGTCAGCTTCTGTTATGGGCTACCTAGCATAGGAATATGACAAGAGCTGACCACCCACTGGTTGTGTAAACAATCAGTATTTGAAAGTAAAGTTGGACCAAAATATTGGTGGTTCTAAATAGTCAACAATCCAATAATATTTTTGTATTTTATTTTTCAGGTATTGCATTCTCAGAGTATTGGGCTGCCGCCAACATGTCCGTGGGTACTGATGAAGAAGGATGGTGCAGTCATCACAGCTAACTGCAACTGCAAGGCTGGTTTGGGATCGACATGTACCCATGTTGCATCTCTCCTTTTCTACATAGAAACATACGGATACGTGATGCCAAGACAGTTACCCAGGAAAAGGCGTATTGGCTTCTACCTGGATCAGTGAAGGATGTAACACCTTCCCCTGTTGCTGACATTGACTTTACTTCGGCTAAAACCCGAAGGAATCGTTTAAGCCAAGCAATTGACAGTCTTGATGCAGCTAATTTAACAACAACAACAACAACAACAACAACACCACCACTTTTACATCACTCGAGGGAAATTCCAAAAGCGACAGATGCTGAGCAACAGTCTTTCCTGGCATCACTGAAATCTACTGGAAGGAAGTGTGCAATATTGACAATCTCAGCTCCACACAATGTCGATTTTGTCCCAAAAGTGACTTTGTCAACATTTCCTAAGCCGCTTTCTAGTTTAAAAAGTGAGAACTGCCTAGAAATGGACCATAAAGCCCTTACAGAACATTGCCAAGGGATCAATGTAGCTATCACCAAGCCGGAGGCGGATGTCATTGAGAAGGCCACAAAAACACAGGCCAAATCCAAACTCTGGTATCGATACAGAGCTGGGCGGATTACAGCATCTCGTATGAAGGCAGCATGTTCAACAAGTGCAACTAAACCATCGCTTAGCTTGATTAAAGCTATTTGTTACCCAGAAGCCACAACATTTAAAACTGCAGCTACTGAATGGGGATGTAATCACGAGAAATCAGCACGTGAAGCACATTACAATTATGAATCAACATGACAGTTTCATTTGCCAGGACTCTGGGCTCGTGTTATCGCCAACATTTCCATATTTAGGTGCTACTCCAGATGGTGTTGTGTCCTGCAAGTGCTGTGGTGTAGGTGTTTTGGAAATTAAATGCCCCTACTGTGTTGCTGCACCGTCAGACCATACATGTCGGGAATCACGTGATGGACAGGACAGGCTGAAGAAGACCCATGCCTATTTCTATCAACTGCAGACCCAGTTATTTCTATGTGATGTTGAATATGCTGACTTTGTTCTGTGGGTGAATGGAAAGATTCATCTTGAACACATAACCCCAGATATTGACTTTTGGGAGAAGGTATACCCCAAAGCTCATGAATTCTTTCAGAAGGTCATTCTCCTTGAGTTGAGTGGGCAATTCTTCACCAGAATTTCCAGTGCAACTACACCAGTCTCCATTACTGCACCAAAAAGGCCTCTCTGCCTGATACCAGACCCTGCTGTATGTGCCACTCTGACTCAGCCAACCGATACCCAACCACTGGTACCCAAATGGTGCCTTTGTCGTGGAGAGGAAAAGCTTCCCATGATAGGATGTGATAACACAAATTGTGAAACTACCTGGTTTCATTTTGAATGTGTTGGTATAACAGTTGCCCCCAAAGGAAGCTGGTATTGTGACAAATGTCATCAGCATGTCCCCTCTCAAAAGAAACAGAAGTATTAATCAATCTGAATGACAGTGTATATATTTATGTGATTATATATGCAGTATATATGAGGTGTTTTGCACTTTGTGTGTATGGTTTTGTGAATGTGTTTTGAGAAAATAAGCCCTGCTTTTAAAAAATGTGTTTTAGCATTGAAAAAAACTGTAATATGGACACAATGTTAATCTATCTCTGTTATGTGAGGTGATCTCTGCAGTTTACAGTTAAAGGAGCATACTTGTTTTTCACCCTTTTTCAATGGGTAAATTGGAAACCTGTAATAAATATAATACTTTGCCCTTTCAATTATTTTTTTCAAAATGTATTTACCCAAGCTTGAATATTCTACCAGTACTATTACAGTGCGCAGTGCAGGTCTGAAACCACATTCAAGCAATTTGGGATGTGTCCAATCTGACAATAGAAAACTTGAGAGAAAAACATTAATCTTCCATGCCTGAAAACATCTTAAATAATTTTTCAAACATTCCCCTACACAACCAAACCCCAAATCACTTTTCTGATTATCAAGACATTTAATTGACCAAGTACAACATTGACAATAATGTAATAATAATTGTAGGAGCCAAAACGTTGATTTATTATTTGTATTATTTAATCATTTAATGTATGTAATGGAGTATAATTGATTGGTGTCAAGTGATCATGATCCGCAGCCACGGCTGGGCGGAGCGGCTGATTGGTGCTGCGATTGCCTCAGCTGGTTAAAAGAGTCCTGCTGATGAGACTGTGTTCTAGTTTGGTTGTGAAGCCACACGGTTTTTTGACCACTGCATTGCACTGCAGAGAAGGATAACTTGGAAATAAATATACCAAAAGAAAGGTGACTGAGTGATGTGTGAGCGCGTCGGCCAGGCGCTAAAACCAAAGAACAAAAGGAGCTTAAGAAAGGTGGAAAGAAGGCTCTTTTATTCGTCAAAAAACCCAGCTTGATGAGCGCTTGTGGTGTCTAGACAGTTGTGTTAAGTTAATTTATTTAGTTCAGTCCTTTTGTCTTTTGCCTTGTCTTGTGATTTCCTGTTTTATTTTGTAGTAACCTTTCCCTCTCGTTTCAGAGCATTCCTGCCCTGGTGTGTTTTTCCCACCAGTGTGATTGTCAGCCCCTCCCTTAATTGTTGCCACCTGTGTCCCCTTACCTAGTGTGTATATATAGTCTGCGTCTGGACCCAGCCGACCCAGACAGGTTCAGAGCAGCTCTGCGCTCACAAGGCACGCTTTTGTCTCAGCATGACGATCAGCTGAAATCAATTGACCAGGGAGTGAGAGAATTGAGTGGTCGTCAAGAAAGCTTCCAAACATCTGTGAACAGCCAAGTAAACCACCTGGCAGATCAGCTTGTTCGTGTCCTTGCCCACCTGGAAGCTGGATCTCAAACTGTTTCCGCGGCTGCACCCCTGCCTGAGGCTGTGATCCAAGGACCTACTTCTTCTTCATGCTCTCGTCTCGCATCTCCAGAGAAATTCTCCGGTGACTCAGGTGACTGTCGTCCTTTTTTAGTCCAATGCGACCTGCATTATCAACATCAGCCTTCTGCTTTTCCAACAGACCAGTCTAGAATAGCTTTCATGATAACACACTTGACTGGTAGAGCAGCAGCGTGGGCTACAGCAGAATGGGCTAGAGACTCTCCCCTTTGCAGATCACTCGGACTGTTTACTGATTCCCTTAAAAATATTTTTGATCGTACAGCGCCAGGGAGAGAAGCGGCTAAATCTCTAGTTCAACTCAAGCAAAGAAATCAAAGAGTGTCTGATTATGCCATAGAGTTTAGGACAATAGCAGCAGACAGTGGCTGGAATGATCTGGCCTTGCTGGACGCCTTTGTAAATGGACTTTCAGGCCTTGTCAAAGATCACTTAGTCCCATTAGATCTTCCAGAAGATTTAGACTCTGTGATTGCTCTGGCTATACGAATAGATAATAGGCTCTGGGATAGACAAAAAGAAAGAGAACATCCTGCAGTTCGTTCACCAAGCTCCAGGGGGCCTCCTCGTGGCATCCGGATGAGGGAGGATTCGTTTCCAGGGGTCTGGATCAAGCCTCCTTTGACAACGCCATCCACCACATCAGAGGAACCCATGCAACTTGGCCGAGCAAGACTTTCACTGGAGGAGCGGGAACGGCGCCTCCGCCAGGGCCTGTGTTTCTACTGCGGGCATCGTGGACACCTGATGGCCGCTTGCTCACTAAAAGACGGGGCTCCCCAGGCAAGAGGAGGGCGCTGGTGAGCCGACTAACTTCTGACTACTCTCCTCGTACGCTGACTCCTATCCAAATAAAATTAGGTAAGAAAACCTTAACACAGAATGTTCTCATTGATTCAGGAGCAGACGAAAGTTTTATGGACTGGAATTTTGCCAAAAGCTTGAACATTGTCACCATGCCCTTAGCTCAACCTTTAAATGCCAGTGCCCTTGATGGAAGATTATTGTTTCAAGTCACTCACCACACAGAACCCGTCCAGGTTATCATAAATCACAACCACACAGAATTCATGACATTCCATTTATTCGACTCCTCACAACACCCTATGATTTTAGGCTTCCCATGGTTGAAAAGACATAACCCTCACATTGACTGGCGTTCTGGTAGGGTGAAGGGTTGGGGAAGAGAATGTAATCATACATGTTTGGTTTCACCAGGAGAAGTTGAAGGGCTGTCTGTAGGAAGGGTTACTTCAGGTAGTGAGGTGGAGACGAAGGAAGTAACTCATGACCATGCCTCTGACTTACCAGACCTGCCCAATGTTCCCTCCTGTTACCACAACCTGAGGGAGGTTTTCAGTAAGACTCGGGCCTCTACGTTGCCTCCTCATCGACCTTATGACTGTGCAATTGACTTACTACCGGGTGCCCCCATTCCCAAGGGACGTCTATACTCAATTTCTGGTCCTGAAAGACAATCTATGACGGATTACATTGACTCATCTCTGAAGGCGGGCCTCATTCGTCCATCGTCATCTCCTGCTGGCGCCGGATTTTTCTTCGTGGGTAAAAAAGACGGATCCCTCCGACCCTGCATAGACTACTCTCCCCTGAATGATATAACGGTAAAAAACAGGTACCCTCTCCCCCTCATTTCCACTGCTTTTGAACTGTTAAAAGGAGCTAAGATCTTCACTAAACTTGACTTGAGGAATGCCTATCACTTGGTCAGGATAAGGGAGGGGGACGAATGGAAGACTGGATTCAATACCCCCAGTGGCCACTATGAATACTTAGTAATGCCATTTCGGCTAACTAATGCTCCTGCTGTATTTCAGGCTCTTGTGAATGACGTGCTCAGACAATATTTGAATCATTTTGTGTTTGTCTACCTGGATGATATATTGATATTCTCTCCTGATGAAGAGTCCCATGTTCAGCATGTCCGGCAGGTCCTCCAAGGCCTTCTGGAAAACCAACTATTCGTGAAGGCGGAGAAATGTGAATTTCACAAGACCACTGTCTCATTCCTGGGCTTCATCATTGCTCCGGACCAGGTCAAGATGGATCCAAGCAAGGTCAGTGCTGTCGCAAATTGGCCCACACCCACCAACAGGAAGAAGGTACAGCAATTTCTCGGTTTTGCTAACTTCTACAGACGTTTCATAAGACATTTTAGCTCCATAGCTGCACCTCTCCACTCACTCACCTCAACCCATGTTCAGTTTTTGTGGACTCTACAGGCCGACAAAGCTTTCCAGGAATTGAAAAGACGGTTTACCTCTGCTCCTGTTCTCATCACTCCTGATTCACTACGGCAGTTTGTGGTGGAGGTGGATGCTTCCAATGATGGAGTTGGGGCTGTGTTGTCACAACGTTCAGCCAAGGACAGCAAACTTCACCCATGTGCTTTTCTGTCACGTAAGTTAACACCTGCTGAACGCAACTATGATGTAGGCAACAGAGAACTTTTGGCAGTCAAAACAGCGCTTGAGGAATGGAGACACTTTCTGGAGGGGTCAGAGCAACCATTCATAGTCTGGACGGATCATAAAAATCTTGAGTACATCCGAAAAGCTAAGAGACTGAACTCACGTCAGGCAAGATGGGCTTTGTTCTTCACTCGTTTTAACTTTTCCTTGTCATTTAGACCCGGTTCACAAAATGTCAAGCCAGATGCACTCTCTCGTGTTTTTGATCCTGAACCCTCGGCAAAGGAACCAAAGCTCATCCTTCCACTAAACTGTGTGGTTGGAGCGGTAACTTGGCCAATAGAAACAGAGGTGAAACGAGCTAACGGTGAGAGCCCGACACCTAGGGGTTGCCCCCCAAATAGGTTGTTTGTTCCTCAAACTGTGCGTCCTAAGGTCATTCAATGGACTCACACCTCGCTGCTCACCTGCCATCCTGGGGTAAAAAAAACCATGTACGTCATCAAGCAACGGTTCTGGTGGACATCTATGGAGAAGGATGTCAAGGAGTATGTGGCCGCCTGCACCATCTGCGCCAGGAATAAGACCTCTTCCAGGCCCCAGATGGGTCTGCTCAGGCCGCTGCCTATCCCCAGTCGGCCCTGGTCCAACATCTCAGTGGATTTTGTCACCGGACTGCCAGAATCCAAAGGTAACACCACCGTCCTCACGGTGGTGGATAGATTCTCTAAAATGACACATTTTATTGCTTTGCCTAAACTGCCATCGGCCAAAGAAACGGCTGAAGTGTTGTTGCACCATGTTTGTCGTCTCCACGGTTTTCCCAAGGACATCGTGTCAGACCGGGGTCCTCAGTTTGTCTCCCGTTTCTGGAGGGAGTTTTGCAGCCTCATCGGGGCCTCTGTCAGCCTCTCTTCCGGTTACCATCCCCAATCAAATGGACAAACGGAGAGACTGAATCAAGAACTGGAAACCTGCCTCCGGTGCCTGGTGTCCCAAAACCCAGCTTCTTGGAGTAAACACCTCACGTGGGTAGAATACGCCCACAACTCATTGCCTACCTCTGCCACCGGATTGACCCCGTTCCAGTGCGTCTACGGTTACCAACCTCCCATGTTCTCAGAGACAGAGAAAGAAGTCATGGTTCCCTCGGCACACGCACTGGTCAGGCGCTGTCATGGCATTTGGGCTTCAGCACGTCGGGTCCTCCTTAGGACTTCGGCCCGCATGAAAAAAGCGGCTGATCGGCATCGCCGTCCTGCACCTGTGTACAGACCGGGTCAGAAAGTGTGGCTATCCACCAGAGACTTGCCCCTGAACGTAGTCTCTAGGAAGCTGGCACCAAGATTTGTAGGCCCATTCACTGTGGAAAAGTGTATTAACCCTGTGTCTGTTCGTTTGCGCCTGCCTAGATCACTCAGAGTCCATCCAACATTCCACGTAAGCAAACTCAAGCCGGTCAAGGAAAGCAAAATGGTTCCCGCTTCCAAGCCCCCCCCTCCTCCCAGGCTCATTGATGGAGGTCTGGTCTACACTGTCAAGCGTCTGCTGAAGGTCAGAAAACGAGGAAGGGGTCAGCAGTTTTTAGTGGACTGGGAGGGTTATGGACCGGAAGAGCGGGAATGGATCCCGTCTAGCTTCATCGTGGACCAGAACCTGATAAAGGATTTTTACAAAAGCCATCCTGAACTCGCTGGGCCGTCCGGAGCCGTCCGTAAAGGAGGGGGTACTGTGGTGTCTAGACAGTTGTGTTAAGTTAATTTATTTAGTTCAGTCCTTTTGTCTTTTGCCTTGTCTTGTGATTTCCTGTTTTATTTTGTAGTAACCTTTCCCTCTCGTTTCAGAGCATTCCTGCCCTGGTGTGTTTTTCCCACCAGTGTGATTGTCAGCCCCTCCCTTAATTGTTGCCACCTGTGTCCCCTTACCTAGTGTGTATATATAGTCTGCGTCTCCCTTTGTCTTGTGTCAGTTCGTCTTGTCTCGTCAAGCCTGCCTTGATCGTGTGAAGTATATTTTTGATAGTCATGTAGATGTTTTTTGGTTTAGAGTTTTTGATCCTCCAAGTGAGCGTTTTGTATTTGACCTTAATTAAAAGACCTTGTTAATTCTAATCTGTTTCTGGTGTTGTGCATTTGGGTCCTGAGCCTCGTGACATTCTTAACAGCGCTGGTCCGTGGAAACGTATGTTTTGAAAACAAGAACTCATAACAGCGTGTCAAATACTCGCCTTCGTTTTACTACGGATTCTACTTCCTAGAACGACGGTGTTGTGAAACGTGAATGACTGAAGGCAACAATCACTCCTCCCCCAACTACATCTGTAACGCGTCACTGCTGTGGAGCGTTCATAGACTGTTGGAAACGTCTCAACTCAAGGCAAGACAATGAAAGTCCACAAACAATGAAGTAAAATTCAAAAGGAATAAACGTGTTGTCTTGAACAAAAATGGCAGACTTGGAAAGCTTGGAAAGTGGCATTGACTGTGTGTATATGGAAAGGCTCAAACGACTGAAATCATCAAGGAGTGCAAAATTGGGTGCATTGACAAGGAAAAGAAATGAAATCAGACAATTAATGGAAAATGTCTGCAATGTGGAACTGGTTAAGTCGAAAAGGGAAAGTGAGTTTACACAACTACACAAAGAAATGGAACAGTTAAATGATTCTGTTCAAGCTTTAATGTCCACTGAGGAGGAGAAAGAAATGGATCAGGATGAATGGTATAACCCCAAAGCAGCTGCCTTGGAAGAGTTTAATCAGGAGGTCTTAAACTGGATCGCTGATGCTCCTGTGTCCAATGTTGTCCAGACAAAAATAAAAGGACATACGAGTGTTGCACCTCGGGACAGTATTTCAAACGTAAAGAGTGTTCATTCACAAAGTTCAAGGAGATCCTCTCGGTCTTCTATCACATCTGCTAAAATAAAGTTGGAAAATAGAAATGCAGAATTGTTAGCACGAGCTGCTAGGCTGACTCAGAAGCAAGCACTGGAAAGGGAGGAAGCCGGTTTGAAGGAAAGAAAGGAACAGCTGGAACTTGAAACAGATATTGCAGCAAACACTGCAAAATTAAAGGTAATCAAAAGAATGGAGGATTGTCATGCAGGCACGTACCAAGCAGGAGACAGAATGAATGAATATTTGGATCACTCACTGTTTGTGAGTACAGCATTAGAGCAAGAAAATGCTCATTTGAATGCTAACAAGCATACACCAAACATCAATAAAACTGCAAATGCCGTTAATAGTGAAACACAATTCATACCACAACGTCCTGAAAGTTCAACTTCATCCAGCACGTCTTCTAGCAAGGGAGAGGGCAATATGAACGGCTTAATAAGCATCATGGAAAAACAGACCATAATAACAGAAACAATGGTAAAGCAGCAGAAACTTTCTTCATTACCCCCGCTCAGCATTCCCACCTTCAACGGAAACCCTTTGGACTATCGGTCCTTCATAAGAGCATTTGAGCATGGTATTGAAGAGAAAACAGAAATCAGTAAGGACAGGCTTTACTTCTTGGAGCAATGCACTATTAGCCAACCAAGAGAGCTTGTGCGCAGTTGCCAATATATGCAATCTGACAAAGGATACACGGAAGCAAAAAGGTTGTTGAAGCATCATTATGGAGATGAATATCTTATCGCGACAGCCTACATCGACAAGGCTCTCAATTGGCCATCTATTAAACCTGAGGATCCACAAGCTTTAAAAACCTTTGCTGTGTTTCTGAATGGATGTCTCAATACAATGGATAGTGTGGAATACATGGAGGAAATGGATCACCCAATCAACATGCGAGCTGTTCTTTCTAAACTCCCATATAAGCTTAGAGAAAACTGGAGAGCTAAAGCTTGTAACATACAAGATGGAAACAACAGAAGAGTTAAGTTTGAAGATCTAGTGAAGTTTGTCGACCATCATGCTAGAATCCTTTCTCATCCAGTGTTCGGAAACTTAAAAGAAATTCCAAATACATCAGCAAAGACAAGCTACACATTCGTTCCTGCTACTCCCAGCGCAAGGTTCAAACCGAGATCTCCAGAGTTATATAAAAGTGGTTTTGCCACTAGTGTATCCCCATTACCTCAGAAAGAAAACTGTAACCGACACAGTGACACATCCCAATCAAACCGATGCATCTACTGTAAAGGAGAACACCATCTTTCTGCTTGCAATCAGATTCTCAAAAACACCCACAAAGAGAAGTTGGAATTCCTCAGAAGCAAAGGACTTTGCTTTGGATGTTTAGAAAAGGGCCACATGAGTAAAGGATGCAAACAAAGACATACCTGCAAAGAGTGCAATCTCACACACCCCACTCTGTTGCATTTCAGTAATATCGAGTCGAGCAAAGGAAAGGTAAAGACTGTTGCAAATGCTTTAGTGGATATGGATAAAGATGATTCACGGGAGGAGGATATTGGGGCCGGTGAGCCTGAAGGCACCCTGGCTATCGTTCCTGTGAAGGTGAAAACAAAACAGGGTAATACCATCATAACAACATACGCCTTTCTGGACCCAGGTAGTACGGCTACCTTTTGCACAGAGTCCATTCTACAGCAGCTTCAAGTGACTGGACGCAACACGAAGATACTCTTACGAACAATGAATAAAGAGGAGTCAGTTAAAACATCTGTTGCATGTGACTTTGAAATATGTGGTCTAGAAAGTAACCAGTATGTAGCACTTCCACCTGTTTATTCACAAAACAAAATACCAGTACGAAAGGCAAATATTCCCTCTCAGGAGGATGTGGGACAATGGGAATACCTGAAAGAGGTCAATATACCACAAATTGATGCAGAGGTTGGCTTGCTAATTGGGTGCAACGTGCCAAAAGCTCTAGAGCCATGCAAAGTCATAAACAGCCAAGGGAATGGCCCGTACGCTGTTAAGACCATTTTAGGTTGGACAATAAATGGACCTCTAGGAAGGTCAGATACGACTCGTTGGATTAAGCCAGTCGTTACAGCAAACAGAATTTCTGTTGTGGAAATCGAGGAATTGTTGAAGCAGCAAGTGAAGCTGGATTTTCCAGAACATCAACACAAGGAGCGTCTGGAAATGTCAAGAGAGGATCACAAGTTCATGGAAAGTGTCTCTAATTCTGTCAAGTTAGTAGACGGACACTACAGTATTGGACTGCCATTAAAGGAAAAAGGACTTGATTTTCCCAATAATAGACGTGTTGCTGAACAAAGAGCTTTGAACCTAAAAAGAAAATTCCAACAAAACAACAAATTCTACAAGGAGTACAAAGAGTTCATGGCGGATGTTGTTGATAAAGGTTTTGCCATCAGAATGACACCTGAACAAAAAGACAAGGCAAATCAAAGCAAAAGGAGCTGGTATATTCCACACCACGGCGTGTACCATCCAAAAAAGCGTAAACTGAGGGTGGTTTTTGATTGCGGTGCAACTTACCAGGGCACATCTCTGAATGCACGTCTTCTCCAAGGCCCAGATTTAACCAACAGTCTTATTGGTGTCCTTACAAGATTCCGGCAGAAGAACATTGCATTCATGGCAGATATTGAAGCCATGTTCCATCAGGTCAAGGTGCCAGAGGAAGACTCAGATCTTCTCACATTCTTGTGGTGGCCCGATGGAGATCTCAGTAGTGAGCTAGAAGAGTACCAAATGGTTGTACACATCTTTGGAGCAACATCCTCGCCTAGTTGTGCCAACTTTGCCCTACAACAGTGTGCAAGAGACAATGTGGATGACTTTAGCCCAGAGGCTGTCTCTTCGATGCTAAGAAATGTTTATGTGGACGATTGCCTAAAATCAATGGAAGACGAGAGGAAGGCAGTGATAATCGCTCACGAACTTAAAACCCTGTGCAGTAAGGGTGGTTTCAAGTTAAACAAATGGGTAAGCAACAGCAGAGCTCTACTACAAACAATACCAGAGGAAAGTAGATCAAAGGAAATCAAGGATCTGGATCTGGATAAAAGTGTTGAAAGAGCTCTCGGAGTTCAGTGGTGCACGGAAACGGACTCATTCCATTTCAAATTTACTCCTCAGGATAAACCACTTACCAGGAGAGGTATTCTGTCAGTAGTGAGCTCTATATTTGATCCGCTGGGTATGTTGTCCCCTGTGATCCTCCCTGCAAAGCAAATCTTGCAAACATTAACAGGAATAAGGCTAGGATGGGACGAAAATATTCCTGAAGAATGTAAGGAACAGTGGTTGAGCTGGCTACACCACTTGCAATTACTGAGAGACTTCAAAGTCAAAAGATGCATCACACCACTCAACTTTGGAGATCCAGTCTCAGCTCAGCTTCACCACTTTGGAGATGCTAGTGAAAGTGGTTACGGAACAGTATCTTACCTTCGCCTGATGAACAAAGCAAACGCAGTTCATTGTTCCTTTATCATGGGTAAGGCCAGAGTAGTTCCACTCAAACCAGTGACCATCCCAAGAATGGAGCTTACCGCTGCCACTGTAGCCGTCCGGATGGACCGAATGTTACAGGAAGAGTTGGAGCTTAAACTCCAGCCATCCGTGTTTTGGACTGACAGCACGTCTGTGTTGAAGTACATACAAAATGAAACTACAAGATTCCACACCTTCGTCGCCAACAGAGTCGCAGTCATTCGATCTGCTTCAGAGACTTCCCAATGGAGGTATGTTAATGGTTGCCTGAATCCAGCTGACTGTGTATCAAGGGGAATCTCTGTAAGTCGCTTTCTGAGAGATGAAACCTGGTTAAGGGGACCAGAGTTCCTTAGTCTCCCTGAGCATCAGTGGCCTAAATCTCCAGATTTGACTCTAACAGCCAGCGACCCTGAAGTCAAAGTTTTTGCCGTAAGTCTCAACCCCATGGAAGAAAGCTCTAGTACAGTGAACAAGTTGCTCACTTACTATTCCCACTGGCATCGCCTGAAAAAAGCTGTGGCCTGGATGCTACGCATAAAATCCGCTCTGATGGCGAGGGCAAAAATGGATTTGAAGGAAAAGAGAGCAAAACATGAAAAAGGACCTCTCACTGTTGAAAACTTGGAGGAAGCGGAAGCTGCCATAATTCAGTTTTGTCAGTCCGCTTCATTTAAGGATGAGATAACTGTGCTAAAGAAAGGACTTGCAGTCAAAAGGAGCAGTCATCTTCACAAACTGGCACCCATTCTGCAGAACAACTTGGTAAAAGTTGGCGGAAGGTTATCGAAATCCGCAATGCCAGCCGAAGCCAAAAGCCCAATTATCTTACCTGCAAACAATCATGTGACTCAACTCCTCATCAGACATGTCCATGAGAACATAGGGCACAGTGGAAGGAGTCATACTCTGTCAGGTTTAAGGCAGAAATATTGGATTCCTGGAGGAAATTCTGCAATCCGAAAAATCCTCTCTAAATGTGTAACCTGCAGGAAACTCAGTGGTGTAAAAAGTCAGCAATTCATGGCAGACTTGCCGGAAGAAAGAGTTACCCCTGATGATCCGCCCTTCACAAACGTGGGCGTGGATTTCTTTGGCCCATTTGAGTTGAAACAGAGAAGAGCCACAGTTAAAAGATACGGTGTCATTTTTACCTGTCTAAACATCAGAGCAGTTCACCTTGAACTTGCACACAGTCTCAACACTGACTCTTGCATTAATGCCATCAGGAGATTTATTGCAAGAAGAGGCCCTGTCAAGGTCATGAGGTCAGGCAACGGAACCAATTTGGTTAGAGCTGAACGTGAACTAAAAGAAGCAATACAAGAGTTAAACCACACACAAATCCAGAACAAGCTTCTTAAAGAGGAAGTAAAGTGGATATTTAACCCACCAGCAGGCTCCCACCACGGAGGAATCTGGGAAAGACAAATCAGAACCGTCAGACGCATTCTCAGTGCCCTCACGCAAGAACAGAAGCTTGACGAGGAAGGACTTGCCACACTTTTCTGCGAAGTGGAGGCGATCATAAATGATCGACCCATAACGACTGTTTCCAACGACCCTGGAGATTTAGAGCCCCTCACTCCAAATCACCTTTTGCTGCTCAAATCAAAACCATTTCTTCCGCCTGGTGTCTTCAATCCGAGCGACTGCCACGGGAAGAGAAGATGGCGCCAAATTTAGTACATGGCCAACTTATTTTGGAAGCGATGGACCAAGGAATACCTACCGGAACTCCAAATAAGGCAAAAGTGGAACAGGAAAAGGAGGAATTTCGCAACAGGGGACATTGTCCTTATCGTCGACGAAAATGCTCCAAGAAATTCCTGGCTCATGGGACGAATAACGCAAGTCTTGCCAGACTCGAGAGGTTTTGTACGACAAGTGGAAGTACAGACAAAAACCAGCACACTCCGTCGACCCATCACAAAGCTGTTACTGCTGGTCGAGTCCCAAAATGAGCTCTAGCCCCCTTCCCCTCTTGCACCACACAAGCACATTTACACACACGGACTCATGTGTTAATACACATTCGCCCTACAAAGGGTCAGAAGCCCTGAACAAATGTTTTGTATTGGCTCTCCATTTTATGTTTATTAGTAATTGTCATGTGTGATTCCATAACAATTAGGGGCCGGAGTGTAGGAGCCAAAACGTTGATTTATTATTTGTATTATTTAATCATTTAATGTATGTAATGGAGTATAATTGATTGGTGTCAAGTGATCATGATCCGCAGCCACGGCTGGGCGGAGCGGCTGATTGGTGCTGCGATTGCCTCAGCTGGTTAAAAGAGTCCTGCTGAAGAGACTCTGTGTTCTAGTTTGGTTGTGAAGCCACATGGTTTTTTGACCGCTGCATTGCACTGCAGAGAAGGATAACTTGGAAATAAATATACCAAAAGAAAGGTGACTCTGAGTGATGTGTGAGCGCGTCGGCCAGGCGCTAAAACCAAAGAACAAAAGGAGCTTAAGAAAGGTGGAAAGAAGGCTCTTTTAATAATTACAATACAAACATATCATATTTTTCAATCTTATATGGGTTGATTGGGGTGTAACAGAATGTAAAGGCTCAATCAACGGGTATTACAGTATCACACACATTATTCAGGTCGCAGCACACTTCAGCTATTTTATCCATCAATGTAATCCCATCTACATCTTTAGAAAGTAAACAATCTATAGGAATTGGTCCTCCCAAAATGGTATATCGCTGCCTTACACATCCTATGACACGCTCAACATGAATTCGCACGTTAGCAATTTTCCTTGTGTCAATAATATCTTTCATTGATAATTGTTTCCGGCCTTTCATGAATGCAGGCACCTTAACCTCAGCACACATGAAACCCACTGAGTCACTTATATTGAAACCTCGGTCTGCCAAAATCAAATCACCAGGCAAAATGTTATCTAAGAAGCCATCATTTTCTGTAATATGCTTATCACTGGACCTGCCACCCCATGCCCTTGAAATGAATGATATAACACCCTGCGGACAGATTCCTATGAGAAATGTTATGGTGTTGTGATGTTTGTAGTTTGACCAAGTCTGAGCCCGTGCCATTACATTTGATGGCCTGTCAATGAAAACTTCAAAGCAGTCTATTATAACAGCCACTTTAGTACCAAAATGAGTGCGGAAATCCATAGGCATTGTCAGTTGGAGTTCCTCTCGAGATGGCCACTTCAAAAGGAAACTCATACGTTTGAACATGACGTCGATAATCAAGGTAAACACACGGGATACTGTAGACGTGGATGTGTTGAATTTATAAGCCAGCTCTTGCAGGGGTTGGTTTAATCTTAATTTCATTAGTGTCAGTATAAACTGTTGAAATTTAGACAGTGAACTCTTAGCGTTCACACTGATGTGCAGTTCCACAAGATTGTATACCATCATTAGAATGGCAAAAGTAGGAAGTCCCGTGTAGAACCGCACACGGTCAACATCGACCCTTAAATGTACTCTCTGAAATTGTGGACTTTACAAGCTTTTCTTTTAAGTTAACATTTTCTGTTGTTACATTATTAATTTCAAATGACATTTTGTCAATCATTTCACCAGTCAAACCAGTCTGAGTTGCAGTGCCAGTCTCTGGTTCAATCAGTCCTTCTTCTTCCCCAGTGGCTCCCAGGACTGGTGCGGGCTCTTCTGGAGATGGAATATCAGATACCATGCTGTAGAGATGAAGTAGTGCGATGGATGACCTTTTTCTGGCGCGTTTATACCTGACATGTGTAGCAGGGGAAGGTGCTGTAATTTTCTCGTGGCTCAATTTGACAGACGGTGCCCAGTCAGGATGATTTTTGTCAAAAAGTGCCACTGGTTTACCTGCAAATAAATCTGATTGTAGGTCAGTTATATCCTGGGTGAACTGTTAATTAATACAAATGTGACCTCTTTTGACAGGCGAAGTCAGACTTTAGATATATTTAAAATGCTGGTGTCAAGACATTGGAACATGACAAATAATTGAGGAAACCAAAAGCCTCTGAAAAGGTGCCAGGGACTGTACAGCCTTTACTGTTTACATATAATGAAATGGCCAGTAGGGGGAGGAATTTCTTTAAATTACAGTTAAACGAAGCACTGCAGGGGATTGACAGACTGGTGGGAAGATGACCTGAGCCAAGGGATGACTTTACTTTGTAGATACTCCACAATCTGATATGTCGATCGGTGACACAGACTCCAGGATTCATATTTCCTTGTTAACATACATGTCTTAGTACGTGGGTTGTATGTTGATTTTGAATGTTTGTATGTAAAACCTGACACTTACCTGACGTGAAATGATCCCCACAAACGCGAGTATAGTTGTGGTTGGATGGTTTGAGATCCTCCCGTCCGATCCTATTGAGCCATGTTTCCCGCCGACGCTTTGAAAGTGCATACATTGCTTCACCCTGGTGTGTTATAACCGCCGGCAGCCTGTAAAATGACTTCGGCTCCCTGTTTCGATCACCTCTGTTGCCGCAGCCAACAATAGCACAGAAGTTCACCATTATATGTCCGATAAAAAACAGGTATGAGTATTACGGTGTCTGTTTTGGTACTCCAGTATGGCCGTTGGGCTGACGTCCCGTCACCCGTGACGTCATATGCAAAGCCTCTATAGGCTATGCCTCTCCATCTGCCTCTGTACACACTAATGGCATTCAATCTCCCCCTTTCTCTCTCCAACGTGGTACTCGCCAGGGGTGTCCTCTTTCGCCGCTGTTGTTCAATATAGCCATTGAACCTCTCGCTATCTGGCTCAGAAGCCATGATAGGTTTGAGGGCATTGTTATGTATGTGTCAGGTGTGACTGTGCCTTTAAGATGGCACCGGGAGTTTGGGGATGTGTGAATCGGATACAGATAGTTCGTGGGTTCGCTGGCTTGAGTCCTTCGAAACGTTCATAGTAGCCGCGGGGCTAGCTGAAGCTAACGACGACAGGAAGAAAGCCCTGCTGATACACACGCTGGGCAGCGAGGGACAGCGGATTTTTCGGACTCCCGGACTCGCTCCGAAATATGCGGACTGTGTTACACTGCTCACTGGACACTTTGCTGCTCCACAAAATGTTATGCTCCGGTGGATTGTTTTTCGGCAATGCCAGCAACAGGCGGTTGAGTCCGTCCACCATTACGTGGCTGATCCGAGGGGGCTAGCCAGCCTCTGTAAATTCGGGGCGCTGAAAGATGAACTATTACGGGATCAGCTGGCTGAGCACACTAACAGCTCGACGCTCAGAGAAAAGTTGCTAATGACAGACAAGCTCACTTTAACAAGAGCAGTGGAGGTAGCTTTCCAGCTTGAGTCAGCAGCAGCCTTAGCATCACAGATAGCTCCCTCCTCCAGTTCTTTTCCCCACAGACCCATGCTACTAACTCAAACGGTGGCGCTACCCATGGAGCCTCCCGGGGAGGTTTTCCCTGAGGACAACTTTAATGTGAACTTTGCAGCACGCCAGGGTACAGCAGCACGCCGTGCCTGTGGTAATTGTGGCTCATCATCGCACCAGAGTCGAGCTCCAAACTGCCCTGCCAAGGGACAGAGGTGTCAACGCTGTGGCAGACAGAACCATTTTGCACGGGTCTGTCGCTCTGTTCCTGCAACCGACAGCCCACCTCCACGTACACCTGGGCCGCATGCACCAACGACCATCCACTCAGTGGCCACCATCTCCCGACCGCTAAAGTGCTGCACGGTGGAGCTGGATGGGGTCTGCCTCCCGCTGATGCTGGATACGGGACCTCCAAGTCACTCCTGAATGTTTCCACGGTCCGGCGTCTCTTTCCGCTCCGAACACTCACCGCCGACGCCGAGGATCTGTACGGGTATGGACACTCTAAAATTGGAATGGCGGGCACAATCACCTTTGCTGTGCGTTACGGGACTAAGGCTCTCCCCGCATTCACCTTTCAAGTGTCTCGCCAGGGGCTCAACCTCGTGGGTTTTGGTGCCAATATATACTATATTTATCCATCAAGCCTGATGAAACCAATCACCTAAATACAATTCAAGACTGCCTCAAGGACTTAAAAACGTGGATGACCTTATACTTTTTGATGTTTATTAAACACGACCAAGTTATTGTACTCGGCCCAAATAATCTACGAAACAAACTATCTAAAGATATACTAATTATGGATGGCATTAATTTGGCCTCCAGTGAGACTGTAAGGAATCTTCTTGGTGTTATATTTGATCAGGATTTATCCTTTAACGCCCACATAAAATCAATCTCAAGGACCGCCTACTTCCATCTACGCAACATTGCAAAAATCAGGCATGTCTTGCCTCAAAACGATGCAGAGAAACTAGTCCATGCATTTGTTACTTCAAGGCTGGATTATTGTAACTCCTTATTTTCAGGGTGTACCAAGAAGTCAGTCAAGTCGCTTCAGCTGATTCAAAATGCTGCAGCTCGTGTACTAACCAGAGTTAGGAAAAGGGACCACATTACTCCTGTTCTGGCTGCCTTACACTGGCTCCCTGTAGAACACAGGATAGAATTTAAAATTCTTCTTCTCGCCTACAAAACCCTTAATGGGCAGGCGCCATCTTACCTTAAATAACTAATTATACCCTACTGTCCTACTAGGGCATTGCGTTCCAAGAATGCAGGGTTGTTGGTTGTTCCTAGAGTCTCTAAAAGTACAATGGAGCCAGAGCCTTGTTCTTATCAAGCTCCACATTTGTGGAATCAGCTTCCAGTTTATGTTCGGGTGGCAGACACCCTATCCGTTTTAAGAGTGCGCTTAAGACCTTCCTTTTTTATAAAGCTTATAGTGATAAAATAAAATAATTTAATAAGGGTGCATTGACGTAGATGCCTTTTCACCTATACATTTCAGTTCTTACTCTTTCAATTAAATCCTAAAAACTTAGATCTTATATTTAAAACTTTATCCAAAACCTTTCTCCTCTCTGACCTCTCGAGGTTCTAATAGAGGGTAAAAGGTTGCAGAGAAGGCCTAGCCCGGCCCGGGAGTGTGGAACGTTGTCACAGACCTACTCCTTACCTCTAACCAATTCAGGATCCAGTGGGGACCTCTCTCCCTGCGTGTGCCTCTCCACCTCTGTTTCCTACTTCTTACTTGCTACCCTTTTCCCTCAACCTAAGGGAGTGCATGTATGTAGACATGTTAGTTTAGCTGCTATAGGCTTGGACTGTTGGGGGGGGGGGGGGCACCTTACTCCGTCTTTCTGGCTGTTTGTACCTGTGTACTCTCATGTTCCGATTAACCCAGCTTCCCCCAAATCTCTTTTTTGTGTCCATATATACGCCGGGATCCTGAGTCGACGCTAATCCTGTTGCTGTGGTCGTGTTTCCTGGATCCTCTATCCTGAGCACTGGATCTGAGTCCTGGACTTTGAGTCGTGGCTGAACCTGTCTCTGCGATCCACAAGATTGCTGACATCCTTGTGGATTCATCTTCTTATTATAGACACATGCATTTCCAAACATTTGGTCTACCTATGTTGTAAATGTATTATCTTTTCAATTTACACACGGCATCTATTGCACGTCTGTCCGTCCTGGGAGAGGGATCTCTCCTCTGTTGCTCTCCCTGAGGTTTCTCCCATTTTTCCCTTTAAATTGTGGGGTTTCTCTGGAAGTTTTTCCTTGTACGATGTGAGGGTCAAGACGAACGCCTGACGAGGGTGCTGGACGTCCTCGCCAGTCACAACCTCACACTCAATGGGGAAAAGTGCACCTTCGCCGTTCCAGCCATCGAGTTTGTGGGGTTCCGTCTGACCGCCGACGGCCTCAGCCCACTACACTCCAACGTAGAGGCGGTACTGCGCCTGCCTGAGCCGTCCTGTCCAGCTCAGATCTCTCCGTTTCTGGGGATGACGGCCTACTACTTGCGCTTCCTTCCTCAGTACTCCTCGACCACCTCCCCAGTATGCGAACTCCTGAAACAGGTCTGGGAGTGGACCCCGGCCTGCTCTGCCGCTATTCGCCAGCTCAAGACGCAGCTCACCTCAACGCCGGTGCTCGCATTCTTTGACCTGGCGAGCCCCGCGTTCGTGACCTGTGACGCGTTCAATACGGCAATAGGGGCGGTGCTGTCCCAGATCCAGGGGGTCACAGAACTGCCGGTGGCGTTCGCCTCTCTGTCCCTCAACTCGGCCGAACAGAAATGCTTGTGCGAGCGGTGGCACATGTACGTGTATGGGCGACATTTTACGTTGCGTACTGACCATCAGGCTCTCACAGCCCTGCTTGCTACATCGGGGTCGGGGCACAAAACCGCTGAGGACCTACCGCTGGTCAGAGAAACTCCTGCCGTATGACTTCACCACAGTGTTTACTCCCGGCAGGGAGAATGTGGTGGCTGACCTGCTCTCCCGCACCACCCCCACCCCAGCGTCCGGCTCGGGCCCGGACGCAACAGAGTCAGAGCTCATACTCATGCTCCACGCCCCGCATCAGGCCGCGGTTTCCCTGGAGGACCTTCGGCTCGCGTTGGAGGAGGACCCCACGCTCTCCCGGCTCCGCACTTACATCCGGGAGGGATGGCCTGCGAAGTTCCCGGAGGAGCTGGCGTCTTTTCACCGGGTCAAGGATGAGCTGACCTGCTGGAACGGTGTCTGCGTGGCCCGGGGACCTCCGCACGTTCGTTCCCATCGACCTCAAAGCACGCATATTGGCTATGGGGCACGAGGGCCACCTCGGTATCGTGAAGGTGAAACACTGCTGCAGGGATTTGGTGTGGTGGCCAGGCATAGATCAAGATATAGAGACAATGGTGAAGAAGTGCACGGCCTGCCTGGTCAGTGGCAAAACTGGCCCGCCACCCCCACCGCCCCTGCAGCCCTTGCAGTGGCCGTGCACGCCTTGGGAGAACATGCAGCTGGACATCTGTGGGGAGCTCCATGGTGTCCCGCACCACCAACGCTTCCTCTTGGTGGCCTACGACCTCCATTCGAAATGGCCAGAGGTGGTCGCCAGAGGTGGTCGCCACACAGTGGCGGAGCTGGGGGGTGGCTGGGAGTGGCCATGGCCACCCCCAGCTGAATCCTGGCCACCCTATTGGCCACCCCAAACACCCTCACCACTAAAAACAATTTGAGAACATTAAGAAAAAAATGTTTAAGTAACCTTTCATCATTCATCAATAATTAACATTAATATAACGTTATATTGATAATGTACTCACTAAACTTACAATTCATTTAACTTATTTTCTTCCAAAAGTTAATTATCCAAAGCCTCTGTATACCCCCTTCGATTTACATGTAATGGTTTGATCCCGCCTCCGCCTCCAAACGGCACTTTCTAGCAGACAGTGAGAGCATGTGAGCAGAGATGCTAGCACTTACGGTGTGCCATTGTGAAGAATAGTAAATTCTAAGAGATAGATGTATCCTGCTGTATGTGTTGATTGTGCGTTAATCTGTTGGTAATGCCTTGGGGTTCCAGTGGGAGGTTCACTGCGCTCTTCCTCGCTCGATTCAGACGAGTGAAGGCGGGAGCTGCGTGATTGTATGTCTTCACTTCTCTCACTCACTATTTCCCTTTTTAAGGTAATTAATTACAGTATACAAAGCACTATAAATCTATCAACCCATGTTATATATAATCCGTATTACATCACCGTGGTTCGTTGTGAGAGGAAAGTGTGTATTTTGCACTTTGTTGTATTGTTTGAAGGTTCTTGCTAATTCTGGCTAACTTTGTGGTCATTGAAGCTAGCTGCTGTATACCTTGTGGTGAGCGGCTGGGAAAGTCACACCTCCATGGGGCACAAACAGTTGCTGACGTGATGTTTTCTTCATTCTCAGGCGTTCCATAAGGAGGGTCAGGAACTCACGCTTGGGACCACCAGTGTCCCCTCCATCCTCAGTGTGTCCCTCATCATCAGTGAACTTAACTGACATCTCATGAGAGGGATCGAATGAGGCACCTTTGAAGCCGCGGATTGCTCCATCCCACACATTGGCTCTATTCATATTGAACCTGCTGCAAGATGTATTTGTTATTGTTGCAGAGAGTTCTGCAACAATGTGTGCCGCAGTCAGGTATTCTGTGCTGGGAAAGACAAAGTGATGTATTTTAATATTAAATGATGAAGCTATAATACGATTTACAGTATAGAATAGAACAATTAAGTGGTAATAGTAACAATTAATACCTTTGCTCCATTTTGTCTTCTGGCTCAGACTGGCTATCAATAACTAGAAAATGCATTTCCTGCAGAAGATGCGTGTGAATGCTGTAAACTGAACATTTATGGCTGAATTTAGCTGAAAATGCAGAAAAAGCTGAATATGTTATTAGCTGAATGGTAGCTGCTTTTAGCTAAAAAAAATGCAGAAAAAGCTGAATATTTAAAAGAAAAGGTTTAAAAAAGGTATAAACAACAACATGTATAGCCTTGATGTCCTGAAATAGCTGAATAATGTAATAGTTGAATGGGTTTCTGCAGCTGAAAATAGGCTGAAGGAGTTAAATATCAGATGTAAGTAGTAGTGAATGCATTTGTATTAAGATGAGAAAAATAAAGTAGAAAGGCTTGGTAAAGCAGCAGAATATTTTGACTGCAAACTTTTCGACTAAAACCATACGTCACCAATAATGTATAAAACATGTTGAAGTCAGTATGAAGTCTCCATCAGACAGAAAATAATAGGCTTAGACAGTCTGTTAAAGTCCAGTCTGTCAGTGTTTGTTTCTGTTCCTGAGCACCTACTCATAACACCTGTGTTTGTGTCCAGAGATCAAAGACAACCAACTGCAGCACTGCGTCCCATAAGAATGCATTGAGTTGTATATCTGACCATTTTGCCACCCGTTCAAAAACTATGGAGAGAGAGAGAGAGAACAGGCTGAATAGTTTAATATTTGAATGGTTTCTGTAGCTGAAAATAAGCTGAAGTTATGGAGAGCCAAAGTATTGGCTGAAATAATAATAATAAGGGGAAGAATAAAGATTTGAAGCACTATAGTGGAATGCTATAAACAGCATTCGCACTAATTACTTTCAAATACATAATATATGCATGACAGTCATATTTACAAAAGGATGTTGATCCTCTTCCTGTTTTGTTTTCAATACATTGGGTTCTAAACTGACAACAGCACTTTTGTCATACTCCTGCACAATCCTTGTAAACATTTGAAATGGATGCAACAAACTATCTGATCTTTGAAAAATATTTGTGGGTGTTTTTTGTATCGTCTTCAGTAAGATGTCAGATGTTGTGGGTGTCCTCTGGAAATGTATGAAAGTATAATTGTTCTGCTTCCTGGCAATGTTACGCACTGTGATTGGAGGCTATACAAACAAACAAATGTAAAATAAAGATATACACCACACAACTGTGTCACGATGCAACTGTCAACATGGTTTACCTATAGAAGTGGTTCTGACCCGGGGCAGACTGGACCTCTTCCTGGAATGGGGTTGGTTCTCCATCCTATTTTTACCCAGGAAATAAGTGCACACAAAGGTATTTATTGATTTCATGTTCACAAATTCAAACCTACATGGTATAATTACATTTTTAATTAGTCTTACCCGATCAGACGCTGGTTGTGGGTGCCTGAGAGGTCTGATAAAGGTAAACAACAAATATATTCAAACTACTGTACTGTTAAAACATTCTGCTTCTTGTGGCACAAAATAACATGTTGACAATGTTTTATTTGACCCTGGCAAACTGTTGTCCATTCTTGGAGTGCTCACTTTTGGAACATTTGGAATGTCCCACACCTGCATTCACACAAATGACTGACTGAAATAAAATAAATTCACTTTAATTAAGAATAAATCCAAACTTACCAAGGTACATTATATTGTTGACTGTCCTTTAACTCTCACATTAGGATTGACATTGGGGCACAATAAACCAACTCCTCTCTGCACCTATAATATATCTATATCAGCGACGTGCAGTCAGGGGAGGCAGAGCCTCACCTGTCATACTCCAATGCAGGGCCGTATTCACCATATACTTTTGGGGGGACACATCCCCCCCAATATTCAGATACACTCAAAATGTCCCCCCCCCCCCCCCAATAAAAAGCACAACAAAAAAAAAGTTTTTATTTTTTTATTAAAATAAAATTGCTATTCCATGACTTCTTTATTTTGGTTATTTAATCTATATTTTCTGTTATTGTGAACTTCACCAAAATTATATTTCTTTTCATATGTAAATTGGTTCCTTATTTTGTACCCGGGGGTGTATTTCGCTGTTGCACGTCTGTGTCCACCTTCAGTTAGCTTGATGCTCCAAGCAGGTCAGTCATGTTTTAATTTGCCCTCCATCAGTTCTGGTATATTTTCTAGTTAGCCCTAAAGTAATCTATATTATTTTATTTCGTAATGGTAATGTTAATGAACCCTCCGGTTTAGCTTCTTTGTGTAAGTAACTTGTAGTTCTGATGTTAAAACCGAACTTTTCAGGAATAGTAGCTAACTAGCTGTGGGCTAGCTGGTTTCAGTTGTTAGCCAGGGTTTGGCGGGCTAGTGTCAGCTATGTGGAAAATGACGGTGTCGTTTTGGATGTAATCCAATAGATATTTATTCATGTGGATTATTTCTATTTTATTTTGTAATTTGTAGGGTGTGGAAAGATTTAAAACTGTGATGTGTGACACCTTTGGAATACCAAAGGTGCCAGAATTAATTAAATAATAATTACTCTCCAATTATTATGAAATAGTATTTCATAATCGTCAGAAGCATTTAAAAGATACTCACACGCAGGAGGTTTGCAGTGTGCATCATAGCTTGTGCTGGGTTTAGAACGCTCAGAATTGCTAATAAACATGTTTAATTATCTTATATCCAGCACTGCTGACCCGTATTCATCACATCAGCAACTGCAGATCGCCGAGGTCAAGCTGTAAGCATGAGCAAGAGGAAGGGTGGCAGTGACATTAGACCGTTTTTTTGGGCAGCCTCAGAAAAGAAAAAAAGTAAGTTAAGAGCAGTGAGAAAGTGAGTATTGTTACCAGTCAGATAGCTTGTTTACTGATAATATTTCTTCCATGTTCACTCTGGTGTGTTCAGAGTAAAGAGAGAGAGAGAGAGAGAGAATGTGAGCATGGCGACCAGACAGGGAGAGTGTGCGCTGGTGACATGGAGGTAAGTCAGAAAGGAGCTATATTGATGGTTAAGACAGAATAATGACATTACATTACATTGCATTTAGCTGACGCTTTTATCCAAAGCGACTTACAATAAGTACATTCAACCAGGAAGACACAACCTTGAAGAAAACAGAATCATATAAGTACATCAGGTTTCATAGAGCCAAACATTTCAAGTGCTACTCAACTGGCTTTAGATAAGCCAGTCCTTTATTAGTATATAAGTGCTTTGTTAATAATTCTATCGCTCGAAGTGGAGTCGAAAGAGATGAGTTTTCAGTCTGCGCCGGAAAGTGTGTAAGCTTTCTGCTGTCCTGATGTCAATGGGGAGCTCATTCCACCATTTTGGAGCCAGGATAGCAAACCCACGTGTTTTTGCTGATGGGAACTTGGGTCCCCCTCGCAGCGAGGGGCGCAGCGAGTCGTTTGGCTGATGCAGAGCGTAGTGCACGTGCTGGGGTGTACGGTTTAACCATGTCCTGGATGTAGGAAGGGCCAGATCCATTCGCAGCATGGTAAGCAAGTACCAGTGTCTTGAAGTGGATTCTAGCAGTTACCGGAAGCCAGTGAAGGGAGCGAGGAGCGGAGTGGTGGTGTGTGAAAATTTAGGAAGGTTGAAGACCAAACGAGCCGCTGCATTCTGGGTGAGCTGCAGAGGTCGGATGGCACATGCAGGTAGACCAGCCAGGAGGGAGTTGCAGTAGTCTGGGCGTGAGATGACGAGAGCCTGGACCAGAACCTGCGTCGCTTTCTGTGTCAGCTGGGGACGTATCTTCCTGATGTTGTAAAGCGTGTATCTGCAGCAACGGGTTGTAGCAGCGATGTTTGCAGTGAAGGACAGGTTGTTATCTAGGGTCACACCCAGATTCCTTGCAGTCTGAGTCGGGGAAACAACAGAGGTGCCGATGTTGATAGTCAGGTCATGAGTGGGACAATCTTTTCCCGGAAGGAAAAGCAGTTCAGTCTTGTCAAGGTTGAGCTTGAGGTGATGAGCAGACATCCACTGAGAGATGTCAGCTAGACAAGCAGAGATGCGTGCAACGACCTGGGTCTCTGAGCGGGGAAAGGACAGAATTAATTGGGTGTCGTCAGCGTAGCAGTGGTATGAAAAACCATGCGGGCTAATGACTGATCCGAGCGAGTTTGTGTACAGGGAGAAGAGGATGGGACCAATAACAGAGCCCTGAGGGACCCCTGTAGTTAATTGACAAGGGTCGGACTCAGACCTCTCCAAGTTACCCTGTAGGTACGGTCTTTGAGGTATGAGGTGAGGAGGGAAAGTGCAGAGCCTGAAACCCCAAGTTTTTGGAGAGTGCGAAGGAGGATCTGATGGTTCACCGTGTCGAATGCAGCAGACAGGTCCAACAGGATGATGACAGAGGAGAGGGATGCTGCTTTGGCAGTGTGCAGTTCCTCAGTGACAGCAATGAGAGCAGTTTCTGTGGAGTGACCTGCCTTGAAACCAGACTGGTGCGGATACAGAAGGTTGTTCTGATGGAGATAACAGGAGAGTTGTTTAAAGACAGCACGTTCAAGTGTTTTAGACCGGAACGGGAGTAGAGAGACAGGCCTATAGTTTATAACATCAGACGGGTTGAGAGTGGGTTTCTTTAGGAGAGGGTTTACTCTCTGCTATGACAACATAGCAGTCTAATGTTAATGTTAATTTAAGATGAGATCATCCTCATATGTATTTCAGATAATACCATCAAGCAGGGAGAGTGAGTTTGACAATGAGAGAGAGAGCAGCCAGGCAGGCGAAAATGAAGGTACAGGAAAGGAAGGGGAGGAGCTTGGACTTTGCCCAAATCATCCAAATGTGAAAGTCATACCCAGTCAAACCCTATCAAATAGAATAATCTACTTTCAGGAGAAGTGGTTTGAAGATCATACATGGCTCCATTACAGCCCCTCTGTAAAAGGGGTCCTCTGTTTCTATTGTGCTAAATACTTTGCAGCACAAAAGTCTAAGCTTGCGTCAAAAGCAGATTCAGCGTTTGTCAAGACTGGTTTGAACAATTGGAAGAAGGCACTGGAGAAATGTAGTGTGCATAAACACAGCCAGTGTCACAAATTAGCTGTGATGACTAGGATTCAGGAGCCAGAGCCTGTTAATGTGCAACTTTCACGTGAGCTTGAAAGATGGCAGCAACAAGCAAGAAGAAATCTGATGAAGATTGTTGAGGGTGTGAGGTACTTGGCGCGGCAAGGTCTGGCTTTTCGAGGCGATCAGAAGGAGAGTGGGAATTTAAGCCAGCTTCTAAAGTACAAGGCAACGGGCCATGCAGAGCTGACCTCCTGGTTAAAAGGTCCCCTCGATTTCACCAGTCCGGAATTGCAGAACGAACTGTTGAAGGTGATGGCCAATACAATCATCAAAGAAATTATGCCGGAAATAACATCAATGCCAGTGGTCCAGTTCGCAATTATCATTGATGATGGCACCCAAGATATATCAGGAGTTGAGCAGGAGTCAATATGTGTGCGCTCTGTAGATGCAGATCTACAACCAAAGGAAGAATTCCTGGGAATCTACCAAGTGTCATCAACAACAGGGCAAAATATAGCCAAGATGGCATGTGATGTGATGTGATGTGGCCTATAGCTTCCTCTGTCTCAACTACGAGGACAAACTTATGATGGTGCCGCAAACATGGCTGGACGATTGCAGGGAGTACAAGCCATTTTAAGGAAAGAACAACCGCTGGCTGTGTATTGTCACTGTGGTCCCCACTGCGTGAACTTAATTACGCAGGCTGCCTGTGGAGCCTCTCCACTAGTAAGAGATGCAATGGGTCTGGTCCATAATTGGGGGGCTTCTTTAATCAATCTGGCAAGTTCAAGTTGATTTTCCAGAATATCGCAAAATCAGAGCATGGTTCAACTTTCACCTCATTGAAGCCTCTCTGTCCCACCAGGTGGACTGTACGTACCCCTGCCATCCGCTCAGTTCTCAAGCAGTATGAGTCAGTGCTGATGGCCCTTGAAGAAATGGCATCATGCAGCTCACCTGAAACTTCAGCCAAGGCCAATGGTCTTCATGGAACATTTCTTAAAGGGAACACTGTGCTCGGCCTTTTAATGGCTGAAGACCTGATGGGGGATTTGGAGTGCCTGAACACCTCCCTGCAGCTTAGGAAACAGACCGTTTCAGGCATGTTGGAGGCTGTAGACCATGTCAAAATAAGCATGCAGGTCAAACGAACGGAGGAGCATTTTTGATGTATTGTTCTCGAAAGCAACTGCTGTGGAAACAAAGTTGGACCTACAACCAATTCAGATCCCTCATGTCCGCAAACCTACAAAGCGTTACACCGGTCAGGCTGCAGCCCATATCCATCCCGATGCCCAGTCCTTGTACAGAGTCCAATTCTACAATGCCTTGGACACAGTGAATACTCAATTCATAGAGAGGTTTGAACAAGCTGGATTCCACAAGCTGCAGCAGCTTGAAAATTTGCTGCTACACGGAGACATGGACAAGGTGGTAGAAGAGTATCCTGATTTGAATTCAAGACTACTGCAGGTGCAGCGGGCCATGTTTGGGGCTAATTACACCTATGAAACAAGCTCAGATGTTGCTAGCATTATTCGGGAAATGGTGCCAGAGGTGAGAGGTCTCTTCGGTCAGGTGGAATCTTTAGTAAGGCTTCTGTTGGTCGTCCCTGCCTCTTCTGCAGAGGCTGAGAGGAGTTTTAGTGCCCTGGGGAGGCTTAAGACATGGCTTAGATCATCGATGAGTCAAACGAGGCTGAATAATGTGGCCATATGTCATGTGCACCAGAAGAAACTGGACAGACTGGACCTTGAAGGAATATGCCAGTCTTTTATCAGTGCCAACGATAAGCGCAAAAAGGCTTTTGGGTCCTTTACTTGAGGGTTGGGCTTTTTGGGCGGGTGTCTGGGAGGAAGTTGGGGTTCTTTTTGATTTTGAATGAGCGGCAAGCAGCTAGTGCGAGTCGTGGCTGTAAAACAAAAGGGCAATAAAGTGTTCCTGTTTCTACTGAAATTGCGTGGCACAGACCTTTCTATGAATTGAAATGCTTTAATGTGATTATGGTTATAGTTGTACTTTATTCATCCCTAATCTCTGCCATTACAAACAACAAAACAAGAAAAGCTAAACTAGATCAAATAGGGCGTAATACAATGCACAATTAGACATTATGGTAAAACATTTTAACCAGTTAAGCCCCAAGCCTGTTTTTCAGGTCTCAGGTTTGAAAATGACATTCCCAGAACAATTGACTATATCTTCACTTCTAAAAATGGTTAAATTAATAATCTTTTTTCTCAAAGCAATGATAAACCTGTGAGTTGGATGTAGAAAAAGTCAGAATCAATATATATGTTTTTAAAGTAAATTCAGATTGAACATAGTAAAAAAATGTAAATGATAGTGTAACAAATAAACCATTACTTATAGTGAAAAGCACCCTTGAATGATGGGATAGTAGACTAAAAGCTTTAGGAATCCAAACTATAACATATAATAAGTACCCTGTATCAAGATTGATGCAAAACAAGTATTTCCAAGGCACACCTTTATATGATCATTATAGTTATACAAAATAAGAGAATAACAGGTATGAAATCATTCCAACTCATACTACAGTTTAAAAAGGGAGTGATTTGTAAAATATGCATAAAGAGTAGTAAATCTGTTCAGTTCTGTTTCACATGGGTGTTGTTGAGATGTATCCATAGATTTAGTCCCTAATGTTGCTCTCAAAGTGCACCAGATTGATGCTTTTAACTTCAACATTTAAAAAAAAATCTTCCCGGGGGAGGTTAGGTCCCCCGCCCGCCCACACCCCCCGTCAAATTGTCCCACCCACATTGAGGATGCTTCCTACACCCATGCCTGAGACACAGTTTTGTGACTATTGTTGTGTTTTGCCCCCACGGGCAGGGGCATGGGGTTTAACAGGTTTTAAAGTATCCAATGTGTTAGTGATTTTTTATGTATTCTCCTTTAGAATGGCAGGAAATTAGTATTCAAATTGTTGGTCCCCCCCAATGTTGACTCCATGAATACGGCCCTGCTCCAATGTAACGGAAAAACATGAAAAACTCAATAGTAATAATAATAATAACATGTCTCCACTGATCTGTGTTGTAAGTGTGATTTCTGTATGATTCCAATCGCTTTTTATAGTCAAAATCAGCAAATTGGCCGAGCTCCACTACAACTCCTACATGGGAGCGATGAGGAGTGAGGCAGGGACGAGCTCTGCCTCACGTAAACCCACAGTAACGGTACGTCCACACAGCAGCTTTAACAAATCTTCCAACGCTTCTCTGCCCATTGACTTTGAATGGGGATGACGTCACTTTGCCTTGCTTTTCGCCGAACTGCATTGTGGGCGAGCGAAGCGAAGATTTCCACGATTTTCAGGATTCAAAAGTTGAGCAATGTTCAACTTTTGAAGCTGAGCTGGAAGCGTCAGCCAATCAAATCCCGTTTATGCAAATCTGACAGAAGAAGCGCTAGCCAATCAAACCGCGTGTAAGCAGGGAGAACCAGACCGCAGTTCATTTCCTCATATTCCAAACGAGAAATTACGGTAGCAAATCACCCGGTTCTTTACGACCAGAACTATTAACGGGATACAAACTGGAGGAACCAGGCATGGAGGGAGGTGGCAGAGACAGTGGGTGAAACTGGTAGGTTTTCGCCTGTTTGGGGAGTTTATATATATATATATATTGCTCGCATAAAATCCCCGGGGTTTTTTGCTTTGTATGTCGGGGGCGGGAGATTCATGTGATTGGTTGTTGGTCGCGTTGCTCGCAAAAAGATCCCCAAGCTTTCAGACACGCCCAGCTCCAAGATTTTCAAGATTTTTGAAAAGCTGCTGTGTGGACGTACCGTAACTGGCTGGAGCGCGGGCACTAATTTAGCACGGGCACTTATTTTGTGAGCGCGCTCAAGCCAGTTACTGTGTGGTGAGGTGAGGCACAGATGAGATCTGCCTCACCTCAGAATGCGTCACCCCACAGAAACTGGCTGGAAAGCGGGCCCTAAGCGCATGCCTGCACCATCTCACTGTATGTCACCAATGTAATGTTTGTAGATCCCTTTATTACATTTATCCTCGCCATCCATAGTCTCTAAATAACTTATTTCACGTATATATGATATTTAGGCTCGCTGGTCTCATCATACAACGGCAATGAAAAAAGCACCGAGGGAGGCAGCCATAACCTCTGCCGCACTGAAGGGGGCACACGTGAGCCCACAGGTTCTTGTTGCTACTGTTATTCTACGCAGACGCAAACAACAAGCTAGACTTTTGAAACTAGAGGAAGATAAGGAGGACTTTTACAAAAATGTAATGGAGATTGTTGTCCAGAAGGATAGCATGGACTTCATCTTCAAGTCAAGGTAAGACCATAATTGTAATGAACATGGGATCTTACTAAGAAAGAACAATCCAATATTTAGATTTCAGGTATCCTTTTGTTGAACAGTCTGTTTAAAATGAATCGAAGCATCAGACTAAAAAAGCTTTTGAAAATAACCGAATATTTCGATTATGGTCAAAATATAATATTTGTAAATCTGACTCTGAAAGAGTCAGTGCCTCACCAGCCATGAACCTCACCGCACGTCACTGATCTATATGATGTCAAGAGTTACATTTAGGTGCACAGTGCTGTCTCTTGACTTGCACGCTCTTTTACCAAACAAGCTAACGCTAGCTGGGTAAATATGACGCTCTTTGTATCAAAACAAAACTGATCTTCTTATATATCGACTTTTTCCACTTCGATCAACTTTGTTTCATCCGGCTTCAATTTGCAGCACGTTGTTCGTTCTCTCCAGCGCCATATAGATAGAACTATGCAGTCTATATGGCGCTGGTTCTCTCTATGTCTGGTCAGACATCAATCTGTTCCACGTAGCGCGCCCCCTAGAGGCCTGGAGCACTTCCGGAATGTTTTTATTTTTTATGTGTTTTGGGATTTGTACGTGCTTTGGACTTTGCATATCGTGCAGCGTTTTTTTGTTGCGTTTGTTTTCGGGGTTTGTGTGTTTTTCATTTCAGCATTTGCAGCTGTTTCCTGCTAATGTATTCGTTTTGGGCCGTTGTTCCGCGTTTGCACCTGCCGGCCACCGTAGAAGGGAGACTGGAATACAGTATATATATATCAAAACAAAAATATCTAATTTCAATTATACATTTCAAACACAGTATTTTCCCACATATTTAAGTTGTATTCATTTGGATTGATGCATTCATGTTGAGAATGTTCCATTCAAAAATGTAATTATTAAAAAGCCATTTACACCATAAAAGATGACTATTGAGATCTATTGTCAGGAATGTAAGTCTTATATGTATGGCCAGAGGGCAGGACCTATAAACACATGTACTACCCAATAGCATTGTGAGGCTGAACAAAATGACCTTTTGACTATGTAGATGTAGTCTTTTAAAAAAAAAAAAAAATTTGCTGACTTTTTTGGATAGCTTAAAGTAATGTTGTAATCTGGGGATGAGCAAGAAGCAGCCACGCTGCGACTACTCCTCACCCACGTAACCAAGGAGATTGATCCAAAGAGCCCTTCCGTAAACACGGGGGCTCCCGGCCCGGGAGATCAACAACACGGTCCTTTTTTTTGCGGCATGGCAGACAACGGCGGCGGCCACGATCAAGCTACAAATAATCGCTCTGATCTGGTGAGGTGGGGGCATCTCCAGCAATGAGCGAGATGCCCAACACACCCATGTTTATTTGCAGTCGCCTTGTCACGCGGTAGCGTGGCAGAGCTGTTTTCAGCATACTGCGCAGCCTGCTGCCCGCTGGGAGCAGCTGCGCTCCGCCGCCATGGTCATCACCTAGGGCGGTGGACCTCCATGGACCGGACCCGGAAGTGCCCGACAACGGCAAACGGAGCCATCCGCCCCGCTGGAATGGCGACGTGAATGGCACCGCCTCGGCCATATCCTGGTCCCCCAAACACTCTAAGCAGAGGTGGTGGAGACCGGCGCCCGTGATCAAACCAGGGCAGGTGCATGGCCGAGCTTCCAGTAATGGTGAGTCCATTTTTCCTTCTAATCTTCGTTTGTTTAACTCTTCGGTTGTCAGCTCGTCTGAAGAGAAAAAGAATAGCGGGCGGCGGGTGTAGCCGCCTTTATATACTGTGGGCCTGCGCGCGCATTCAGGTAGGCTCGCCCCGATTGGCCGGCTACGTTTACGTAAACTCAGTAGGTGAAAGCACGCACAGCATGATCGAGAGTAGTACCCATAGAGTCCAGTAGAGGGCGGAGCCTGTGTGAAATATAACTGCATTGTCTCACTGAAACAGCCCTAAAAATCACAAACTGCCTTTAAAGAAACCCAATTCCTTACAAAGTACTTCATATTCTACCAAGAAACCAAATTCCTTACAAAGTACTTCATATTCTACTAGTTGTAAAGTGTTGCCCACTTCAAAGTGTATCTAAAAGTATCTTAGTAACACAAACAAAAGCAAAAAGCATTAATGTTAACAAAACTGGATTGTCTTACTAAAATCACAAAGTGCCTTTAAGAGTCACAGTCTTAAAGAAAATCTATTTTAGACAAAGTATTTCATTTTTCTAGTTTTAACTTTTTGCATACATAAAAGTGTATTTTACAGTACCTTGGTATATATGTTGCACTGTTGGAGGAGCCTGTGACCTTTGTTTTTCATTGACATACTGTATCTACACTGTAGCTAATGTGCAGATGACAATAAGAGCCTTGAAACTGAAAAACTGCATTGTCTCTGAACCACCCCTAAAAATCACAAACTTCCTTTAAAGAAACCCAATTCCTTACAAAGTACTTAATATTTTTACCAGTTGTAAAGTGTTGCACACTTCAAAGTGTATCAAAAAGTATCTTAGTAACACAAACAAAGCAAAAAAGCATTAATGTTAACAAAGCCTCAAAGGCATAGGCGGCTCGTCGTGAGGCAGGTTTGGGAAGGCTAAATAACTTTGTTTACCTGACACTGCCTGCCTCCGGCATCAATAGATAAGAGATCAACCGAGATCAACTCTCAGTGAAGCACCGCCTGCTGACCAATCAGAGCTCAGTGTGCAGAGTTTAAATCTATCAAGTCATATTACAGGATAAAGGAAATACAGAACAACTGCTGTATGCAGGGAAGACGCCGACGTGTCGCACTTATCATTCATATCACATCATCAATCACATCATCGATCATATAATATCATAATATATCATATATGTCCTTATCTGAGTCAGCTTCTCGAGCCGTATCTGGCCGTGCAAGACTTACAGTGTCACATACTGTATGCAGAAGTATTATTTTAAGCAACACATTAAGTTGACGAAACACTCAACTCAAATGTAATTATGTTAATTATTTAATTATTAAGTCAGATCACTCGTGTCTTAGATGAGGCAGTGATATCATAAACCTGTTAATGTAGCCTACGCATTCAAACACTCGGTAGTTTATTTATTTTGTAACCAGCTATGTTGCTTTTATCCTGGATAAAGTGTTTATAATGGATGTTTAAAGTTTAACTTCTTCATATTTGTCTAATATTATAGTTTCATTGTCATTAATGAAGTATGACGCTGCGCTGTCAAAAGTACGCTTGTCCATGTTTGTGATTGGTCAAATATTTATAGCCCCGCCTCTTGAACTTGCTCTCAGCCACTGAGAAACCCTGATTTACTGAGTTGATAACCAGCGTCGTGGACCGCATAGCGAGATCTCGTTTGTTAGGATTAGTTAAGATAACTCAAACATATCCAGGGTATGTTGAACTGGCTTCGTAGTACAGTTTACTGGTGGCTGCATAGCAGCGCTAATGTCAAAGACACAAACATTATAGGCTACATTATATTTAAATGTTACCAGGATGCAGTGACAAACATATTTGGGAAGGCTTAGCCTTCCCTAGCCTACAGTACCCGCCGCCCCTGCTCAAAGGGCTGACTCCTGAGCTCCGTAATGTCTCCCTAACATGGCACTTAGCTATTTATATCATCCAGGGAAACACACCAGTAAATGCACCTCTCTTTGTCCGCTCTTCAAGCTTCAAAGGGCGGACTCCTGAGCTCTGTAATGTCCCCCTAACATGGCACTAAAGCCCTGGCCACACAATGACGATAACGCAAACAGACCGCAATCGTTATCAAAAAAGTCTTCCGTCCACACGCAACAGGCACCAGAAACGTGTCCGTTCATACGAGACCGCTCGAAAGCGTTGGAGATGCTGCAGTACAGGCAGTGCTTGAATTGGAATGAAAAAGGTGCCAGTACTCTAAAATCAGCAACTTTTTCAAGTCAATTTTATATATACAGCCCACAAACAAGAATTTGGCTACTATAATGCTGGTGGGTTTGTCTCTTTACTACTGTATATTTTAGAAAGGTTCACTGTACTTAACATTTTTTATGATAGGCAGCGGATATGGCTAAAGCTCAGTAAGGTCAATATTAACTGAAAATATAGCAATCAAAGTCTAGATCTTCTGCTGAAGACACATGAAGCAGAGACCTTTCAGGTGAGAGCCCCTCTGGTGGTGTTCAACATTAATGACAAGGAAACAAAGCTCTGGTCAGAAGCATTTTTTATAAAAAAGCTTTAACAAAATTAAGTATTTCTGTACATTTTGAATGCAATCTAACTTTCCAACTCAGAAAACGAAAAAACGAAAAAGTGCCAAAAGTCTTCTCACATGGCTGAGCTGCTTTGCAATATACTTCACCACTGAAGAATACAAATATGTATAAAGTAAACTATGATGCAATCTAACTTTCCAACTCAGAAAAATGATAAAGAGCATGAACAAAGAACATGTAAAAACAAATGCAAAATTTGCACAATCTAAAATGAGAAACTGTAACTGCAAGTAACAAAGTCTGAGCCATGGTAAAGAGTTACATTGAACACCAAGCTGATCAGATAACTCCCTGGTTGGTCTGAAGTCCTTCTATCTCCAGGATCTGTACAAATCGGCACATTATGCCAAAAGTCTTCTCACTGGGTGAGCTGCTTTGCAATATACTTCACATTGTTAGAAAAGGCTCCAGAAGGCCTTGGGGACATCAGTATCAGGGGCTGGAGCTGGACAGGCTCTTTCATCAGCACTTCTCCTTCCCTTTGCCAGCCAGGACCTCACATACTGTTCCGGATTGAACTGTCCTAGAGATGGTCCATTACATTTAATGAAAACCAGGCTGGACAGTCGGCTGACAGAGAGAGCATTCCTTTTTGCAGTAAGGATATCGTTCATGTAGCTGAATGCCCGCTCACACTCACTAGTGGAGACAGCGATGGTTCGGACTGCTTTCAGTAGAGGCTCCATGGCAGCAGGTGTACGGGATGCCCTGGTTTCCTTGTATTCGCGAAAGCCCTGAACAGTCTCTCTTCTGTCCACTTTCAGCACTTCGCACAAACGTAGCACCTCTACGTCCCCATACTGTACGTCTAACTCCTCTTCAGGCCAACTTCCAGGATGGATAACTTTCATGTCCTGGATTAGCTGATTTTCCCGGGCCTCCCGGCCATGTAATGGGATTTCTCTTGTGCTGACATGAGAGGAGGTTGTGGAAGTCATTCTGTGTCTCAGATTCTCTACCATACTGCGGAAAAACTGACCTGCATGAATCTGTACAAGCCTGCCATTCTCACGCAGGGCAAACACCCTTGAAGGACTTCTCAGCTAGAGCTGTATGAACTGTAGTCATGTGTGGGCCAGGCATGGTGACCATGGATTCAAAAACTCGTATTTCTCGAGTTAAGAGCCTATCTGCTGTAGGCAGTGTCATCTCTCTTTTTTGGAGTTGCCGAGAGAGGTCGCTGAGCTCTGTGAGCGCATCGTACATCAGTCCCAGATTGCTGACAAACGTTGCAGATGTGAGCACATCATCCAGGCCCTTGTACTTTGCTCTGTCTCTGGAATCCCTGCTCGTGTCGTTTGCAGCATTTGTGAAGTGATCATGAAGCACTCGGTAGTTTTCCCAGACTGCTCTGACGCTCCTTTCACTTGAAGCCACCCAGCGGATGGACAAAACACGCCCTATCACCAGGAGACGCTGTCCGACTGCTTGCGCACACTGCGCTAACTGCCTCTGATTTTTGGGGGAGGCATGGAACAAGGAATAGAGTTTGTCAAAAAAGATCTGGAAATGATTGAGCCCTGAGACCTCCTTGACCACATCCCCAACTGCCAGCTCTAGACGATGATTGGAGCAGTGCCACACAAACAGGCTTGGGAATTTACTACACAACTGGGTAGCAACGCCTGTTCTCTTCCCTAGCATGACTGAAGCCCCATCACATGCAAAAGAAACGAAACACTGACCTAAAAAGTCCTCGTTAAAATCTCTTCCAAGACACTCCATTAACGCCTTTGTGATGTCATCAGCCGTTGTTCCATCCAACTCGATCAGCTCCCAAAAAAACGTTTCGGGCTCAGCATCAGCTAATGCTGAGCGTAGACACACAACAAGCACCGTTTTACCACTAATAGTGGTAGATTCATCGACCAAAACACAGAGTTTTCTTTGGTTTTCTGTAATGTCTTTTGCCATTTTTTTCTTCAGCTCATGAGCTATGTGGTCGATGATTTCGCCACAGGTTTTATTGGAGTGCAAAACCCTGCCCACGTTCAGCCCATTCAGTTTCTGTACATTCAAATCAATTGGCATGTCTGTGAATGGCCGGCTATGTTTGCCAATTTTATATGCCGTTCGAAAAACTCTGATAGTGGTGTCTAATTCAGATGTATGCATAGACTGCACTTGATGTTGAATAGTTTCACGTGAAGCAGATGTAAGGATGTCAGCAGCTTTTACATGGGCTTGTGATTCTTTATGTTCTTTGATTTTTTTTCTCAGGCTAGCTTGTTGTTTGCCCTTGTCAACACCGAAATGAGACACTGCACACTCACCCCATTCAGTTGACAGTTTCAGTCCTTGTCCAGTGTGTATTCCCAAATATTTGACATCTCTGCATATCCGACATCCTAGCTTCTTATCTTTAAGAAGGAGCCATGCATTGGTCTTGCAAAAATATTGCACCTGGTCCGTTGTCCAGCAGTCAGGTGCATCGCTTTGCCCGGTGTTGGTGGTGGCAGTTGCGCCAGCAGCAGCTAACGTTAGAGGCTCTGGAGGAGGCGGCGGAGCTAGTGCTAATGCTAATGCACTAGAACTTGGAGCAGGAGGATCAACCAAAGAAAGCTCCCCATCAGACACAATTTCCAACACAGGCACAGCATTCTCTGTATTTGAAGTTTCTTCCGGCGACAACCGCTGTCTTTTTGCACTTTTATTAATCCACGCTAACATTTTAGAAATGCTAATTTGTGACGTGACTTGCTTTCCTTCTCTCGGGGGCGTGCCTGCTCTGTTCTATCACTCTACATAGCCACCCACTGGGTGGGAGTTGCACTGCATAAACACAACACACGTGCATCTAGGTATGTAAATTGTAAAGCATTAAACATAGTTTTACTAACAGTTTTCAGTATGTTGTTACTTCGGCATTATTATTATTATTATTATTTTGAAACGTGTATTACTATTAAATCACGATCAAATAGGTTAATTTTGACATAGTCGTTTCCACCACAGTATTTACATGGAGAAGATAAGCCCCGCCCCCTCTCCAGCACGTTCTGTTTGAATGACAGGAGTAAACAGCTGACAGCCGCTGTGAAACTCCAGCGGTTAGAGCGATGAGAATGTCCGTTCGGCACCTCATGACGCATCTACTGAGTACCGGGCGGCTGTATATATATATATGGATGTATAATAAGAACGGCGGGAGAGTGTTGAGTACTGGCACGGTGCATGAGTACCGGAGTACCGCCAGCATGCCGGTACTGAGCAAGAAGTGCCGGTACTCCATGGGTCAGAACCAGAAGTGCCGGTACTGCGTACCGGTGAGTACCGGCCCAATTCCAGCACTGAGTACAGGAGTGGCCAACCCGCGGCTCTCGAGCCGCATGCGGCTCTTTGCCCAGTCTCATGCCTCCTCAGTTCATATCGAAGTTTAATTGTGTGTTTTTTTTTTTTTTTAGCGCATATGTATCCCAGTTCACAAAGGGTTAACAACACACAAGTTCCAGCCCAATCGTTACACAGAGTTTTCAACAAATAAGTGCTTTAGCCAATCAGAATGCAGATCCTGCAGTACTGGAGGCGGGCTTTGTGATGTGACAGTGAAGGGAGAGATCTGCTTGCTAATGAAATATTCAGCTTTTTCTGCATTTTCAGCTAAATTCAGCAACAAATGTACACCGTTTACAGCATTCGCACACATTTTCAGCAGGAAATGCATTTCTTTCTATCATAATAAAATAGTTTTTAACCACAGCAAATGTATTATTGGTCGTTAAGCTAACTTTGTTAGTATTTCCATTTCATGGTACTTTATAATTCTACTCCACTACATTTAAAAGGGAAATAATACGATTTTACTCCACTACATTTATTTAACAGCTTCAGCTACTTTTATCAAAATGCATATCTCAAAATCAAACTATAGTGGACAAACTCTTTAAGTCACAAAAGAGTCAAATTATTCAAATAATTTACAAAAAGTCAATCAGTACTTTGTTTGGCTGCAGCAGTAAAATGCTACTTGATGCAACAATATTAGGCATGTCAGATATATAATTATGTATACACACAAAGGCAATGCACAAATATGACTCTTCTACATTCTGCAGATAATACTTTTGTACTTTTATTTAAGTAAGAATTTGATTGCAGGATTTTCCAACTCAGTCAAAGCCACTCTAGCACCCCCTAGCGGCCATGCGGCTCCTAACATATAACTCATGAAAAGAAAGAAACACCACCTGCAGTCACACATTTGATATTTTCATAAGAGCACCCCCATTTGAATAGTTTTAAACAGTAGGTAAGTAAGACATGAATGAAATGAGTCAGTCACTCATTATCTATTACATTTAGCAATTGTATGGATTAATAGTAAAAGCTTAAGAACACACACTGTGCAGGTTTAGGAGACGTGTGTGTGTGTGTGTGTATGTGTGTGTGTGTGTGTGTGTGTGTATGTGTGTGTGTGGGGGGGGTGTGTGTGTGTGTGTGTGTGTGTGGGGGGGGTGTTATCGTCCTGCACTGTTGTCCTAATCCGTTCTTAGAGGATAGAGGCTTAGTGGACCTGAGGGTAGGTGGACAACAAATACTGAGAGAGAGGAGCGTCCAGACCAACCAGCAGCTTCTCCTCATGAATAACTCTCCTCACTCCTTCCTCTGACTCCTCCATGACTGCGGGTTCTCCTCCGTGTCTGCCGGTTCTCTTCTTACAACTCCTCCCGCCAACTCTCCAGCATCCACTGAAGCAGCTAATCACTTCCACTGGGCTAATTTGGATGCCATCTTGACATCCTGTAGGCTAGAGAAGGAATAGTCGTCCGAGACCTTTGGGGTAGTGGTTTTATCCATCTATATATTAATTTATTTGTTAAAGTGTGAATTAAACACAGAGCTCTGAAGATGAAGGACCGCCTGGCCCAGCTGAAGGAGGTAGGAAGCGTTAATATGTCCGGCTGTATGATGAGCTGCAGGTCTCAGGCCTCCTGCTGTAATCAGTGTGTGTGTGTGTGTGTGTGTGTGTGTGTGTGTGTGTGTGTGTGTGTGTGTGTGTGTGTGTGTGTGTGTGTGTGTGTGTGTGTGTGTGTGTGTGTGTGTGTGTGTGTGTGTGTGTGTGTGTACTGTCGCTGTGTCTGTTATTCATGAGTTTATTTTCCACTTGTTCAATTTAGCACAAAATAATAGAAAAGCAAATGTGAAAACCGCGTTTAGAAATAATATTAAAGCAGGTTCTAGCCGAATATTTGAAACATGAAGGAAAACACAAGGTGACTCAAACTAGCACGTCTTGTAATATGTATTACTTTGATGTTTTAGAGTAAATATTCTTATAGTCCTAAAGCGTGTTGTAAGGCTGAGGATTTAAAATGAGTTTACTCTTTAGTTTGGAGCGTGCAGAAGGCAGCAGCGGGTGTGAGTGTGCCTGACGTCACAGAGGCACACTGTACACATGTGTCTGTCAAACTGCTGATTAGACGGTTTATAACGAGACAGGAAATACATCAATATTTAGAGGTGACTATGTATCAATGTATCAGGATTTTTAAAGATGTTGAATATAAGATTTTTTTGCTGCTGTACAATCAATATTTGTATTTATTCTGTGCTTCCTGGGAGTTTTCCCCTCTTCCTAATTTGTGTGTGTGTGTGTTTAACAGAAGAGTGACGCAGGAAGCGATGACGTTGAGATTCCAGTGGAGAATCAGGCTTTTATGGATGATTTCTTTGCTCAGGTATTCAATTTGTGTCTGTCTGTTGCTCACATTGCTAGAAGAGAACGTATTCTGTGCTAATGTTGTATCTCTTTCAGATAGAAGATATCCGCGCCAGCATTGACAAGATTGATGAGAGTGTCACAGAAATCAAAAAACTCTACTCCGCCATCCTGTCAGCTGCTTCATCTGAACAGAGTAACAAACACACACACACACACACACACACACACACACACACACACACACACACACACACACACACACACACACACACACACACACACACACACACACACACACGCACACACACACACTTCTTGCTGTTTGTGAACTCCCTCGCCTCTCACTCTATTTCAGAAACACAGGATGAAGTTGAAGCCGTCACCAATGGGATCAAGAAGTCGGCTAACAACGCAAGAAACAAACTGAAGAGTCAGTATTCTTTTTTTTCCTGTTCACTGATTGGATTACAATTTTTCTCGATTGCTAACACACATTTTCTTTTAAATTGCTCAGTTTCTCAGAACACTAAACATAATTCACAAAACCACAGACCCAAAGTGCAAAACTCCTCATTTCTCCTGCTAAGTGAAGAACTGCACTAAAAACTACATAAACACTTTCCAAATGCAAACTTTAGCACCAGATATAACACACTTCATTCTTAACACTAGATGGTTTGACCACCCAGCTACACACTGCTGAGCATACTCTAAAGCACTCTCATCTGTTCTGGGCTGTGCTCTGTACAGAGAGGGTTCTGCACAGAAAGATTGCTGAGTTTACAGAAATACAGTAAGTGAAGAAATACAAATGAGTTGTTGAAAGAAATCACATTTTATTCAAAACTAACATTGTGCAGCATCTCAGCACATAGCTACTCTGCTTCGGATCTCTCTAAGTGTGATGCACTGTTTGCCCAAACCCAGTTTGTAGCTGCTGCTGCCTGCCTCATTGAACATCCTTAGCCTTCCACCTCTTTGTTTCTCAGTCCTTCAGATAAACAACAAAGATATAGTGTGGGTCAGTGTCTGTGTTGCATACAAGTAACTTTACCACAGTACATTGCGCAGGATGTTTGTAGTTATAGTCTGCAACATGCCAACAATTCAATTACAGTAATGAAGTAAATACGTTTCACACAACAGATATACGCTCTGATATATCATGAGAGTATTCTTCTTTGTCCACGTCCTCTCCCTCCAGCTCTTCCTCTACCTCTCCTCTTCCTCTTGCTTCTATTGTTGCTGTAAGAAAGTTCTCACCTGTGGTCTTTTCATAGTGCTAACATCCTGATTGATGAGCCAACAATGATGCTCTCAGGTGTTTGCTCAGGTGGAACGTGTTTCTTGATCATTGTGCCATGTGTGAGGCATTTTGAATATCAGTGTTTTCAACCTGCTAACACGTGGCTTTATGTCAGACTCCTGTGTCTCACGTGGAGAGACGTGTGCAGTGGTTTGCACAAAGTGCCGTGTTGATTTGCAAATTGTGTGAAAAGCTGAAAACGTGTTTAGAGTTTTGGAGATTTGAGCCGATATTTTGCTCTTTGAGTGTCAGTTAAAATAATTGTGCTTTATGTCGAATTTTAGTGTGTTAGCAACCGAGAAAAACTGTAACTCCATTAACAGCTAGATGTCCGATGTAGAGTTGAGAAGAAAAAAGTAATTCTTTATTCGACGTGTTTGTTGAGTAAAATGCTAAACATGTCTTATATCCATAAATATTTCTGTTTTGTCTCATCTTGTGTTTACATCTGCACACTTCTGCGTATGTCTGGAAGTTATCCAATTGAAATCATCTTTTTGCAATTGTGCCATTGTCCTGTGTGTGTGTGTGTGTGTGTGTGTGTGTGTGTGTGTGTGTGTGTGTGTGTGTGTGTGTGTGTGTGTGTGTGTGTGTGGTGTGTGTGTGTGTGTGTGTGTGTGTGTGTGTGTGTGTGTGTGTGTGTGTGTGTGTGTGTGTGTGGGGGGGGGGGGGTGTTGTGTGTGTGTGTGTGTTGTGGTGTGTATGTGTGTGTATCAGGTATTGAGGGCCAGCTTGAGAAAGCAGATGAAAAAGCCTCAGCTGACGTCAGGATACGCAAATCACAGGTCAGACTTTATAAGATATAACTATTTAATTAAGTTTACTTATCAAAATTCTACCTTTTAAAGAGCTGGAGCTCACATGAAATGTTTGGGTTTACATATTTATTGATTCTGGAAGTTCTCAGCCCCCAACCTTCCTGTAGAAGCTGACACAGAGACCTGGGGCCTGTACTACGAAGCTGGATCAACCTAACCTGGATATGTTTGAGTTAGCCGGTTGGCCTAATCCAAAACATACGCGCTCTCGCTAAACGGTACTACGACGCTGGTTATCAACTCGTTAACTCAAGCCAGTCATTTCCTATCTAGTTAGGTGCGCGTTCACATGAGAGGGGTGGTATCTGGAGCATTCGACCAATCACAAACATGGAAAAGCGCACTGACAGCGCAGCGTCATACTTCCTGAATGAAAAGTCAACTATAATATTAGACATATGAAGAAGTTAAACTTTAAACATCCATGACTTAAACACTTGATCCAGGATCAAAGCCACAGAGCTGCACCTGCAAGGTGAATACAGCTGGTAACAGAACAAGTGTTTGAATGCGTTCATTAACAGGTTTATGATATCACTGCCCGTCTAAAACACGAGTGGATCTGACTTTAATTACATTTGTCTCGAGTGTTTCGTCAACTTAATGTGTTGCTTAAAATAATACTTCTGCATACAGTATGTGACACTGTGAGTGTTGCACGGCCAGATACGGCTCAGCTGACTCAGATAAGGAGATTTATGATGTGATATGAAGTGATATGCCGCGGACTATACTGTTACTTTGATCCGGTTACTTATGTTGTGGCAGATATTTAAGTAAGCTTTCTTAACGCTAATGTTATAATAGTCAGATTGCTCTGAAGATGGAGGTGATATTCTATTCATGTTCACGTTCACACAGTCGGTGATTTTTGCCGGCCGTCTTTCCTGCGACGACAGCTTTTCTGTATTTCCTTTCTCCTGTAATGTGACTTGATCGCTTTAAACTCCGCACACTGAGCTCTGATTGGTCAGCAGGCGGTGCTTTCACTGAGTTGAGCTCTTAGCCTGCAACCTAACCTGGGGGGTATACTACGAAGCAGGATTTTCGTTTAGCAAGATAACTTCTGGGATTTCCGGTACTACGAAGCTGGTTCACTTTTTAGCGGGCTAGATCTCCATGGTGATTTATCCTGGAACCTAGTCTGTGCTCCGAAGCAGGATAGGTTCCAGAATAAGAGATCAACTCATCAAAAGCACCACGCCTGCTGACCAATCAGAGCTCAGTGTGCGGAGGAAATACAGGAAAGACGGCCGGCCAAAATCACCGACTGTGTGAACGTGAAAATGAATAGAATATCACCTCCCATCTTCAGAGCAATCTGACTATTATAACATTAGCGTTAAGAAAGCTTACTTAAATATCTGCCACAACATAAGTAACCGGATCAAAGTAACATTACGTAGCCTACAGTCCGCGGCACTGTGAGTGCAGACGTCAATGTGTCCCATTATCATTCATATCACATCATAATGCATCACATATCTCCTGATCTGAGTCAGCTGAGCCGTATCTGGCCGTGCAACACTCACAGTGTCACATACTGTATGCAGAAGTATTATTTTAAGCAACACATTAAGTTGAGGAAACACTCGAGTCAAATGTAATTAAAGTCAGATGGTGTCTTAGACGGGGCAGTGATATCATAAACCTGTTAATGTACGCATTCAAACACTTGTTCTGTTACCAGCTGTATTCACCTTGCAGGTGCAGCTCTGTGGCTTTGATCCTGGATAAAGTGTTTAAGTCATGGATGTTTAAAGTTTAACTTCTTCATATTTGACTAATATTATAGTTGACTTTTCATTCAGGAAGTATGACGCTGCGCTGTCAGTATGCTTCTCCATGTTTGTGATTGGTCGAATGCTCCAGATACCACCCCTTTTATGTGAACGCGCACCTAACTAGATAGGACACGGCTGGCTTGAGTGAACGAGTTGATAGCCAGCGTTGTAGGACAGTTTAGCGAGAACGTCTTTGTTTTGGATTAAGTCAACCGGCTAACTCAAAACGTATCCAGGATAGGTTGAACTAGATTCGTAGTATACCCCCCTGGTCCCGACCAGGTTAGCCGCTAAGCATAAGTTACCATGGAGATCTAGCCTGCTAAATGGAGAACCAGCTTCGTAGGACCGGAAAGCCGGAGTTTCCCCTGAATTTAGCCGGCTAAGCAAAAATCCTGCTTCGTAGTATACCCCCCTGGTCTTTACCTCTGTTACTTTGCACTGAATAAAAGGCCCATTGAAATCATTGTATGAAGCTGAAAACATAAACATGGACACAATTATGTGTTATGTCACTTCCATTACATATTTACTCCCCTTTTAAAGTCATTTAACAAGGCATTTGCATTCTCTGTTCCCAGCATGCCATCCTGGCCAAGAAGTTTGTTGAGGTGATGACCCGATACAACGAGGCTCAGATGGACTTCAGAGATAAGAGCAAAGGACGGATCGCCCGGCAGCTGGAGATCAGTGAGTTACAGTCATGATATCAAGACTTCCTCCTCCGAGTCAGGCCAAAATACATTACTTTAATTGTTTTGAATATGCCTTTCATGAATCTATCAATCACTTTTTACATTACATGCACACATTCAGATTTCATAAGTTCACCATGTGTCACAGTCATTCAGTGTCACATAATTATGTTATTGCTCCTTTATACAGGACTTGGCCTTCTGGTTACTTTCCTGAATTACAGTTATTTTTTTCAAGCATAATGACATTATGTGAGGTATATTGTGTATCTTATGTCTTATATATTACCATATGCTTATTCAAATCATTGCAGCTTGTTCTCAGTTAGTAAAGTATTAAATCTGCTTTGAAGATGAAAATGACAGCCACTAACCACTTCTTACACAACATAGTTTGGAACAAGAGCGTTAACAACTTGTAGGACAGTTGTGAAAAATGGTGAAGCTGTGACCTGTTATAGTCAGGTCTGAATATGACTCTTAAATTGATCAATCATCGAGACTCAAATGAGCTGGAGTTCAGTAAATCCATTTACACTAAGACTTCACTGCTAATTACGTGGTCCAATATTTTATTGCGTACCTTGGAGGTGAAGTGCAGGCATATTGTCATTCAAGAGAGAATACGATGCGTAGTTCTTTTGGAAAACATGTTTTTCTTTTAGCCTATTTACCTCGTTAACGTAAATAATACTCATTACATTAAAATTCATTATTTGTGATTAAAATAATGGTTGTTGGTAATGTATTAGCGACCCCCACAGATGTATGATTTCACTGCTTTCATAGGTGCCCTCCTTATGGGAGCTCAGCTCCCATTGGTTCCCACATAACTCCAACCTTGTATGGACCCCTTACAATGGTACTGTCAGCAGTAGGGGTTCACTGATCACTGTTCATGTCAGTATTATAGTATAATATTATTATTATTATCATAGTAGTATCATTAGGACTCAGATTATATGAGTGTTACAGACACTAAAGCCCCGCCATGGATTTGGCACCAAGAATAAACCGTTTTATTTGACCTGTCAGTGTCATTGTTTGTTTCAAGCATTGTCAGGAACACAGCAATTTGACAGTGTGGGGGAGTTCCTGAGCTTTCCATGACTCTGAAGTCTTACCAAAAAAAAGATTTTCTTGATGATATGGCAGAAATATGTATATGTTCATCTGGCACGCATGCTCTTCACAACATCTCTTGTGAAACAGAAAGTCCACATGGTACCCTTACTATCAGTCCACTTTAAACATGATGTGTTTAGTGTTGATTGTATATTTCATCTGATTATTCAGAGCATGGGGGTAGGAAGCATCCTGAATGTGGGGGGGACATTTTTAACGGGGGGTTTGGGGATCCCCCCCCACGAAAAGAAAAATAGATTTCCTGTATTCTGGTGCATTTTAACAGGTGGTTTGATACTTCTTTGTGGCTATACTAGCATGAGGAAAATGATGGGTACATTTTGTAATTTCATCCAGTAGTAAATAAAGGAAACATATTTGATTATTAATTCAGAGCCGTCTTTGAATTAATAAAAAGCAGTTTAAATGCCCATTTTTTGTACATTTATATACAACAATAAATATTTGTGAGTGCATTGAGAGATATTGTTGTGGAGAGTCATTTATATATAAATCGCAAAATACATTTGTGAATCCTTCTGTGAGCATTTATTAATATTGAGACTGATCTGACTCCATACAGATTAAGTTAAATTCACCTAGGAATGGTATCATTGACTTAAATGTTCAAATAAATGTTGCTCTTCTGTCTATATTGGTCATATGATGCCCCTTGACTGAAATGCTTCCTGTTCAATATCCCCACTGATTTCCTTAACATTCTGGGATGAGAGTCCACATCACAATTGACTCTAAACTGTCATTTCCCTTTCATCACTCACCTCAGCAACGGACCTCTCTCCACTGTCCCTGTGTTCTGCCTCTGACTCACTCTCACGCGCCTAGATGTCAAGAGAGGTGGTGAAGTGATCATTATTTACTGAGCCGTATACTCTTTCACATTGAATCATAACAAGTCATACTGAATGTAAATACAACTGACTCTAAAATAAGTCTTGGACATTTTGAAGACTCAAAGCCCCAAGCAGTAGGTAGAATATTAGCTAGTCTATGTAATGTGCACAGAAAATAAATAGTTAACTGAATACTGGGATGGAAATTGCCTATAAGCACTCAGTAAAACATAAACACACACAAAAAGCTTCTGAATGATAAGAAGTATAATTAAAACATAATGCACATTACCATTTTGAGAGAGAGTACCGAAGTTAAAGAACTCAGAAAATAATCTCTTATCGAACTGAGGCCCCAGTAAAACACACTGACTGCGTCTCTACATGGACATTATGGTGTTTACATGAGCACAGAGAGATCGGGTTATTCATGTTCCCTGTTTACATGATAAATACTAGCAACCTGGCATTTCGATGCCTTTTCTCATCTAAACGATTCAGTATTTGTATCTCTCTATCATGACATAAAGACGAAACTCCTCTCCAGAAGTGAGACGCTTTTGCCGCCGCCGCCATCACTGTTAACTGATTAACTGCTACCAGCTGAAGACTTACTTTCCTATTCTTTGAAACAAATGTTCTTATGTCCATGTTGTCTGGGGGAGAAAACATATCAAACCAAGAGATCGTCAGCTTTGGTTTTCGCTGTATTAACAATGTCCTGAACACTTGGTGTGTGTGCCTTACCTCCACTACCGGCATCGCTTCATACAACAGATCTGAGCTGTCCAACTACGGCAACACTCCTTGAACATGTGCGCTATGGGAGAATCTGCCTTGGTACAAAGTAGCAGGGAAAACATGGTACGGCGTTTCATTGATTTGGGCATTCTCTCAATAAGCAAGTGGAATGGATTTGATAGTGAAGCACTGACACAGCGCTCTACAAAGTGCGGCGAGTGGAGAGACCGATTCACGGACTTTCCACATGGTAGAAGTGGGGGGGTCTAAACTAATCATTTCAAAAAGTGGGGGGGACTTGTCCCACCCTCATATAATGGCTGCGACGCCCATGATTCAGAGGCATGTTGGCCTCAGTGTAACCCCTAGATTCCACCGGGTCCGTCTGCGTCGCGTTACGGCTGCGCCGCGGTTTTGGTCCGGCCTCCTCCGGCGTCATACCCTACCGGGCGCGTTTCAGAAGCATTTCAGAAGCGGAGCGTCTTGCCTGTCGGCTCGCAGTTTTTGTTGATTTGGGCATATTTCCTGGACAGGCTACTTTGTACAGACAAAGTTAATAATAATTGTAATAGTCCAGTTATAAACGACATGAATCAAAGATGTGTTGCTGTATTTTAGTGGTAAAGAAATGCATTCCTCATCATAATTATTCTAAATATTGTGGTGATTGACATTATTCACCCACGGATCTATGGGTTGGGGTATTGTTCCGCACGGACATTTGAGTGAGCCGGACTTCCTGTTTCCGCCGGTCTTCGCTTCCCGGGCATGAAGTTGTTTACATGTGTGTTCAGATGCTAAATAAAAGTAGAGCTTGTAACTTTGATACCCCGCCTCCGACTCCCGTCTCTCGGCACTACATTGGTGACCCCGACATAAGTCTTGTTGAAGGATCCGAGACTGAACCGAGCATGGCAAGTAACGCCGTTTTTTTCAAACTGCCGGAGTTTTGGGAGACATCTGCAGCTGCATGGTTCGCTCAGGCGGAGGCTCAGTTCGCCCTCCGCGGAGTGACTGACGACGCAGCACGCTATTTTCACGTCGTTTCGGCGCTGGGGAGCTCCACTGCGACCCGGACGGTGGGCTTTATTACATCTCCTCCTGCCCAGGATAAATATGCAGCGTTCAAGACTTTCCTGCTAAAGACTTTCGAGCTGTCACGGTCGGAACGGGCCCGACGCCTGCTCGCTATTCATAGCCTGGGGGACAACAAGCCTTCTGACCACATGGAGATGATGCTCAGCCTGCTGGGTACGGAAGAACCTAATTTTTTGTTCATAGAACTGTTTCTTCGGCACATGCCGCCGCATGTACAGACAGCGCTCGCTAACACGGCTATTACTGAGCCCCGCGCTTTGGCCGAAGAAGCTGACCGGTTCTTCCTGGCAACCCAGCGTTTTGCCCCGGAGGTGCTGGCCCCGACACGCAGCGGCACCTTCCCTGGTACAGGCATGCCACCTAGCAGAAGCTCCGGGGCCGACGTCAGCAACTCCAGCCCTGGCCTGTGCTATTATCATGCACGCTATGGGGCGAAAGCGAAGATGTGCCGTCCTTCCTGCACCTACAAGGTAACGGGAAACGCCAAGGCCTGCGCTCGCGCGAGCGTGGGCACATCCAACCGGCTCCTGTTCATCAGGGACACCCTCTCTGGTCGCAGACTCCTTTGTGACACAGGAGCCCAGCGAAGCGTCCTGCCGGCTACCGTGGAGGACGCTGCCGGTGGAGGCCACGGCCCACCTTTAACGTCCGCTAACGACACCCCTATTCGCACCTATGGCACAAAGACAGTGGACCTGTGCTTCGAGGGTCAGCGGTTTAAGTGGGATTTCGTCACGGCTGACATCTCCTTCGCTCTCCTCGGCGCAGACTTCCTGTGCGCTCACGGACTGCTGGTGGACGTCAAGAACAGCCGCCTGGTGGACGCACTGATGTTTGCCTCGTTCACGTGTACCCGCGGCGAGGCGTCATTCAGCGGGCTCTCCAGCTCACTCTCACAGGGCGACAAGTTCCAGCACCTTCTCAGTGAGTTTGCCGACTTGACGCAGCCCACCTTTTCCGCTGCCACTACCAAACATGGGGTAGAGCACCACATTGACACTGAAGGCCCCCCTGTCTACGCTAGGGCCCGGCGGCTCAACCCTGACATGCTGGCAGTCGCCAAGTCAGAGTTCGTCAACATGGAGCGTCTGGGCATCATCCGCCGCTCAGACAGCCCTTGGGCTTCGCCGCTTCACATGGTCCCTAAATCAGCCGGTGGCTGGCGACCGTGTGGTGACTACCGCCGCCTTAACTACGCCACTACGCCAGACCGCTACCCGGTCCCTCACATCCAGGACTTCTCTGCACACCTGGCGGGCAAGCTGGTTTTCTCCAAGGTGGATCTGGTGCGGGGCTACCACCAGGTTCCGGTGCACCCCTCGGACGTCCCCAAAACTGCAGTAATTACGCCGTTTGGGCTTTTCGAGTTCCTGCGTATGCCGTTTGGACTTAAGAACGCAGCTCAGTCCTTTCAGCGGCTGATGGATTCAGCGCTCAGAGACATGCCATTCATCTTCGTCTATTTAGACGACATCCTGGTCGCCAGCTCCTCCTCCGAAGAGCACCAGGCACATCTCTGGATCCTTTTCGCGAGGCTCAACCAACACGGCCTGATTATCAACCCGGCGAAGTGTCAGTTCGGGTTGTCCTCCATCCATTTCCTCGGGCACCTCATCAGCAAGGACGGGGCCGCCCCCCTCCCGTCGAAAGTGGAGGCCGTGTCTGCCTTTCCACGACCGCCTACAGCTCGGGTGCTCCGAGAGTTCCTCGGGATGGTGACGTTTTATCACCGGTTCATCCGCCGGGCGGCCCACACCATGCGCCCGCTGTACGAGGCCCTCAGGGACAAATCCCCCGGCCAGGCCATAGACTGGACGGCTGAAAGGGAGGTCGCTTTCAACGCCACCAAAGCCGCCCTGAGCGAAGCCGCCATGTTGGCTCACCCGTCACACAGGGCCCCCATCGCTATCACCACCGACGCGTCTGACTACGCAGTGGGCGCGGTGCATGAACAATGGGTCGACGGCGCCTGGCAACCGCTCGCCTTTTTCAGTCGCCAGTTGACTCCCAGGGAGCGCAAGTACAGCGCTTTCGACAGAGAACTCCTTGGTCTCTATTTGGCGGTTCGCCACTTCCGTTTCCTGCTGGAAGGCCGGGAGTTTGCGGCGTTCGTGGATCACAAGCCACTGACCTTCTGCATGTCCAAGGTGGCTGAGCCGTGGTCCGCCCGACAGCAACGCCAGCTTTCGTACATCTCCGAGTACACCATGGACATACGACACATCGCTGGCAAGGCTAACGTGGTCGCGGACTGCCTCTCCAGAGCGGTCATCGGAGCTGTGCAGCTGGGCCTCGATTACCTCCGCATGGGCGCTGACCAGGCCTCTGACCACGGGGTCCAGACCCTCAAGGCCTCGGTCACGGGATTACGCCTGGAGGAGGTCACGGTCGGTGACTCTGGCGCAAAGCTGTGGTGTGACGTCTCCACGGGCCAGCCTCGACCGCTGGTCCCTGCGGACTGGCGTCGACCCGTTTTTGAGGCGGTTCACAATCTTTCCCACCCCGGTAGGAAGCCGCCCGTGAAGTTGTTGTCACAGAAGTTCGTGTGGCAGGGGCTTAAGAAGGACGTGAGGTCCTGGGTCGACTCGTGCGTGGCCTGTCAACGGGCCAAAGTCCACCGCCATACTAGGGCTCCTTTTGAACTTTTTGCGGTTCCTGAGAGGAGGTTTGACCATGTCAATGTTGACCTCGTAGGTCCGCTTCCCCCCTCTCACGGTTTCACTTACCTGTTTACGATGGTGGACAGGACGACCCGCTGGCCCGAGGCCGTTCCCCTCGCCTCAACATCAGCTTCCGACGTCGCCCGCGCTTTCATCGGCACGTGGGTGGCGCGATTCGGGACCCCGTCTGACCTCTCCTCTGACCGCGGTTCTCAGTTCACCTCGGAGCTGTGGAACGCTGTTGCTGTGGGTTTGGGGGTCAAGCTGCACCGCACCACTGCATATCACCCCCAGGCTAACGGATTGTGTGAGCGGTTTCACCGGTCCATGAAGGCGTCACTGCGTGCCGGCTTGATAGACGGCAACTGGGTGGATAAGCTCCCGTGGGTTATGCTCGGCCTCAGGTGTGCCCCCAAAGAAGACCTGCAGTCCTCGTCGGCGGAGCTCGTCTATGGTCAGACGCTACGGGTCCCTGGAGAATTCATTCCCACCGCCACTGTGCCCTGGTCTGCAGCCGGGCAGCGCTCCTCCCTGCTGGAGACCGCCGGGACATTCACGCCCGTCCCCACGTCGCAGCACAGCAACCCATCTTTCCGGGTGTCCCCCGGATTACGGTCGGCCGATTTCGTTTTTATTCGCCACGACGCCCACCGCGGTCCCCTGCGGCCCCCTTACGACGGTCCGTTCAGGGTCATACGTCACAGGGACAAGAGCCTGGTGGTGGACGTTGGTGGCAGGCCTGAGACTGTGTCCGTTGATCGGATTTAGCCTGCTCACGTGGACATTTCCAGGCCGTTGTAGTTGGCCCTGCCCCCACGTCGGGGCCGCCCTCCCATGGCCCGCCCCCCGCCCCCTGTGGGGATGCCCTCGTTGGCGCCCCTGCCCTCGCCTGTGGCCCCGCCCGCCTCGGCCCCTGTGGTCCGTACGCGCCGGGGTCGGGTGGTACTTCCTCCCAGGCACGAGGATTTTGACTATGGGTGAATACTGGGGGGGCTTGTGTGGTGATTGACATTATTCACCCACGGATCTATGGGTTGGGGTATTGTTCCGCACGGACATTTGAGTGAGCCGGACTTCCTGTTTCCGCCGGTCTTCGCTTCCCGGGCATGAAGTTGTTTACATGTGTGTTCAGATGCTAAATAAAAGTAGAGCTTGTAACTTTGATACCCCGCCTCCGACTCCCGTCTCTCGGCACTACAATATATAATTTACACAGTGCCTGTAAACCGGAGGAGAACGCTGGCATTTATTTTGGGGATTGACTGGATGCTCTGACCGGTCCACTTCCTGTCCGGCGCCTCTGCATCGCCTCGCGTCGAAAAATAGACTTGAATTCTATTTTGAGCGGAGTCCAGCGCCGAGACGCTTCATGGACGCTTCTGAGCCGTAACGCGGTGCGTCTGGTGGAATAGCACCCATTAGCCACGTTCACATCGCGTACTTTGCAGTACTTAGTGTCGGCACTTAGTGCCCCGGCACTTATTAACCCAAGGCACTCAGTACCAATCGCGTTCACACCGGAGTACTTTTCCCTGAGGGAAGATTACGCAAATTAGCCGCTGACGTCACTTCGTCTTCTTCTGCTTTGGGTTTACTGGCAGGCTGCAAACAACTTCACGGCGTATACTGCCACCCGGAGTCCCCGGCCGGAAGTCCCCGGAGTTGGGGACTGGCTTCAGTAGAAGCTGCTGGCACTCCCAGCAGCTTCCACTGAAGCCTTCCGAGTAAATCACCAGAACGCCGACACCTCCTCATCTCCACCGCTCCAAAACTTTTTGGGAGTTTGACGGGGCGTGGTTTGCAATCCGCCCAGCCAATCAGACATAGAAACCTTTTTCTCCCACAAAAGTCCCTGCTCTCTAGCAGGGACTGAAAAGGGGGTGAAAAGGTTCTCATTAACTCATTTTAGTTCCGGCTCTTTTTGGTGTGAACGCAACATTTCGGAACTATATCGGAACTAAAGTGGGAAAAGTACTGCGGTGTGAACGCGCCTATTGCCACAAATACAATGGCGGCTTCACAAAACTTTTCAGAGTTTTACGGGGCGTGGTTTGCAATTCGCCCAGCCAATCAGAACTGGGGCCCTTTTTCCCCCAGGATAGTATCACTTTTCTAGCAGGGACTGAAAATGGGGGTAAAAGTTCCCGGCACTAAGTACTCTTTTTGGTGTGAACGCAAAACATAAGGGGAAAAATACGGGGAAAAGTAGAGTGGCTATTGACTAGAGTGGCCGCGATTGTTGCGAACGCACAGCAGCCGTAACACGGCCGTAACACGGCCGTAACACGACGCAGACAGTTGAGCAATGTTCAACTTTTGAAGCTTCGACGGAAGCGTCAGCCAATCAAATCATATGGTTAGGGTAATGTTGTGAATCGGGTGGCCTGTGTTCATCGTCCATAACATACGCCTGCCCATACCATAACCCCACCACCACCATGGGCCACTCGATTCACAACATTACCCTAACCCTACCCCTACCCCTCACACCAGATACTGACTGATTTTCAGACCCCCCCGGACCCCCACAATAAAGCAAAAATGCACGTTTCAGAGTGGCCTTTTATTGTGGCCAGCCTAAGGCACACCTGTGCAATAATCATGCTGTCTAATCAGCATCTTGATATGCCACACCTGTGAGGTGGGATGGATTATCTCGGCAAAGGAGAAGTGCTCACTATCACAGATTTTTTCAGATTTGTGAACAATATTTGAGAGAAATGGTTATTTTGTGTATATAGAAAATGTTTTAGATCTTTGAGTTCATCTCATGAAAAATGGGAGCAAAAACAAAAGTGTTGCATTTATATTTTTGTTCAGTGTAGTTGCAGCTGCAAGGTGAATACAGAACAGCTGGTTAAAAAATAAATAAACTACCAAGTGTTTGAATGTGTAGGCTACATTAACAGGTTTATGATATCACTGTCTCATCTAAGACACGAGTGATCTGACTTAATAATTAACATAATTACATTTGAGTTGAGTGTTTCGTCAACTTAATGTGTTGCTTAAAAATACTTCTGCATACAGTAGGCTATGTGACACTGTGAGTGTTGCACGGCCAGATACGGCTGGAGAAGCTGACTCAGATAAGGAAATATATGATATATTATGATATTATATGATCGATGATCTGATTGATGATGTGATATGAATGATAAGTGCGACACGTCGGCGTCTTTCCTGCATACGGCTGTTTTTCTGTATTTCCTTTATCCTGTAATATGACTTGATAGATTTAAATGTGCACACTGAGCTCTGATTGGTCAGCAGGCGGTGCTTTCACTGAGAGTTGATCTCGGTTGATATCTTATCTATTGACGCCGGAGGCGGGCAGCGTCAGGTAACAAAAGTTATTTAGCCTTCCCAAACCTGAGCCTCACGCGCCGCCTATGCTCGTCCTGGTGTATTGCTGTCAGGTGTTAACAGGTTTGTGTGTGAAACACTTGTTCAACTGTCTTCCTGTTAATCACAGCGGGGACAGCAACGACTGACGAAGAACTGGAGGCCATGCTGGAGGGAGGAAACTCGGCTGTGTTCAGTGCCGGGGTGAGACAGTCTGTGTGTCTCAATATGTTGAACATGCACACACACAGTTCAAATAACACACTCACAGCTAAGTCACTCTATTAATGTATCGTCAATCAACAATGAATTAAGATTCTCCAAGATCATACCTCAGTCCGTTATTTCATGTAAAAAATGGTATTTTACATTAGTAGGTATGTTACAAAGTGCCATGTTACAGAAGCATGGACATTGCCTTAGTGCTTATACCATGGTATTTTTTAATAGTACCATAACATGGCACCTGGCTATATTTGACAGCACCATGGTGCATGTTCCATATTGCATACTATACTGGTTACTATGGTATACAGAACCAAAGTATAATGTACTGTACCGTGGTGTGGTGTGAACTACGGTACTGTCAACAGGTAGCATGCTACTTGTACCATAATTCTACAGTGTACTTGCAGATGGCGAAATGTAGATTATTTATTAAAGAAAGTGATAAAATGTATTTTGTTGCGTACAAAATATATTAATTAATATTATTTTCAGGCCGTGATCCCCCCTCCCCTATTGCTGCAATAAAACCTTCTTGCAATAAAAAAGTATTTATCTTTTAATGTGTTTTCACTCCTCTGCTGACATTATTGTATCTGTCTGTGTGACCCCCCCCCCCCCCAGATCATGGAATCTAAGATCACCCAGCAAGCCCTGAATGAAATTGAGGCCCGTCACAAAGACATCATGAGGCTGGAGAGCAGCATCAAGGAGCTCCATGACATGTTTGTGGATATTGCCATGCTGGTGGAGAATCAGGTATAAACGCACACACGCAGCAATCACTTATGTGTTGCCTTTCACCAAACTACTTAATATTCTTCATTGATCATATGATTTCTAAAAACCAGCTTGATTCACAATAATAAACCAATGTGATGGAAGACTGGACTGTAGGCTATACCAGTGTAACTAACCAGAGGGTGTCCAGTGAGACAAATGGTAATAAGGTAGAAACAGATCACTTCTGACCTTATGTTATGAACAAAATGATAGATCTACTTGTTCATATACTGTACAAGCAACATTGCTACCAAAAGCAGTTTTGCTAACGTACTAACTGTTGCCACTTCTGATTGGAGAAATGTGTTTAAGAGTATGAGGAAAATGTAATATGGAGGCAGGTTTTGTTTCATATTGGTGTATCTGAGTAGAAAGAGTGTTTTTAAAGTAAAGAGTTAAAGTAAAGATGTCATATATTGTTTGTCACTGTTGTACATTAAAGTCTCTCATGTTCTTCCAGCTGTCAGTCGCTGTGTTAGATGATATAACTGATCAGATATTTGAAGGAACGCAGGAAAAGCTGAAGATGTCCACCTTCACAGCATGCTCACTTAAGTTACCATCTCGCTTCTGAAAAAAAGAAAAATTGACAAAGAATTATGTCTCATTATCCTGCCCTTCTCTAGGGGGGTATGATTGACAGAATTGAGAGCAACATGGACCAGTCGGTGGGCTTTGTAGAGAGGGCAGTGGCCGATACCAAAAAGGCAGCCAAATTCCAGCAGGAGGCCCGCAGGGTAAGTTGAGACTGATGGAGCAGTCACATGGCTTTACTGGCCTGATGAAACATTGTCTGTTTACTTCACTGTTGACTTTTCATTTCTTTGAATTTTTGTTCCTACATGACATAAATGCATTTACTGAGCAATGCACAACATCTTCTTTTCCTTCTCTGTTTACTTTTCTCCAGAAACAAATGATGATCTTCTGCTGCTGTGTGATTCTGGCCTTGATACTCGGTTCATTTGTCTACAGCTTCTTCAAATAGTAATGCTGAATGAGCCCCCCAGCGGGGTCCCACAGTGCGGGACGAGGCAGAGCAAAGTAGAGCCCGGGCTCAGTTTCGTCATTTCACTCCTTCAAATTAGAAATAGAGTTTGAAAATCTTTGCATTCCTTCTCCGTTATTTCTGATATGTTATTACAACTTTTTCAACATTCTTAGGGAGTTCCACATTTAAATTCAGTTTTAATGTCAGATCTTGTTGAACTAAATATTAGAGACACCTTTCAATGCCTGCAATGCGCTGCATCTAATACAGCACCAAGACTAAATGACCTTTAGTTCCAACAAAAAGCTTTAAAGGCTTGATGAAAGGGAAATGTGTTGCTTAACTCTAACCAATGCAGTGTAAATCCCTGTTCCTTATAAAATGTAAGAACTACAGGTTCAATCCACGAGCAGAAAATATGTTTTTCATCTTTGGCCCTGCCGACAGTATCTCTATAAATATGTATGGTATTAGGTACAGGATTTGTCAGTCAATGCTAGTGTATCTGTAGGACTTTTTAGGAGTGATGAGTAAGATCAGCTTTAATTTATATATTTATCCACTCTTAACATAGTAAAAGTATTGGTTTTTTTCTGTATGGTGATCCTAAATATGTCTTCCTTCCGAAGATTATTTAAAAGCTGTCAAACCTGGATTCCTTTTTAGGTGGGCTTTAAGAGCCCCATTAACTACTATCTCTGTTCATTTAAATACTTCAAGTAACAGACAATGAACAGTGTCAGGATCTGCTTTCATAAATACATTGAAACAGTGACTAACTAATGAGAAGTAATGTTATCATATACAACAACAACAAACTGAAAAGGATGTATTGGTGAAAAAGGACTGCAGGCAGTGGCTGTTAACAGGGGATGAAGTGAAAGTGAACCGATCACACAGATGTCCCTGTAGCACTACCCGTATTTGAGTTTGAAACTGATTAAAACTAGACGCGATGGTAGGAATAGGACTACATTCTGAAGGTGTTGGTGAAGAAATGGAATAAACCCAGCCCTGCTCTATTACACTGCCTGTAATGTACTGTTTTACCTCTTTGTGTCTTTGTTGTAGGTGTATATATTACACAAATTGCTTTTATTTCTACGTGTTTGTGTTACCCCCCTTCTTATTTTTTTAAAGAATATGCTTGTATTTCCAATCTTTTTTCATGCCATGGTTTGACTCTTGTTTGATTTTTGCGTCCTCCCTCTTTGCTCTACATCCACATATGCAGGTACACTAAAGTACACTAATGTTAGCCTACTCTTAATCCATATTTTATTTGTAACATTTGAAACTAGGTTTGGTCAGTGAAAAAGAACATTCAACCATTTGGATTTTTGGAAATGGAACATTCTTCTTTCATTTCATTTCAAACCTTTATTTATGCAGGTGAATCCCATTGAGATCATTGATCTCTTTTTCAAGGGAGACCTGAAACAGGTCTGAAACACCAGTCTGTTTCTTCTTATTACAGACACATGCATTTCCTAACATTCGGTCTATATGCTGTAAAATGTATTATCTCTTCAATTTACACACGGCATCTATTGCACGTCTGTCCGTCCTGGGAGAGGGATCCCTCCTCTGTTGCTCTCCCTGAGGTTTCTCCCATGTTCCCTTTAAACTGTGGGTTTTCTCTGGAAGTGTTTCCTTGTACGATGTGAGGGTCTAAGGATAGAGGGTGTCGTTTTTCTCATACTGATATTCTGAACAATCTGTGCTGTTGTATTTGCTGTAAAGTGTCTCTACTGTAGGCTATTTTTATTATATGTACAGCACTTTGGCTCGACCAAAAATCGTTTATAAATGTGCTATAAATAAAACTTGATTTGATTTGATTTGATTTAAGAAACAGACTGGTGTTTTCTTGTGTCAAGTTAGAACAGAGGCCTGTACTACGAATCCAGTTCATCATACCCTGGATATGTTTGAGTTACCCGGTTTACCTAATCCAAAACAAACGCGCTCTCGCTAAGCGGTCCTACGACGCTGGTTATCAACTCGATAACTCGAATGGGGCGGGGTTAGCAACATTTGACCAATCACAAACATGAAGAAGCGTACTGACAGTGCAGCGTCATACTTCCTGAATGAAAAGTGAACTATAATATTGGACAAATATGAAGAAGTTAAACTTTAAACATCCATGACTTAAACACTTTATCCAGGATAAATATATGGAATGCCATTTGAGCCAAAATTAAATAAATACATAAAGAATTAAATAAATAAATACATATATATATATATATATATATAAATATGCATATGAAATACATTCTGAAATAAGGCAATAAATATGTATACATGTACATTTAAATACACATTTATTTATTTCATGGGACTTTTATTTCATAATGACATATTTATTTATTTCAGGGGACTTGTATTTCATAATGACACATTTCTGCAAATGAACGGGGCGTGGTTAGCTCACAGATCCAGACCAAAGCAACAGCACCACAACACTGACTCAATAGCTCTTGTTTCACACTCCAGTACTCTTAAGTAGTTTGCAAACTGCCAATAAACCAAACCGGTTTCAAGAACCTTTCTGGTGCTTTTCTGGTGCTTTTCCACCAAACCGGTTCCAGAGCCAGTTCCGGGCTAGCCTGATTTCGCTCTGGTTCTTCCTGTTTCAGCCGCAGCGGAGCCGGCTCTAAACACCGAAAACCAGTTCTTAGCTGACCCCACTTAACTGCCCGGCAAGAACCAAGAAGCAAGTAGAAGTTTTGTTTTGTATTAGCTATCGGATGGAATCAATACATGGGCTGCACAGGTTGTCATGTCGGACTATCACAAGTAGAATCATAATGAAAAGGTAAAATGTGCCTGTGGAAAACGGCTTATGCCACAATAGGATAGCAACAAGTAGTCAAGATAGTCAGTTTAGCTTCGGTTGCTGTTGCACAACTGTGGTCAACTCAGCCGTCTCTCGCGTTTGCTTGGTCAAATCAGCAGCTATTCATTTTTGAGTGCGCAATTAATTAAAGTTTTGTTTTGTATTATAGCAGCTATCGGATGGAATCAATACATGGGCTGCACAGGTTGTCATGTCCGACAATCACAAGTAGAATCATAATGAAAAATACGCCAGTAAAATGTGCCTGTAGAAAACGGCTTATGCCACAATAGGATAGCAACAACAAGTAGTCAAGATAGTCAGTTTAGCTTTGGTTGCTATGCTAACATCACCCATTTTATACCAGAGAAACTTTCATATCAGCGTTGTGATGCCAAACAGCGTCAATTCAGACTGACACACATTCACTTAAGGGGAACTGGGGATATGTGTCAGCTGCTTGTGTGACAGTCAGACAGTGAATACTTTAGAGCGGCCGCTGCAGTGTGAGCTAACCCGGAGCTAACGGGAGAATAAACTCCCGTGGAAGAGCAGCACTGCAGCGGTCGGTAAATGCCGTAGTAACACATTAATAAACAATGAACCACGGCACTCTGGAGAAAAGTATAAGGTTGGAGAAGTCGTTATTTAATTTAATTTAATTTAATCGACCCGACGCAGTTCCCCGTTGTTGTTGTTGTTGTTGTTGTTGTTGTTGTTGTTGTTGTTGTGAGCGCCGTTGGGGAGGAAATCAGCGATGTAAACGGTGACGTCATGACGCAGCAGCGGCAGCACCAGTCGGGCTCTGGGCGGTGTGAACAGAGCGGGAGCAAAAAAGGGAAACCGGAGCTGAACCAGAAAAGCTCTAGCTCGGAGCTAGAAAGGGAAAAGCGCTGGGGTGAAAGCCGCATGAGTCAGTGTTGTGGTGCTGTTGCTTTGGTCTGGATCTGTGAGCTAACCACGCCCCGTTCATTTGCATATAGGAAATGGAAACGTGTCATTATGAAATAAAAGTCCCCTGAAATAAATAAATGTGTCATTATGAAATACAAGTCTCTTGAAATAAATAAATGTGTCATTATGAAATAAAAGTCCCATGAAATAAATAAATGTGTATTTAAATGTACATGTATACATATTTATTGCCTCATTTATTTATTTCATAGGCATATTTATATATATATATGTATTTAATTAATTATTTATGTATGTATTTATTTAATTTTGGCTTAAATGGCATTCCATAAAAAGCAACATAGTGTTGTGTTATTCAATAATACACGTGAGTTCAACTGTCACAATTAAGGATGTTTTTATTGGTAGCCCACATGCTAGAACACTCCTAGCTCACATGACCATAATTGTCTGCCTAAGACGTTATAGCCCCGTGCCCGTAGGGCTTCACTACTGTTGGCTAACACACAAACAGCACAATAATACCACATCTCCCTTTTTAGGAACCAATGACTGCCATTGACTCCACCTTAGAGGATTATTCTGCCTCTGCAGGGTGGAAGGTCTGTTCCTATCTGAACCAGAGATATAAAATAACAGTTAACTCAAGACCTTCATGAACCATATGATATTTTGTGTATTACACAACATTAATGCACAACATTTTGAAAAAACAGTTTTTTTCTCTCTTATAAAACTATATATTTTCTCTTAGGCTTCTGGTTTGTTTACAAATCCAACCTAGCCGGTCTCACCACGGCTCTCCCAGACCTGGCTCTAGGGGTAGGTGGCGGATCTCGAGCACTGGGCTCCGGAGGTTCTGCAATACGCTGCTCTGGAACACCTCCTGAATGCTGCTCTGCTGCATCCCTGCCGCTCTGCTCTGACGAGGAGTACATGGGGATGAGATGATGGCGATTACGCCGGACTGTCCCATGAGGTCCCTCAAGAATGTAGGAGCGCGGCGTGTTGTGACTGCCAATAACCGTTCCACTCGCCTTCTGATCCGTGACCCAAACCTCTTTTCCCGGTGCAAGCCTCTCGAGACTTCTCACTCGATGACGCAGGTTGTACCGCTGTGCATCCTTTATTCTCCTCTCTCTTTCTCGCAGAACTACAGCCTCGCTGTCGGGAAGAGCAGGATCCAGCAGCGCTGGTAATGTTGGCACCGTCGTGCGAAGCCTCCTCCCCATGAGAAGTTGTGCAGGGCTATACCCGTTCTGTAGTGGGGTGGCTCTGTAAGAGCCAGATATGGGTCTCCTGCTTTCTTAAGGAGACTCTTCACAGTCTTCACAGCCCGTTCTGCCTCACCGTTGCTCTGTGGATATTTCGGGCTGCTGGTGACGTGTTTAAATCCATACGACTCTGCAAACTCTTCAAATGCCCTTCCCGAGAAATGCGGCCCGTTGTCTGTGACCAGCGTCTCAGGGATACCATGTTGTGCAAAGATGGATTTGAGATGGTGGATTACATCTGTTGATCTTGTGGGTGTCAGCAAAGCCATTTCCACATACCTTGATGCATAATCCACTACCAGCAGATATGACTTGCTTCCCAGCATAAACAAGTCGGCACCCAGTTTCTGCCATGGTCGGCCTGGGTATTGTGTTGGCATCAGCGGCTCTTTGGGGTTCTGTCTCTCCTTGCTGCATGTCCGGCAGTTGAGAACCAACTCATTCAGCTGCTGACTTAGCCCTGGCCACCATACAGACTGTCGGGCACGCTCCCTACACTTCACCACTCCTTGGTGACCTTCACTTGGTGAAAGTGTATCGGCCATCCACAGGCTTTTCCCTGGCACATGTGTGATTGAGTAGGAATAACGCATCAGGTGCATCCGGAAACGTTGAACCCGTGGGGGAAGCGCATCCAATGCCTGAGACCCAGGAGACTCAGTAGAGGTTTATGATCCGTTTCCAGCTCAAAGTGTCTGCCGATGAGAAAGTTGCAAAACCTTTCACAAGCCCAGGTTAAGCCTAAAGCTTCCTTTTCTACCTGTGCGTATCTCTGCTCCGTCTGTGTGAGAGAACGTGACATATAGACTACCGGTCTAAACCGTATGATGATGCGTCTGCTGAGACCTTGGTTTCTCTTTTTGTGTCATACATGGCTAGCACTGGTGGAGATATCAGAAAGTCTTTCAGATCTTGGAAGGCTCTGGCCTGATCGATGCCCCACAGCCAGCAGTTATTTTTGCAGAGCAGGTCTCGAAGTGGCTTGTCTCGCTCTGCTAGCTGCGGTATGAACTTCCCCAGCTGGTTGACCATGCCTAGAAAGCTCCTCAGCTCGCTCACATTTTTCGGCTCTTCCATTTTCCTTACCGCCTCTGTCTTGCTTGGGTCTGGTCTAATGCCACTAGCAGTGATCACATGGCCCAGGTATGTCACCTCCTGTTTGGATATGTCACACTTTTCCACATTCAAGGTGATTCCTGCCTTTTGGATCTTCTCCAGCATAGCATACAGACGAGCGTCGTGCTCCTCCTGTGTTTGGCCCCACACCAGTACATCGTCCATGTGACAGACAACCCCCTCTAGTCCCTCAGTTACCTCAGTTGTCATCCTGTTTTGGAAATGCTCAGGGGCTGAGGCTATGCCGAAAGGTAGCCGATTGAAGTGGTATTGGCCAAAGGGTGTGATGAACGTTGTGTACTTGGCTGAGCCTTTTGTTAAAGGTATTTGCCAAAACCCCATGTTTGCATCCAACTTGCTGAATATTTTTGCTCCAGCCAGCTTTCCCAATGTTTCTTCCACAGAAGGTAGAATGTACTTTTCTCGACACACAGACTCGTTCAGTTTAGTTAGATCCACACATATGCGAACAGCCCCTGTCTTTTTAGGCGCCACCACCATGCCAGAGCACCAATCTGTAGGCTCCTCAACTCCGCTGATCACCCCCAGGTCTTCCATGTAGGACAGTTCCTCTTTGACTTTGTCCATCAGTGGCAGTGGAATCCTTCTAGGCGTCTTCAGAGAAAACGGTTGGGCCCCTGGTTTCAGCTTAATGGCATATGGCTGCCGCACCTCTCCAAGACCGCTGCATACTGTTGGGTAATTAGTCTTTAGCGTGTCCATAGTGACGTTGTCTAGTCGTGCCACTAGCTTCAGCGCTACACTGGCAGGCCTACAGAGCAATGCTGTTTGCAAGCGTCGAATGACATACACATCCTCCATAAGTTCTCTTTCTCCTTTCTTCAGCAGCATGCCAGCAAAGCCCACTACGTCTAAAGGATTTTTCCCTGGACCCCAAAGTGGCTTCCTTGGCTTTTAAAGTGCTGGTGGATCTTTGTGCTTATAGACCTCCTTAAACACGGAGTGAGGAATGACTGTAACATCAGCCCCAGTGTCAATTTTAAACTGCACACTTTTGTTGTTAATGTCAATGTCTGCCATCCACGGATCATTCTCGGCCTCAATGCTGCCTAAGAACAAGCCTTCCTCTTCTTCATTAATCTCATGCACGCTTTTAGCTGTTTTACACACACGCATATAATGTCCCATTTTCCCACATGCATGGCATTTTACATCCTTGGCTGGACACTCAGTATTTGCATGTGAAGGAGAACAACCACAGTTATAACACCCTTGTTGTATTGTGGCTTGGCTTGGTAGCTATTAGCAGATTGAGCTTTGTTTTTAGTATTTCTGCTACTGCCCTTATACACTCTGGTGTTTCTCAATGTCGAGTACGTTTGCTTGGTAGCACATGTCTTCCGAGTCACTTCCTTCAGAAGCGAGGCAAGAATACTTCCTGGCTTTTGGAAAACAAAGAGTGGAACAGGCTAGCAAGTGTGCAGGTGTGCGTCATATGAGAGGCCCCGCCTTACATTTTCCACCACAGATTTGGGGAAATTGGTCGGTGCGCAAAGCATTGTGGGGATTTTAAGACCATGGAGTCTACACATGTGCAGCCTCGAAATTTCCCCAAACGAAGTACGCCGGGCTCGTTAGAATTCCAAGTATGCTGGACATTGGAACAGTACTTCGGCGGTACTTGATGACGTAGTATGCTTGAAATAGTGGCTCTGGAGCAGCTTTACTCGACATTGAGAAACACCCATTGTCCACTAATTTTGCGTCACATGCCTCAGTTCTATCGTCACCTCGCAGAGAAGATTGTTGCCGTTTCACCTCTTCGCTCTGCTGAGCCATGGTTATAGCTTTTCCCAAGGTAAGGTCCGAGTCCAGTTGCATCCGTTCAGACAGCCGCTTATCCATCAATCCGACAACAAGCCTGTCTCGAATGTGTTCATCATGTAGCACGCCGTAGCTACAATGCTCCGCTAGTGCATATAGAGCTGTGACGAATGAGTCCACTGGTTCACCTTCTCCCTGTCTGCGCATATTAAACATTCCCCGCTCATATATGTGACATTTTTCTTGACAACAAAGAAGCCATGAAAGCCATCCCGCACACCTTGGTAAGTGTCTCTCTGAGCCGCTGTGAGAGTCAATCCACGTAGAATATCATCTGCTTCATCTCCCATGCAGATATGGCTCAGCTGACTCAGATAAGGAAATATATGATACATTATGATGTGATATGAATGATAATGGGACACAATGAAGTCTGCACTCACAGTGCCGCGGACTGTACATAATGTTTTGATCCGGTTACTTATGTTAACTTGTTGCAGATATTTAAGTAAGCTTTCTTAACGCTAATGTTATAATAGTCAGATTGCTCTGAAGATGGGAGGGGATATTCTATTAATGTTCACGTTCACACAGTCGGTGATTTTTGCCGGCCGTCTTTCCTGCAACGGCAGTTTTTCTGTATTTCCTTTCTCCTGTAATATGACTTGATCGCTTTAAACTCCGCACACTGAGCTCTGATTGGTCAGCAGGCAGTGCTTTCACTGAGTTGAGCTCTTAGCCTGCAACCAACCTGGGGGGTATACTACGAAGCATGATTTTCGCGTAGCCGGCTAACTTCAGGGAAAACTCTGGGTTTCCGGTCCTATGAAGCTGGTTCTCTTTTTAGCAGGCCAGATCTCCATGGTAACTTATGCTGTGCGGCTAACCTGGTCGGGACATCGCTTGTGCCTTGTACCGCAGAGTTTGTAACGTCACAAATAAATGGGGCCAATCTTCAGTCAGATGTGAATGTGTAATCTAACATTTTCAGTAAGAATAATGGACAAAAGGAGCACAAATACAATTTATTGAAATGTGAACCAAAAGTTAATCAAATGTTTTAAATAAAAAGCACATATGGACAGAAGGTATAAACCTATTAAATGTATAAGTAAACACATGTAGTCAAATAAAGTGACAGACTAGGCCTGTGCAGTTGGTATCAGCTTTGCCCAGCATGGGCTCCTCCATCAGGCCTGGTCCTCCTCGCTGAGGAAAGACCCTCACGGCCCCTACACACGGCGGCGTGCGTTGCCGCTTCAACGCTTCTGCCCATTCACTTTGAATGGGGTGACGTCACGATTCGCCGAACTGCATTGTGGGAGCAAAGCATAGCTTCTCTCGCGGTGCTCGCTGCAAAAGTAGAACAATGTTCTACTTTTGCCGCCTCGACGGAGGCGTCAGCCAATCAAATCCCGCGTATGCAAATCTGACAGTACAAGCGCTAGCCAATCAAACCGCGTGTATGTTGGGAGAGCCAGACCGCAGTTATTTCCCATATGTCAAAAAATGGAGGAGAAAATTATCGTGGCGGTAGGGAATCACCTGGTACTATATGACCAGTCCCTCTTTACATACAGGGATACAAACCGGAGGAGCCAGGCATGGGGGGAGGTGGCAGAGACAGTGGGTGAAACTAGTAGGTTTTCGCCTGTTTGGGGAGTTTATATCCAGTGTACTTCGTTTGAATAGACAGCTAGCAAGCATAGACAGTATATTTAGCCAGCATGGATGTAGCATGAATGCTTTGCTTTCTATGTCCGGGGCGGGACATTCATGTGATTGATTGTTGGTCGCGTTGCTCGCGTTGACTCCCCAAGCTCAAGACACGCCCACCGCCAAGCGGCAACGCACGCCGCCGTGTGTAGGCTCCGTCAGTCCTCTCCAAACCAACAGACAGGACGTCCATCACACGGAGGTTTCTCCCTGAAGTCTCTGCTGCTCTCTGGACACCACGCTGTCTCAATCCGTCCACACTGAATATGAGAGGGGAAAAATGAAAATAATAAATGCTTTAGACAATAAGAAATATAAAGTTGACTGTTGAGTTGCTCAGTTTTTTTAGATTGTCAATACTATTACTGTATATCTAATATATCAGGTTAAGAGGCACCTTCAAATAAAGATTGGTCTTTAAATACATGTTGTCTTTTGAAATGTTTGTCTAAAGTCAAGGATCTAGAACTGGTACTTAGTTTTAATGATACAGTCTGGTTATTATGCTGTTTGGAGGAGGCCTCACAGGTAAGAGCACTAACTAGCTACCATCACATGTACCTTAGCTTGACTTAAATGTATTAAACGTATAGTTAAGTGATATCAAAATATAAATAACTAATGTCATGCAAACATATTAATATTTGCTTGATTCCAGTGTTGAATTTAGCACAATTGCATACAAACGTTAAGGGATTTTAAGATTCTGAAGTATTATGCTAAAAACTCAATAACTTAGATTATTATTTATAGTTTTGCTGAATAGTTTCATGTCCGCTTACCTTAGAAACGTAAAATGCCACGGTAGTGTGCAGATGGGGAGCATGTTAGCTTAGCTTGGTAGCTTCAGCTAGCTCTGGAACTTCCAGCTCGGTGGCAGGAGGTCCCGCCTCGGCTCCGCCTCTTTGCCCTTATTTGGAGTAGGCGGGAGTTGAACTCTGACGTCACTGTCGAGCCGTTAGTGGCCGACTCCGCCTACTAAGGGCTTCTCGGCAACTCTGCAGAATCCTATGGGTGACGTCACGGACCCTACGTCCATGTGCTGAACACGTAACATGAACGTGCCGGGTTGCATTCCAATAGTCCATTTAGCTTAGGAACCTTCCTAACGGAGTGAAATGACCCGGAAGTACGTCACTGGCAGCCATGATAAGTGCCGTTCCAATTCTCCAAATGAAAGGAAAGGAGGTTTCAAACTTCCTTTATAACCTCCTTTAGCTTAGGAACCACTGGACCTCCCTAACCGAAAGGAGAGGAGAAAATGCTGCCCCACAATGCATTGCAGCCGCAGCATTTGCCATCACAACAGTCGGCCGTTCACGGAAACAACCGATTATGACCGAGAAATGATATCATGAAAGTTACGGTGCTTATTAAGCATTTTAAAACGTATGTGGTAAGTTGCCAAACGTGCTTTTTTCTGAACGTTCATCAGTATTATAATCAAAAAGAGAAATATGAACGTTAGTTTTTACTGAAATGATCAAATGAAGTCAACATCTCACAGTCTTTACTGAGCTGTGTGGGGTTTGTTCAACTTTTAAAAGATGTTTGAATGGTGATGTACACAGTGATAGATGTTAAGGACTAACGTTTATAATAAATACATTTGTATTGATTTTAAGATATTTTCATACAATCATACGTATTGGGATCATTTGTATTAATGTGGACCGGAGGGAGAGGGTGACGAGCATAAGTTTCACTTTACTTTTTTATTTCAATTCCAACTTTGGTCATGAAGAATATGTTTCTCTGTTGTCCACGTTCATAAAGCATAAAGCAACAGCATCAGAGCACGGTGCAGAGTCTCTAGATGAGTTTACAGTAGTCCCTCGTTCTTATTAAACATCCATGTTGTAGTCCGCTGTATAGAAAACTGTAGTTTCCATAGTTTCCCCACAGCAGCAGACGCACATTCATGACGTCCGCTGGCGCATCATAAACACGTCGGATAGTGAAAGTGCAGTCGATTCTCTAAAGTACCGGGTTGCGTTCCGATAATCCAAAAATCAGCTCCTAAGTTCTAACCCTATCTCCTATTCCTTGACCTCTAAGTGAAACGTCACGGGGTTAAGGGATAGTGGATAGGAGAATTCAAAAGGACTTAGGAGAAGAGACCTTGGTACTTTAGAGAATCGACTGCACTTTCACTATCCGACGTGTTTATGATGCGCCAGCGGACGTCATGAATGTGCGTCTGCTGCTGTGGGGAAACTATGGAAACTACAGTTTTCTATACAGCGGACTACAACATGGACAGGGGCGGACTGGGTGGGAAAAGTGGCCCGGGGATTAATTGACAGACAGGCCCACTTAATGCGCGGCATGTATCGGCCGGCCGGCGAAGAAAGTATGTTACTTAACAAAAAACCCTATGCATTTAATGTTATTTTGGACCATTATTCATATAGTAATCACATTACCTGAGCCCTTGAGTTGCCGAGAGCAAAATAGTTACAGCATATATTTAGTGATTTTAATGTTAAAAGATCATTGATGCAATAACATTTTGACCCAATTTGCCTGACTTGACGCATGGAATAAAACATGGTCGTAGGAAGCATCCTCAATGTGGGTGAGACAATATAAGAGGGGGTGTGGGCAGGTGGTGGACCTCACCTCCTCTAGGGGGGTCCGGGGGCATGCTCCCCCGGGAAGAGATTTTTTGAAATGTTGAAGTTAAATGCATCAATCTGGTGCACTTTGAGAGCAAAATTAAGGACTAAATCTATGGCAGTCAGTAGGGGCTTGGACTGTGAGCCGTAGGGTCGCCGGTTCAAGTCCCCGACCAGACCTAAATTTGGAGTGTGGACTTCTACTTGGAGGGGTCCCAGTTCACCTCCTGCCCTGCCGTGGTGCCCTTGAGCAAGGCACCGGACATCCCCTTCCCCCCTCACTCCCATTGCTCCCCGGCGCTGTACAATAGCTGCCCACTGCTCCTAGTACTAGACTCCTGGTACTAGGATGGGTTAAAAGCAGAGAACACATTGTTCACTGTGTGTGGCTGTGTGCTCTGCATGTGAGACCATTAAGAGGGGTTTCTTCTTCTTCTTCTTCTTCTTCTTCTTTCTTCGTTCTGATACCTTCTCTCTTCTTCTTCTTCTTCTTCTTCTCGTCTATCTTGCTTCCTTTCGTCTTCTTCTTCTTTCTGTCTTCTTCTTCTTCTTCTTCTTCTTCTTCTTCTTCTTCTTCTTCTTCTTCTTCTTCTTCTTCTTCTTCTTCTTCTTCTTCTTCTTCTTCTTCTTCTTCTTCTTCTTCTTCTTCTTCAATAAACCTGCTAGCTAACTAGCCTAAACTCAGTAACAGAATGTGGGCAACACGTTCTTCTCCACAGCCGCGTAACCTCTGAGTCAGACGTCACTTCCCCCTTTTCTACGCTACGGGTACAGCCGTACAGCCACTCCCCCTGAACCCCGTTTCCCTAAACCCCCCTCCCCTGCCCTATGCAAGCCCCTCCCTCTGAACCCAGGGCTCGCTACAATACTGTATACTGTATACACAAACTATACAAAAACGCCTTTACGCTATGTAGCTGGTTTATCCATCTGTAAGCAACTGCAAGCTAGGTCTCTCAGTCACTCACTCCTGATTGTTCACTGCGCAGTGACAGCAGCTACGGGCCTGATGTGTGAAAGTGAAACTATCTGATAGAACATAGGTAGCCTATCAAAACGGCCCAACCCAGCCCAGCCCAGTGGGCCACCCACACCCCACTGGGCTGGGCTGGGCTGGGCTGGGCCAGAACACTTACAAATGTGGGCCGGTAGGATTTAGGCAAAAACATTTTTTTAAATGTGGCCCTCCGGCCCACGCACAGCACCGGCCCACCGGGGAAACTCCCGGTATTCCCAATGGCCAGTCCGCCCCTGAACATGGATGTTTAATAAGAACGAGGGACTACTGTAAACCCATCTAGAGACTCTGCACCGTGCTCTGATGCTGTTGCTTTATGCTTTATGAACGGGGACAACAGAGAAACAGATTCTTCATGACCAAAGTTGGAATTGAAATAAAAAAGGAAAGTGAAACTTATGCTCGTCACCCTCTCCCTCCGGTCCACATTAATACAAATGATCCCAATACGTATGATTGTATGAAAATATCTTAAAATCATAATTGTATTTATTATAAACGTTAGTCCTTACCATCTATCACTGTGTATATCACCATTCAAACATCTTTTAAAAGTTGAACAAACCCCACACAGCTCAGTAAAGACTGTGAGATGTTGACTTTATTTGATCATTTCATTAAAAACTAACGTTCATATTTCTCTTTTTGATTATAATACTGATGAACGTTCAGAAAAAAGCACTTTGGCAACTTACCACATACGTTTTAAAATGCTTAATAAGCACCGTAACTTTCATGATATCATTTCTCGGTCATAATCGGTTGTTTCCGTGAACGGCCGATTGTTATGATGGCAAATGCTGCGGCTGCAATGCATTGTGGGGCAGCATTTTCTCCTCTCCTTTCGGTTAGGGAGGTCCAGTGGTTCCTAAGCTAAAGGAGGTTATAAAGGAAGTTTGAAACCTCCTTTCCTTTCATTTGGAGAATTGGAACGGCACTTATCATGGCTGCCAGTGACGTACTTCCGGGTCATTTCACTCCGTTAGGAAGGTTCCTAAACTAAATGGACTATTGGAATGCAACCCCAGACTTGAACCGGTGCGGCGAAGGAGTGATGAGGTATCTAGAGATCTGAGTCCAGCGGGCTGCTTATGTTTCTGTTCATCAGGACATCATATGACCAGCAGATCCTGTGTGAACGCTCTACGTTAGTCAGTGGAAGTCCGACAACATGCACACTAACTTATATTGCAGCTATAGGCTATACTTTGGTTTAAATTGTGTGAATAAACTAGCTAGAGAGCTAAAGTTAATTACATTCATCCAATGTCAGAAGGATTACCTTTTAACAAACGTTGTAATGCTTTTCTTTCATTTCAATTTGAGTAAAACATTGAAGATATAACATTGTGTTGTTTTCTTTTTACACTGACTCAGATATAATAAAAAGACTAGGTCAGTCGAAGCTCAGCTTTGGTAAGGAAGAGACAGGACAGGCAGAGAGAAAGAGAGAAAGAGAAAGTGATGGAAGTCAGGGAGGAACTGCAGGTACAGTCACACAAAAGAATGTAGGCTTAATAACCCCATCTATTTATCTATTTATCTATATATCTATAACAATAGTCTTCATTTACAATAGGCATCATTTTAAAACAACATACATCTATTGCAGTTATGATTTCATAATAAAACACCATTTGCTTACAGCTTTGTTCTCTTTTGAGAATCAAACAAAACAGATTTAAAAAAAAAAAGAATGCAAACAAACAAGTGAAATGAACTAAATGGCTGAATTGCTTTTAATTCACTGGCAGGAGCGACAAGTGAGGAGGAGCAAAAAGTGAACAACGAGGGAGAGATTGAACAAAGAGAAAGAGTAGAGGACAGAGAGAGTAATGAACAGGAAGAAGACAGAGAGACTAAAGAAGATGGAAGAGAGGCTGCAGGTCCTTCTGCATGTCCAGATCATTAATAGTAACAATCAACTGATTCTTATGTATTACACTTTCAAAAATAATTTATGCTGCAGCCCACTGACATGGTTTGAAATCAATATATTATCCAATGTGTGACCCCGATCAAGTCACATTACAGGAGAAAGGAAATACAGAAAAGCTGCCGTTGCAGGAAAGACGGCCGGCAAAAATCACCGACTGTGTGAACGTGAACATTAATAGAATATCACCTCCATCTTCAGAGCAATCTGACTATTATAACATTAGCGTTAAGAAAGCTTACTTAAATATCTACCACAACATAAGTAACCGGATCAGAGTAACATTACGTAGGCTACAGTCCGCGGCATATCACATCATAATGTAGCCTATCATATATTTTCTTATCTGAGTCAGCTGAGCCGTATCAGGCCGTGCAACACTCACAGTGTCACATACTGTATGCAGAAGTATTATTTTAAGCAACACATTAAGTTGAAACACTCGAGTCAAATGTAATGAAAGTCAGATCGTGTCTTAGACGGGGCAGTGATATCATAAACCTCTTAATGTACGCATTCAAACACTTTTTCTGTTACCAGAGTATTCACCTTGCAGGTGCAGCCATACTTGCCAACCCTCCCGATTTTCGCGGGAGACTCCCGATTTCATTGCCCTCTCCCGGTTTCCTCCCGGGGTCATATTTCTCCCGCATTTCTCCCGATTTCTGACAAAATCAGATTTACTCAGGACAGTTTCCACTCGGACTTTAATACAGCTACACCATTGTTTGGTTTCCATGGTAACCCGTCTCTGAGTCTGAGAGGGTGAGGAAGATAGTCACAGAAAACAGAATCGACAACTACTCTACCCTCTGCTCACTCCTTTCCTGTAAAATACAGGTCCAGCCCACACATATGCTCCATCAAGGAAGGTGCTACAGGCCGCAATAACAATAAGCATGTTAATGTTAATCTAACAGCTCCGGCGACCCCACCCCCCCCCCCCCATTTTGAAATGCTCCCGATTTCTGAGGTCTCAAGGTTGGCAAGTATGGGTGCAGCTATGTGGCTTTGATCCTGGATAAAGTGTTTAAGTCTTGGATGTTTAAAGTTTAACTTCTTCATATTTGACTAGTATTAAAGTTCACTTTTCATTCAGGAAGTATGAGGCTGCGCTGTCATTGGCAATTATGTTTCCCTTATTATCAATTTGGGTGACATGGATTATTGTGTGCTTTTGTGTGTCCTCCCTTTCCTGCGTAAATTATTACACTCTGTAGACATTTATTGTGGAAATGTGTCTTTTATTTTATTTTGTAGTTTTCCTCCACTTTTGACAAAAATAAATGGACCTCTTATGTAATTTGTTTATGTGATTATATACATTTTGTTTCATTTGTACTGCGCATCACAGTTGGGAATGTTCCTCTCGCTCGCCGTATTCAAGCTAGATGTGTTTGAAAGACAAGTCACTTCCACCAATCACGAGAGCTTTGCAACATTTTTCAGCCAATTGCCAACACGTTGTGTGACGTACACTTCCATGTATGGACCTCAAGCACTTCCTTGTTGATGTGAATGCTACAAAACGTGTCCCTCCGATGTGAGCCTTTGGGAGTTAAAACAGCAGCCACAGAAGACGTCACACATCTCGGATGAACAGAGGCGTTTATAGGTGGACGGACCTGAAATAATATGGGGGTAAGCATTGTAAAGCGCATTATTTTGTAGCTAATTTTGATTATTTAGCGATGACTCGTTATATTGGGTAATGGGGCGGTGGCCTGGCGTTATATCATAGCATGATTGGTTCTTCTCTTGACTGATTGCGCATTTGTCCAGTTATTAGGCTTGTTTGAGATGAGCGAGACCAACGCAGACCTGCGCAATTGCGACCGCAGTCTTGCTAGTGCGTTGCATGATGGTTAGTCATTTTGTCCGACTTTGCTCGACTCCATGAGACGTTGAAATCTCGCGGGACAAAGACGCCGGCAGCCTTGAGAGCGAGGCGGAGCAGTTTCTCTCCACGAGCTGCAGAAGCGAAATGCTTGATGGGAAACGACTAGTGATGGCGAGATGAAGCCTTATGAAGCTTTGAAGCATTCCAGCCAATTGGTTCGCAAAAGGGTTCATCTCATGAGGCTTCATTTGAACCATTTGAACCATAGATTTGAACACAAACCCCCTGTTGGTCAAAGTGTGTAAAACAGGCAGACATCTCAACAGTGTGCTGCTCTATCTCATACCGAGTTCCCAATGAGTAAAGCCTTAGAATAACTCTAAACAACCACCATAAAATCATATTTTCACGTTAACAATATTGTATTTATTCCAGTTGAATGATTGTGATTGAAAAGCCTAAGGAGGCTGGTAAACATTGCAAAGAGGGATTTGTATTCCTTAATAATATTCGTAAACTTAACCATGTTGTAGCCTGAGAAAGGCTAAACCATATCAAAGAATACATTTATTAACTACATTATCTCATTTAGCTGTAGCTTTTATAAACACAAAACAGACGTATTGACCAGTCCTTGAACCAGGGACCCTACGGTTGTGAGTCAACTGCTTTCCAGCTGAGCCACAGCACACACGCTGAATCTACCTGAAAACACTGAATCGTATTTATTCCTGTATTTATTCATTTATTTATTCATGTTTTTATTCCTACTTTTATTTATGCTTTTATTTTTTTATTTATACTTATGACATGTTCCGACCTCACAGGGCTGCCGACACTCACGTATTGAGCGTGAGAGTCACGCAATTAACCCACATCTCACGCACTCACGCCACACTTGCCTTTTCTCACGCTAAATTTTCGTCCAAAATACATGTATATAAATACAAAAATAAAGTGAAGGAACAGCAAACCGAGAGGTCTACGAAATGAGACGGTCTTCTGGCTTCGTTCAGTAAAGTTGGAACGATATTGGGAGATTCTGATTTCACGGATCAATAACTCACGAACAAAACGTTGTTCAGACACAAAGTACGTCTCCTAAGTACCGTGGTAAGGTTGACAACGAACTACAATCACATTTTGATTAAAAAAAGCCAATACGCGCCGTCCTCCGAGCTGGACACATTACATTGGTCTCTATCTGCAGCCGGAGAAGAAACGAGTGCTCAGGGACCGTCTGCAAAGTGCAACTCCCAAAAAAGAGAATACAATAATATTCAATCACTATTATACAGCTTATTACTACCAAACTCACCACACACATCAATAGTCTCCTGTGTGTCATACTACACAGCAAGGGGTTTGGAAGAATATGCTTTTGAATAATTTTGGGGAATATTAGAATCTTCAATAAATATGGCATCATCTTCAATAACTTTATTATTATACAGTATATTTCTACCAAACTCACTATTTGCATTGTTGTTGTTAGCATCTGGTTAGCTTAACGGATATTAGAAGCTGTTTCTAAAACAAGGAGAGGGAGAGCTCTGCCCTGTCAGACTGAGAGAGATAACTACAGCTCAGTGAGGTAAGGGACTCTCTGTTTAGATAGTTAACTTTAGTCTAGTTATCTCAGTGGGTCTCAAACGGTTTGGTCACCATTTATGAGAATAAATGAAATACTATATGACAGTAAAACAAGAATACAGTTTAAAAGGTGAGTGATTTGTAAAATATCCATAAAGAAAAAGAGAATCTGCTTACCATAAATTAATTTAGCTCTCAAAGTGCACCAGGTTGATGCATTTAACTTCAATATTTAAAATATATATATATTTCCCGGGGGAGCATGCCCCCGGACCCCCCTAGAGGAGGTGAGGACCCCCCCCACACTTATAAAATAGCACTTGACCTCTGCTTACACCTATATGCCATTTGATATGCTGTGAGCTGATTATCGAGCCTTCATTTTAACGGCCCGTCCACACAGCGGCGTGCGTTGACGCTTCACCATTCACTTTGAATGGGGTGACGTCACTTTTCACCGAACTGCATCGTGGGAAGAGACGCGGAGCGTTACTGGCGTGGCTCGCTGCAAAAGTTGAGCAATGTTCAACTTTTGACGCCTCGGCAGAAGCGTCAGCCAATCGAATCATATGCCAGTACAAGCTCTAGCCAATCAAACCGCTGCTTGTGTGTCCGGGGCGGGAGATTCATGTGATTGGTTGTTGGTCGAGTTTCAGACACGCCCGCCCACAAGCGTCAACGCACGCCGCTGTGTGGACGGGCCGTAACGGAGCCTACACACGGCGGCGTGCGTTGCCGCTTGGCGGTGGGGTGTCTTGAGCTTGGGGAGTCAACCCGAGCAACGCGACCAACAACCAATCACATGAATGTCCCGCCCCGGACATACAAAGCAAAGCATTCATGCTACATCCATGCTGGCTAAATATACTGTCTATGCTTGCTAGCTGTCCATTCAAACGAAGTACACTGGCTATAAACTCCCCAAACAAGCGAAAACCTACCAGTTTCACCCACTGTCTCTGCCACCTCCCCCCATGCCTGGCTCCTCCGGTTTGTATCCCTGTATGTAAAGAGGGACTGGTCATATAGTACCGCCACGATAATTTCTCCTCCATTTTTTGACATATGGGAAATAACTGCGGTCTGGCTCTCCCAACATACACGCGGTTTGATTGGCTAGCGCTTGTGCTGTCAGATTTGCATACGCGGGATTTGATTGGCTGACGCCTCCGTCGAGGCGGCAAAAGCAGAACATTGCTCTACTTTTGCAGCGAGCACCGCGAGAGAAGCTACGCTTTGCTCCCACAATGCAGTTCGGCGAATCGTGACGTCACCCCATTCAAAGTGAATGGGCAGAAGCGTTGAAGCGGCAACGCACGCCGCCGTGTGTAGGGGCCGTAAGAGTCGCGGGTACACTGTGTATGTGCGTATTCCACTGTAGCGCCCGGTACATTAATGGGAAACCCTAGTTTGTACATGTTCAATACATTTGTAACACTGTACACATGAACGTTTATTTTTTTGGTTCACCAAAAAAAAAATCTCACTCCAAGCTGAACTCAAATGTTGGCAGCCCTGCTCTATATAAGTGAGGGTCTGAGCTCTCTTAATTCCATCGTGTCATCGGGCCCGGGTACATGAGGGATAATATCGTTCTTATTATACATCCATGGGTAATATGCATGGCTGTATAATAAGAACGGTAATAATATGCATATTATGAGCGTTGTGGTTCAACCGATCTGAATCGCTTCCTGAAGCAGTCACGGGGTAGCCTATCGATGGGTATTTTGAATTTTTTATTTTGACTTGAGCCGTCCCTTTATAGATGCTGTCTTTTTACGTTAGTGAGCCGGATCATTTGGCTCGGCTCTCTTAAAGCGCCGGCTGTTCCGGCTCCCAAACAGCTCTTCATGTTACCACAGTTTACCACAGAGCCTCAGTTTCGCCGCTGCGAGGCTCTGGTGCTCGCAGCTCACGCGCGTGCTCTACTAAAACCCCCCCGCTCTACTAAAACCCCCTCGCTCATCGCGTCCAAATCGCGCACGTTCCGTGTTGTCCTGTAGCAGGCAAGGGTGTAACTTTGGTTTGAGAAGTGGGAGGGACACAAAACGGGGGGTCCTCCGCAATGACATTTGTTTCTCGATTTTAATTCCATTTTCTGCCTTTCTACAAATATATTAGGGACTATGGTGTTAACAAATCCAAGAAAGATGTGTAGTGTATATAATGAGGAGAATATTTTTGTCTTTAAATGTAAGTTGAAAGCATCGATCTGGTGCATTTTGAGAGCAAAATTAAGAGATTTATATAGATACAGCTTTCAACACCCATATGAAACAGAACTGTATATATTTCAATACTCCAAAAACCATTAGAATATGCTCACAAGCAATAACACATCATTGATAAACTCCTCTCTCCTATCTTTATCTTACCTAGTCTGCATTCTTTCTTTTTAAATGAATATTTTACTAATCACTCCCCTTTTAAACTGTGTTTTGTTTTTTACTGACATTGGAATGAGTTCTTAAAGGTGGGGTAGGTAATGTTGGAGAAACCAGCTCGAGTGCGCTAGAATTTGAAAATACACAGCCGGAAGAAATCTGCTACTTCCTTACAGAGCCCCTCCTCCAACACACACGAACGCGCACATGACCAATGAGGGCACGAGATAAGTTTGTGCACAGATGGAAGGCTGACAGGCAGGTAGGCCATCCAGTTATTGCAGGAACACATGTATTTACTTAGTACATATCTGATATTAACAATTAAACACATTTGTGCATTCTTTATAAATGCAAACCGAGTCAAGCCGACTCTGGAGACACCTCTGGAGATCAGAAGAAAGAAACTTGCTCCGTCGTCAGACTACAAGGAAGTGGAGAGGAAAATATCACAAACAGATTGCTGGGAATATGCAAAGTTCCAGGGGCGTGGGTTTGGCTGGACGAGTAAGGAGAGAACGAGGGCATGTGGAGTGGAGACCATCACGTTTGCCAAAGCAAGCCCATTTAGCCGTGTTCCCCCATGGCTGTTCCCAGAAGCTAACATAGATGGGAGTATCATAGAAAGAAAAGAAAAATGATGTACCTGAACGAAAAGTTTTACAATTACCTCAACATTTATACAGATGGATCTAAGAAGCAAGAATGCGTGGGGATAGGCGTGTATATCCTAGAATTCAAAATATCAATCTCAAAACGAGTGTCACATAACTTATCAGTTTATACAGCAGAAATACTAGCAGCAATTATTGGGCTACAATGGGTTGAAGAGGTCATTGGGTGATATGGTGGTGATATGCACAGACTCACTATCTGCTTTGGAAAGCTTACAGTCCACAATAACAGTTAGAAAAGATGTAATCATTGAACTTAACCACTGCTTACTATGACTTCAGAGGACGGGAGTAGATGTGCAGTTATGCTGGGTGCCTGCACATGAATGAGCATGCTGATAAGTTAGCAAAAATATGCGTTACAGAAGGAAATGGCAAAACCAGTTTCACTTGGAAAAGGAGAAGGAAAAGCAATAGTTAAGAAGAAGGGTATGGAAATATGGCAGAAAAGGTGGGAGGGAGATCAGAAAGGGAGGAGATACCACAAGCTGCAGAAATCAGTCATAACAAAGAGAAAGGAACAGACGGGAGGAGATCACCATCACTCGACGCAGATTGGATCATACAGGATTTAACGGCACAATGTTTATAATGGTAAAAAGTGAAGTTGAAGAATGCAGGGGGTGTGGAGTGAAAGAAAATGTGGAACACATTATATAACACTTCAACATGTGCAAAACAGAGAGGGAAAAACTAAGAGACAGTCAGAGAGGCAGGAAGGGAGTGGAGCCTGATGGGGACACTGGGAACAGAAGGTGAGGGGGTAAGATCTACCAGGAAGGCTATTATTAAGTATTTGAGTGAAACAGGATTGATTGGAAGAATTTAAAAGAACGTAAATACAGTGGTATAATTCCAGAAGTGGTGATAGGGTGATATAGTGATACACACTCTTGTACAGTAGGTGGCGGTATGCACTTTAAAGTTGTTTGCAATCCGCCAAAAACCGAAAGAAGAAGAAGAAGCCGACTCCAAGCTGTCCGACTTCAGGCGAGCTTTTTGAGACCTCCCCCGGCTGCAATCGGCTATTCTCGTCTATTTTCAGGGCGAGCCGCAGCTCGTCTCAAACAAGCCTATTGACTTTATTGGGATATATAAACCAATGAAGTATGTGGTCGTTTAAGAGTTGCACTGTTATTGGTGGCTTCCCAGCCCCTTCACAACATTTCATGTTGATGGAACTGCTGTGGTCCAATGAATGCGTCGGCGGAATATCTGTGATTGGTCCAATGTACGGTTGTGGGCGGGATGTGTTGATGTTTTGTGATGGGAGATAAAATGGCGACGGTTCGGAAACCGTATTAACTTGATAACATACTAGTAATAACCGCTGCAATCACGTATGCCCCTTTTTGTCTCAGTCCATTAGAACGATGTATATGTTACTATTTGAATACGACTTCAGGCCATGTTGAATTTGCTGTCGATATCAGCAGGACTTACATTAGCTGGACACGACTTGGAATTGTGAAGGCAAGGAACAAAGCGCGAGTATTCAGACTAACTTGATTTTATGTCAATGATCCTTCCATTCAGTGCTGGGACTCTACTGAAATGTGCCTCTTTAAATGAGCCGGGCTGAGTAATGCTTCCCATATCCAGCCGGAATTGTTTTAGTGTGGGGAAACGTTAGACAAGCTGCGATTAACGTCACCGTTAGAGGAATTTGAAGGCTCTTCTAAGACAACTAATAGCTTATTATCATCTCAACAAGTAGAATAATCACAAGTTATTCACTTTGTTTGTTACTTAAGCTAAATTGGCTGACCATTGTTGTGAACACATGCCGTCCAGCTGCTTGCTTTCTCTCCCATGGAGCCGCGCGGCACGGCGGGAAGCTTGAGTCCGCTCGGCTCCTCCGATGGCTCTGCCTTAGCTTCGCGTTTGTTAGGATAGAGCAGCTATCCACTGATAATGGATGAATCCAAGCCAAGGTGCAGCAAAAGGCTGGTAAGTTAAATTGGATATGGCCACGTTGGATTTATAAATGAATGTTCAGTATGGGGGATGTGTGCTTTTGTTTACACTTTTTATTTACTGTATAGTATTACTACTCAGATACTGTACGTAAAAGTACTAATACCACATTTTAAACATACTCCTGTAGAAGTCCTGAGCTCAAAATGTGACTTAAGTTAAAGTACAGAAGTATTATCAGCTATGTACTCAAGTATCAAAAGAATATTCATTTTGCAGAATGGCTGTTTTTAAAGTCTTGTATTATTATAAAAAAAGTCATTTCTAATGTTTTTATTATTATAAAATACATATACATGTAATAACATTTTCAGTGTTGTAATTCGTCACTATGGAGCACATTTTAGATAGTACTGAGAGCATAAGTTGTAGGCTACATGTATATCATATACATGCACTACTAGAGTAGAAGTAACAGGACAAAGGAAATATTGAAGTAAAGTTCAAGTACCCAAATGTTATACTTAGCAGCCTACAGTACTTGAGTAAATGTAATAACATGCCACCACTTTTGGCTGCTTAAAAAAAGTTCCTTCAGAGTGTTTGGAGTTTTAAACCCCACAATGCCACTTAGTTTAAAGAGGTTTTTGTATTGACATGCCATTGTGTGGCTACACAGATGGACATAAACAAACTTTACAAATGGCTTCCATTGGGTGTGTATCATGTTTTTAAGAATTGATTCAGAAAAAATCTCCGAGGATAAGTGAAATATCTTTTGATTAATTATTAGATGAATAACTTGACAAAAAAAGATGGGGAGGAATTTTAACGTGTAAATAATCTTTTCAGAGCCCAACTGAAAAAATAGAACAGGCTGATATTTGCTCATTGCAGATGTGTGTATTTTTTGGCCCATCAAAAGACAAGAAATGTGAAAATTACATTAACTTTAAAGGCGTGTTTTGATGGTGTCACCATTCTTTATGGTGTACACCAGAGAGTACAAGGACATGTTTTTTTTTTTAAATGTCAAATATACTCCCATATTATTTCCCTGGAGGAAATGATATTAAGAAAACGAATACTTATTGAACCTCGTAAATTGTTTGTTGTCGTGTGAAAAAAACCGATGTGTGTAATGTTTCTATGTAAATAAACATCTGTTACATTCCAGTCCTTCTCAGACAAGTTCACACTATGCTGATAAAGCAAGTGTAGGAAGAGTTGAAAAGACAGAGGATGGTAGGGAGAGCCCGACCTGATCTGAGAGAAGCATGTTCTCTGAGTAGGACAGACCAGCCAACGTCCACACACAGAGACTGGGTTGTGTCTCTTGTGAAGAAGTTGTGAGCTGATTACAAAAATTATAATAATTGAATATATCATTATTTTGTCAACAGAGTTAAAATAACTACGGCGTGCATGTATCATCAGAATTCCTTTAAGTCCTGCGGCGGGAACATTTACCGCTTTACAGCAAAAGTGACATGGCAGTTAAAAAAGGCAATAAATAATAAAGGGTAACCTAACATGTTAAGTATCTTTTATTGGAGATCTGATGGTAATTGAAAGTACTTGGTGTGAAAGCGGCTCTTAGGACACATACAGATGTGTACTAAGAGAACACTGTAAACCTCATATATGAGGGTATACAGGTATTGCAGGATACCTTTGTATGAAAGTTGACAGTTATCCTACTGTATCAATGTGCTTATCTACGTTATTGGAACAACAGTATGACTGTGCCTTTGACCTCCTACATTAAGGGTTAATAATCATCGAACATAAAAGCTCACTGCTTAATATATAATGAGCAATGTTATTTTTCAATGTGTGGTTCATTTAACCTGCTCTAGAGCTGATTACATGTTCTTGTTCCATAAAACATGGTTTATATGGGGCTTATAAACCTGTTTTTTTAAACTGTGGTCATGGTAACTGATTTATTTCTATTAAGAGTGTAATACTGTGATATTATTTTACCGACTAAACATAGACAAATGTGTTATAGATTTAGTCTGATCCCGTTCAGGCCCGTGTTGGAGACAACCCAAGAAAAGTCTGCTCTAAAAGCGATGCCGATTATTATATTTTTACCCTTCCCTCCATCTCCCTAGCGGGCCGGCACCCGGCGACGTTACCATGACGATGGCATCTCAGATGAGGAGATTGATGGAAGAAGGATGTTTGACCTGGACGACAAGGTTCACAGTGAGAGGTTCGGCTCCGACCGGGTTCTGCGCATGGAGGGAAAAGGTACGACGACACGAGCAGCCACACAGATTTTTGAAGTGTTCCAAAAACACTTTACTTTTCCTGCAGTACTTATTCATCTTTATTCCAAAAGGCAAAACAGTGACAGAATAGACTATATTTAGCAAATGTCTGTAATGTGTAGGGATGTAACGATACCAAAAACTCACGGTACGATAATATCGCGATAACAAGTCCACGGTACGGTATTTATCGCGATATTGAATAATAAAGAGAAAAAAAATTCAAATTCTTTTTTTTCAATAAAACATTTTTTGACTCTGAAAATGTTTCTTTATTACATCATAAATCTGATTTGTACAGCATTTTAGTCGGATAGCAGTATTTTAAAGTGTCAAAAACAAAGTGACAGTAACAGACTGGAACAAGAAAAGCAGTGTTTTTGTACCTATAGTACTACCAAACAAAGTAGGCATTTTCTTTGTGCCACTGCATCTCACAAATAAACAAGGACATTTCATAATCAGACCCTGCAATCAAATAAATCAAGTTTCACTTTAGTTTTTCAAGTAACTCAACTCAAACTCACTAAGTCACTCACTCAGCATCATCAGACAGGTTTTTAGGAATATGAGAATGTCCACATTTCCAGGTATTTATAAGCTGGGATGTTTGGGCATCTACAATATCCCCTGCTCTGGAAAAAACTCTCTCGCTTGGTACTGATGTTGCTGGGACAGCAGTGGTCGCGTTAACCGAATATTTTATTTAACAATGACGGAAAAATCTGAAAGCAGTCTGTCATTTTGACAGATTAGAACAAACTCGGAACAGCGCCAACGTTTCCCCGCAGCGAGGCTCTGGTGTTATGCATGCCCTCCAAAAGGAAATGATATACTTTCCAAACCGTACTTTGCCGTACAGATCAACACATGTCTGGGAGGTTTTGCTTCACGCTGTGTGTGCTCCCGCGAGGTGCATGCACACGGCATAACACCGCCCCCCCCCCCCGTTGACAGTTCACAGTTCACGAGCGTGCTCTCTCTCTGGATATTTTACGATCCTGTCTGTCAAAATGACGGACAGCGAAAAAGGCTAACGCCACCTCAGTGGGACAGAGAGATATGCTTTGGCCATGGGTGACAGCAGTGGGTCAAACTGTGCATTGTCTCTCCACCACTTCAAAAACAATACAGTGTTTGCCAAGAAGGTGAGGCTTATTGACAGAGATATAAATATACTGTTGGGACTTGTCAATGTCTCTAGGTGTGTACATGTAGCACTGTAAATACCATGTCCTTTTGTGTTCTGTTGTTTTATGTTCATGTTGTAACCTACTTGCTGCCATGTTGGACAGGTCTCTCTTGAAAAAGGGATCGATGATCTCAATGGGACCACCTGGTTAAATAAAGGTTTAAAACAAAAAAAAGTGTTTAAAACAACAACAAAAAAATAGTTTTTTTTAAATCGCGTTAGATTTTGTCAGTCTCACGACGGTATTGGGACGTTTATTTACCGCAATATTCGGTATATCGTTACATTCCTAGTAATGTGACTAGTTATTCCTCATATTTGGTTAGTTGGGGTGTGTCCTCCTTCTGCCACACCACATCACATTAGCTTGCAAGCAGAATAGCTACCCAGGTGCAAAAGCATTTACTAAATCTTTTCCAGCGAAAGCATTTTTACTGTCTGTAATATATGGCCTAACCCGAACAGATACAAACAGTTACGTGATGACACCAGTAGCACTGTTAACTACATGTTTCCTTGTGATACAATATTTGGACAATGCTACAATAATTCGGCCTCCATGAACAAAAAACAGCCCAAAATGAAGAATAGAGAGCAAACATTGGAACATTTCTCAGTCCCACTTTGTTTTGTTGTATTCCTTAGACCTGACATACGAGTTCGTCCAGAGAGAGGGCCTGAGGGACCCGATCCTCTTTGAGAAGCCTGAGGGACTGGGAATCAAGTAGGTCTTCCTCTTTACTTCTCCATCTTTTTTAGAACTTGCTCGTTTGTTCTTGTCTATTGAGGAGAGACACGAGACCTGTTGAGTAACTCATGTTGTTCTGTAGGATGCCTGACCCCGACTTCAGTGTCAATGATGTCAAGATGTTTGTTGGTAAGACTTCATTAATACACTTTTCTTACTTTACAATAAACTACTACATGTATTGAGTTTAGTCATTAAATAATAACATCCATTGAAGCAAATATTAGATTCTAATTTCAGTAATGCACTGACTGAATGATGAGAGTGAATCTTTGAAAGATTTCAAATGACTGATTTATTTTCTCTGACTAACCTTGAATATATCCCAAACTATCAAGTGTTACATTGACACGGAAATAAGTGAATCATCACATTCAAGAACCTGGATATCTTTTTTTAGGGTTGAACTAAACACCTGTTCGTCAGTCAGTCAGGACATGAACGATTCACTCGGTCAACTTGCCTGTGAGGCTAGAGAAATGGCACACAATAGTTTGTTAAATAAAGTACTAACTTTGCTAAACTGTAATTCCAGTGGAAACAAACCAGTGGCCACCTCTTGATGTACACAAGGTTTTGGATATAATGCTCTCTGCTTTTTACAAAATACAAATACAATATTTTGTTGAATTGAAGTATTACATCGTTCTTGCATCAAAGTATTTATTAAAAACCATGACTTCAAATGTGTTCTATCAGCTGCTGTTTGACATGATTCCTTTGGCATGCTGGGAATAACCATCGCCCTGAATCCCTCAGGCAGCAGACGTATGATTGATGTGATGGACGTGAGCACTCAGAAAGGGACGGAGATGTCGATGGCCCAGTGGACACGCTACTACGAGACCCCCCCGTCTCAGAGAGAGAAGCTCTATAATGTCATCAGCCTGGAGTTCAGCCACACAAAGCTGGAGAACCTGGTCAGGAGACCCACCACGGTATGTTCATACACTTACCATATGTGTGCATTCTGCACACCTCATGCAAACACTTACCTTTTTACTCATCAAGTATGGATAAAGAATCAAGCATTCAGCTGTCTTTGTCATGCAGAGAGCAAACTGTCTGCAGAGTGAAGGACGCTGCGTTGTATTCAGAGAGAGGAGAAAGGGGGGCTCAAGCTTGGCCATAATGAAAGGAGCATTCTGGCAGTAAGAGAGGCAGTATCAGGAAGCTCCCAGTTTAACAGGAGTCCGTACTGTTAGTGCACAGAGTGGAACTTAACAACATTGTAACAAATATTCTTAAGAAGGACATTTCCAAAGCCAAGCAAAGATGTGAAAGCCAGTAAATAGAGATACACATTACAAATCACTAAGTGATATTGAAAGTGAGTAAAATACTTTCAGTACAGTGCATTTGTAAATAATAGTAAGTCTGATCTGTCTGTTATGTTACCATGTGTCTGTCCTGTGTTTGTGTGTGCAGGTAGATTTGATAGACTGGGTGGACAACATGTGGCCCCGTCACCTGAAGGAGAGACAGAGAGACTCAACCAACTCTATCACTGACATGCAGTACCCCAAGGTCCAGAAGTAAGCCTACCAGGTCCACTTTGCACAGCATCATAAACCACACAGGGAAAATGAGTACAAAAGAAACCACTTATGTATCATATTTCTTTATGCAAACATTGCTGATGTGTGTGTCTCTGCAGATACTGTCTCATGAGTGTGGAGGGCTGCTACACTGACTTTCACATTGACTTTGGAGGGACCTCAGTGTGGTACCACATCCTCCGAGGAAGCAAGGTGGGGCCAGAGGGGGGTCAGCCACTGTCTTACAGCCTCAAATGTTCTAAATCAAGATTATCAAAGTGAGGACTTTAAACTAAAAACATGAAGGCTGTTCTTGTTTTTAGAAACGAGGCGTTAGATAAATAGTTTGAAATGTACAGAAAGAACGTCTAGAATTGGGGTTCTCGTCTGAAATGACTTCTGCTTCCTCAGTAAGTGGCCTCGTGGTTAGAACTGCGGCTGTGTGTTTCAGGTGTTCTGGCTGATCCCTCCCACCCCTCAGAACCTGGAGCTCTATGAGAACTGGGTGCTGTCCGGGAAGCAGGGAGACATTTTCCTGGGAGACCGAGCATCTGACTGCCAGAGGGTTGAACTGAAGCAGGGCTGCACCTTCATCATCCCCTCAGGTAAACTGTCCCAGAGAGCTTTTACCCCGTTGAGCTTCTGTGTCGATATTCAAAGCTCTTTTGGAGGTGGAGGTCACTTCTGTTGCTCACACAACAGATACACATCCTTTGTATTCTCCATCGCACATGTATTGAGCCTTATGTGCATTTCTGTTGCGTTTAGTGACATATATATATATATGATATCAAATCTCTAAATCATACAAAGTGTGCAGCTCTTTCCCAATGAAGAAAAAATGAAGTTATCGGGTCCAGCCCGACTTTGACTCTCCTAACACACACACACACACACACACACACACACACACACACACACACACACACACACACACACACACACACACACACACACACACACACACAGAATGATTTCAGTTGTGAGTGTAAAATAACACGTGTGTGTGTGTGTTATACTCAGGTTGGATTCATGCCGTGTACACCCCTGTGGACACCATGGTGTTTGGAGGAAACTTCCTGCACAGCTTCAACATCCCCTCGCAGCTCAACATCTGTAACATAGAGGACAGAACGCGGGTAGGTGAAACCCCTCTCCACAAAGTGTAAAGGCAGAAAGTGAACGCTTGTTTAAGCCTGTTGCCTCTTTCACCTCCACCTCAGGTTCCATTGAAGTTCCGCTACCCCTTCTTCTATGAGATGTGCTGGTACGTGTTGGAGCGCTACGTCTTCAGCCTGACCAAAACCTCCTACCTCACACCAGAGTTCCAGAAGCACACGCTGGGCATTGGTATGCACACATGCAAACAGATGGGAGACGTGTAGAGACACCTGCTTGTGTTGTAAATAGTGTGTAACTCCTTCTGTCAGGTCTGAAGAAGCCGGCCAGCTCGGATCCAGCCATCGAGCAGCTGAAGGAGGAGGGGGAGGGGGAAGAGAGGGATGAGGGAAGCAGTGATGAAGAGTTTGATGTTAAACTTCATCTGACTCCCCTTGAGCTGGAGGGGATGTGGAACCTGCTGGGTAAACTGGAGGCTCTGCCCTCCAACAAGAAGTGTCTCCCCGCAGGCATACACAACGCCCCGGCACTCATCACACACATCAAGGTATGACTGCTGTGTTTGAGTTACTCTGCTGTGGGGGTCTTGCTGATATTTAATGGTGTCCTTTGGATGGCTTTCCTCTGCTGTGCCCCCCCCTCCCTGCTGCAGGCTCTGCTGAAGGAACACGCCAGTGACAACCCCAAACTATCGTACTCCGGGAAGCCCATCGTCAAGTGGCCAAAGAGAGTAAGCGGCCTTCACTTTTTAGACACAGCACATCAGCAAGGATGCTTTGAGTGTATCCTAAAGCTCTTAAGATGAATGGTTATAAATATGTCTGTAAATAATCTGTGTTTTCAATGAAACAATACCTGGATGAGGTGTTGGTTAGTCCAGTATTTACAGTTGTATCTGAAAAAAACCCATTTATGAATATTTGATGTTCTGTATTTATGAAGAACAGTTGATTGTCCAACAGAAAAGTGCCTGTCTGTTATCGTTGGTTTACCTCTGCCATTAACTCTGTTCTGCTCCTCTCCACCAGCCCTCCTGGTACCAGCCTCCTCCTCCACCACCTCCTCCTCCTCGCCCTAAACTGGCCTCTACCCCCGTCACCCCCCGACCACAGAAGCCAGCCTCCTCCATGTCTGTGCTGAGGCGCCGCAGAGTCAGGTGTGTGTTCTGTCACATCAAATGAATGTTGTTGTTTTTACGCCAAATGAGTTCAGTGACTGAGGCAAATAAAGCCTTGCAAGTCGATTGCAGTTTAGTTTGTGGTATAGCAGTCACAATGAAGTGATCCTATTCCAGTAGTTTGAAGCCAACACCATTTTGATAGCCTTTTATAGTTCATATAATTGTGAAAGTACGGAATGAAGCGATGATCATTGCTGTCCTGTTTCCCTCCTCTCAGGTGTAAGCGCTGTGAGGCCTGTATGAGACCTGAGTGTGGAGACTGTAACTTCTGCAGAGACATGAAGAAGTTTGGAGGACCAGGGAAACTCAAGCAGACCTGTGTGCTTCGGCAGTGTCTCTCTGTAAATCACTCATTCATTTATTCATTTATTTTTTGAATATAGGTTGGTTATATCTGTTTTGTAACTTCCCCTCGCCCCTCCAGCCGGGCCTTCCTCTGTCTGCAGTGTGTGAGATCTGCAAAGAGCCCAATCAGGAGGAGACTGGAGACCCCTCCCTCACTCTGATGGAATGTTCCAACTGTGCACAGATAGTCCACCCTGCCTGCCTCACGGTATAAAGCGCACACACAACCGTTTATGCCTCTTTCTGCATTATACAGAACACTGTCCCACGTTGTGTGTATTCTGAGTGGAACATCTACACGTCCTACACTGGAGCAAAATCATTTGGACATGCCATTCTTTGACTGTCCTGCACACACACAAAATTCAAATGTTTCTTTTTGTGTATTCTTTTTAATATATTTTCCTGCATTGCCAATAGAGGTATAGGTAGAATCATATTTAAAAAAGTAATTGTTTCATTTTGGTATTACCGTAATAAAACACCATCAACACGTACAGTCAAATAAATGATGCATTATGTGTTTTGGCTCACACACATGTCTTTAGCTAAAGGCCAAAGCTCCACAGGAAGCTTTCATCTCTCAGACCCACAACGTTATTAAAGTACTTGCCTGCTGCTGCAGCAGTGTTTAAGGAAGGACTACATACGGCTAGTATAGGTCCTATTACAGTGATAACACTCATCATCTAGATATCGGTATGGTTTTAGTCCTGTTTATTAATACCTATTTTATTTATTTTCATCCATCCATTTACTTCTAATATGTGCATCTGCAGGTTCAAGGTGAGGGGGTGGTGAACAGAGACCTGCCCAGCTGCTGGGAGTGTCCAAAGTGTGTCCAAGGCATCACTGACCCAGAGGTACACAATGTCTTATCAACACACACACACACACACACATCTGCACAGACTTCGTGGTCTCTCTGCAAACTCCTGCGCTCTCTCCTGCACTCAGTCTCTGACCCCTTGGTTCACAGTCACACACACTTGGTTGCAGTGTGTCAAAGCTAACGGGTGTTGTGTGTCTCCTTTCTTTTTGTTTTTCATTGTGGTTTTTTTCGGTTGCTTTATTTTCTGTTTTCTTGTTGATTTAATGAAACACCGTCAGTCATCAGGCAGCGATGAACCGTTGGCTGCAGGCCACCAGCAGTACATCCGGCCCCGAGGCCCCCTGGTCCTCAGACTGGGCCCCGGGCCCTCTGCTACCATAGGGGGTCCTGTGGGCACCCAGCAGGATGGGGAGGTGATTCGCTGTGGGTTCTTCACTCCTCCTCTTCCTTCCTGCTCTTCTTCCTCCTCACTTCTATTGGTGGCGGCCCCTCTGCCTTCTCAGCCAATCAGCTCGAGACTGGTGAGAGGTGCCGCCTACTCTGAGTTCATCCACCCCTCTGTCCAGTGCACCCTCACACATCTGTCATCCCACCTTTTCAGGAGAAAAGACACAACTTTTGATGTAAATGAGACTTTTCCTATAAATGATCCTCTCACGGAGAGATGGTTTCTTATGAAATAATACTGTTCCACGCTTTATATAAGAGTAGTGCCTCTTCTCTCTGACTTGTAGCTGTTTTCATTTTGGAGCGGTCTCCAGCTCAGATTTTCTTTTGTGCCGTTTTCCCTTCTCAACACTTTCTAAATGATTTATCTTATGGTCAGTCGGTTTGTTTGTTAAGACAGTGTGAGAAAAAGTTTGTAGAGAGTACTTGTCCATGGACAAGTGAGTTTGGCAATTTACTTGTCCGAATACATTTTTCACTTGTCCAGAATGGACAAAAATTTGGGGCCACTGGAATCTTCTTCTTCATCATCGTATTTTACATTTTCCCACGGTTTTTACGACACCGCTAACGTAAGTGAGCGGTAAGATTTCACTGCATCACACATAGGGTTGGGTATCGTTTGGATTTGAACGATTCCGGTTCTGCTTTTCGATTCCGGTTATTTTGGGTTCTCGATTCCGGTTCTTTGAGAGGGTAAAAATAAGTCCCATGACAAACTGGGAGAAAAATATATTTATGAAAACATTAAGTCAAATCTGTATTCCTATTTACAAATCACTTCATACTGTTGAATTTCTTACGGTTATTGAATACAATTATATACAAATAATCTCTGCATTGTTTAGTTAGTTCAAAGTGGCCCAGTCTCCTCTGATGTTACACTGCAACCTGCCTGTGAGACAGAGTCCAACCACACATGTCCAACACATAGGACATAACCTAATAATAATGACACATTAGATGTATAGCCTATAGGCCTAGCGCTTTTCTACAACTCAAAGACGCTTGCTTCACTTCATAAAGGAAATGGTGGTCAATATTAACAACATAGGAGTCAAAACGCTTAATAACCTTCATTATGTGTTAGAGAAAGAACATAAGAAAGTTTGACAAAGATGAGGCTGTGAAACGGGCAGCGGATCCGCTGTGTGTAGAAAGAGAGAGAGAGAGAGAGACGCTGAGCTGCACGGCTGCACCATGCAGCGATCAGCTGATACGGAGCATAGAGAGAGCTGCAGTCCGCGGGCCTCGGCCTCGCCTCCTGTCCTCACAACTCTTATTAATCCCGGTACCGGACAATTGTTATTTGTTCCTACTCGGAACCGAGTTTTGCTTCCCAACCCTGCCACTGTGCTACACTTCTCACCACGCTCCGCCCCGCCCCGTCTAACAGTACAGAAAGCGGCGATATGCATTTCCTTAGGAATCGACAAGCAGAACCGAAACTAACATTTCTAATCGAACAATGGCGGACACGTACAATTTGCGAATGAGTTCTGCCTTTTGTAAACTGAATGTATCAATAATTTGTCAATAAATCAGGCCGAAAAACGTCACTTGTCCGTCGGACAAGTCAATTGAAAGATCTACTTGTCCGATATTGTAAATAACACGTCCTGGACGGTGGGACGTGTACTTTTTCGCACACTGTAAGACAATCAACGTTTGACTAAACCACCATTTTCTTTAGGTTGGACACAGACACCAGACTAGCCCTACATTGCACCGGTGCTCCAAACGTTCTTCTGCCACACACTACTTTTGTACATGTTGATGATCAGTTTGTGTTAAGGTTGTAACGTTCATTTGTGGGTAGAACAGGGCATGCTTTTCTCACACACACACACACACACACACACACACACACACACACGCCTTAGTTTTTTCCCCCATCTGCATTCACCAGAGAAGAACATAAAGACAGAGCCCGGGGGTCTTTACAGAATGTTGGTGGGAAAAAGCCCAGTGAAACTCAGAGCTGCAGATGTCAGGCTGCCGGTGCCAGCACAGAACACTGTTGGTCCCCTGCCTGACCCCTTCACTCAGTGGGAAGCACCGGAGGACCTGAAGCTGTGACTGCTCATCCCTGCAGTCACCCACTGAATGACATTCTGACAGTTCTTAATGGGAGAAGGCTCTTGTGTAATGGTGGCTTCAATGACTTCATGTTCCTAAGCAAACAAGTCCTAAACATTCCTGACGAACCACAATGCTGTTTTAAGGAGTCAAAGCGATGTGGAGGGGGAGGTCAGGCAGGTGGTTGGTGTGACGGAGGAAGATGCAGGGGAAAGGAAGAGATGGAAATAAATTATTAAAACAAAAAGTATTCTGCCATAGATTTAATTGAAAGCTTGGTCTGTGTTTTTAATGAACCACTTTCAGAAGCCTTTTCCACTCTGACAGAAATTAAAATGTGATGATGGAAATGATAAAAATGAGTTATTGAACATCAGAAGGTTATAGCAGCTTCTGCAACAAACGAATGATCAGCCTTTTACTTTCAGCTAAAACAGACAAAAGACAAAATATAATTTACAAAGTAAAAATGAAACCTTGTTTATAAGACAAAGGCGATTTGACGCTTTCTGTCAGCTCTGAAGAAACTTCTGATATTGACATGTTTTCCTTTTCCTCCAGCAGTCTAAAGGAGACGCAGGGGAAGGCCTTCCAGCGGTGAGTGTTTATTGTGGGGTCTCCACTTCAACATGTATGTTTCTCTTGATTTAAGGTCTCTAACCATTTCCCTTCTATGTCATTTAGTGGGAATGCTGTTAACAGCATTCCCACTAAATGAATGCTGTTAACAGCATTCCCACTATCTGTTCTTCTACGCACAAAATTCTTTAATTTGATTCCGCCCGTTATTTTGGCCCTCTTCTCCTCCCGCATTGAACATCGCAGAAACTCCGTTCAAACATCAAAACGTTCAGCTCGGTCGGGAATCGAGTGCTATTAGTTTTCTCATTCATAACTTTCATAATTCCAGAGATACATCCCATAATTCATCACATTTTTAACATTGAAGTCAATGGAGAAAATCTTCAGACTTCAACAATCTTCATGCGACTTCAACTGCTAACTGTTCATTCATACTTTCACTCAGAAACCTCATTCCAGCTTTAAAATGTTACACATCTTTCTGATATTATTCTTGTGAAACAACTTTTAAATCTGATTCTTACTTTTAGAGATATTAACATTGTTTAGACCTTGGTAAAGAGGCTTTCTTCAGATTTTAACATTAACTAGAGTGCGTGATGTCACAGCTCGAGTGGAGAAAATCTTGAAATGTGCCTTCATATTTTTTTTTTAACTGCCATAATTCCCAAACCCTACATTCCTGAGACAAAACTTTTCATGTCAAATGTAGGAAAACATCTCGTAGCTTGAAAAATGATAAATAATTAAGCAAAAATAATTAACAAAATGCCTCTTGAGGGCATGAAGTGACAACAACGTTCAACATGTCTCCATTAAAGCCCATTGTAATTTCAGGCTGATATTTTTTCACAGCAGCCGCACGCCTTTAGTTAAACTGCCAAAAAGGCCACATTATTAACCCGAAAGTACACTTCAGATACTCAAGTTCCTTGACATGCTTCACGCTTTGAAATTTCATCGATATCCGTTACGGTTCTTCCACAAAACGTTCACATGTAAGAGGTTTATCTCTCATTCAGAACAATGAAAATGCTCTCCTCTCACTGATCACCATGGAAACCTGTGATCTCTGCACACCTCGTTAGCTCAAATATAAACACCTGTGTAATGGAACACGATGATGTCATCACTCCAACTGACATGCTCAGAGCAGCAGACTTCAGATAATAGGTTAATGGTCCTGCCCTCAACAGCTCTACGTTAATTATGGGGTGTCATCATATGCCGTTTCCATGGAAACGCCCCTCGCCATAAAAGACGATGTCGCTATACATTAACTCCTATGAAAATGTTCAAAAAGTGCTCCAATTTCACGTGTGCTAACAGTCCAGCCGTGAAGACATCTACGAGACCGTTTATAGATTTCTTCAAATGCCGTTGCCATGGCAACACAATGCTCGCCATGAAACACGGTTTTCTCATAACTTCCGTGAAAATGCTCCAAACAGCCCAAAACTTCACAGGTTTGGTAACGATGCAGCCATCAACGCATCTAAGCGTATTATGGGGTGTCATCAAATGCCGTTGGCATGGCGATAGATCATTCGCCATCAAGTTAGTTCAAATGTTTGCAGTTCAAATATTCTGCTGCTTTTCCAAGCCTTTTTACTTTCTTTTCTTCTCTCATCACACATTCAAGCCCCCAGTGTTCATGTATCATTTCAATCTAAATGATTCACTTTCTTCTTACACATTACATTTCAGCATAGCAGTTTAGCATCAGCTTTCCAGCATAAAGCATTCCCACTAGCAATTTCTTCAGGAATTGCATTCTCTAGTTCTGACTGTTCTTCGTCCCCTCTTTTTTCTTTTGCCTGCGTCTCCAGAAGCGGAAATCTTCCTCGCTGCTGGACGCCCGTATGGCTAAGATTTACCGCCGACAGAGACACAGCCATGATGGAGACGACTCTGCCAGTGATGATGATGACGATGATGATGATGATGATGATGAAGGTTTGTCTGTTAATCCCACAAAACGGCAAAGAACCTGAATCCTCCACATGTCTGTTGTTCTGACCCGATCAACTTTGTCCTCTTTACGCAGCCTCTCGCAGAAGAAAGGCACTCTATGCCCGAGGAGGGGGGCACTCTGCCAGGAGGGGCTTTGGGGCCAGCAGGAGAGGGCTACTGAGGGGGGGCTCGGCCCGCAGGGGGCACCTGGCTGCTGGCTCCTCCTCAGCACTCAAGCTGAAACGAGGGATGGGCGTGAGGGAAGCAGGGAGGAGGGGGCGAGGGGTGAGGCTGAGGGGAGGCTCCAGGATGCAGCGAAGAGGAGAAGAGTCCGAAGAGTCAGATGATGACGACGATGATGACGATGATGATGAAGAGGAGGAAGAGGACAGTGAAGATGCAGACAAAGAACAACTGCCCCGTCGACGGAGGAGGAGGCGGCAGACTGATGATGAAGACGAGGACAGTGAGGGGCAGGACTTTGACCCTGAAGACGAGGACATGGACACACTGGAAGATGAAGGGGAGGAGGAGGATGAGGAAGGGCGCTGGGATTCCGACCCAGAACCCCCAGTGCTTCTGGTGTCAGATCTGAACGATGACCTGCTGAGCGGCTCCTACCTGACGGTCACCTTGCAGCGGCCACACAGGGCCAAGAGACACGCAGGTGAGCGCCCCCCCCCCAGCTGCAGGGTGACTGAATACACACTGCACTACAGTGCGCACAGTACAGTGCGCACAGTACACTGTAAACAGTACTGACTTGTTGTTTGTGCTCAGGCTCTATAGTTCCAAAGCTAGAAGCAGCCATGGGTGTGAGGACAGCTGCGGGGGGGGCTGCAGGTCAGCAGGGCTTCATCCAGAGGAAGACGGCTCTGTCCAAACCCTCCCGACTGAAGAGTGCTGACTCAGCAGCTGACAGTGGCACCCCGAGAGGACCGGGAAGGTAGGACTCAGCACACGACTCGTGATACACATGTTATTTAGAAAATGACCTACTGATGGGTGAGACAAACAGGACTGCACTCAGTGAACGCAGCAAACCCACACAGACACAGCACAGTCATCACAGCTCTGTCTGTAGAGTGCTGTGTTCACTGATCCCAGCTCAGTATGTTTTCAGTACACAGGAAAAGCTTAAGGGAATATGCCCCCCCCCCCAGCTCTGGCCCTCTTCTGGCTTGACTGCTCTGCAATGAGTTATTTAGCCAAACGAATAGATGCTGACAGAAACGACACTGAAGGACTAAAGGAGGTCCTTATGTTGTGGACGTCCTCTCAGGGGCCTTATCTACACTCGCACTCTGGCAGGCTGTTATTTATGTAACTCCCATAATGCTCTGTAATCTCTCTGACCACTTACTACTTTCTTATGCATGTCATTATTAACACAATTTTATATTTGGATCATGTAGGCCACGTATGCGAGGTAACCATGGCGACAGAGGCACTCGAGATCACTCTGTGACTTCCTCAGAGGAAGAGGAAGCTGCTGCGTCTTCTGTGCCCTCTTCCCTGTCTCCCCCCTCCCTGCTGTCTCTGCCCTCCTTTAAGGACGTGGGCAACGAGAGTGGGGGGGAGAAGGAGGTGTGGGTGTCAGTGTTCCAGTACCTGGACCGAGCCCAGCTGTTGGCCTGCATGACCGTCTGCAAGGCCTGGTACAAGTGGTATGTAGTCGTCCCCCCCCCCGATCCACTACCACATCAACATGTCTGAGTGTCACTACAGCAGAGCTCTGATGTACATGTCCCATCATGCAGGAGCTGTGACAAGCGTCTGTGGAGCCACGTGGATGTGAGCCGCTGCAGCCCGCTCAGCAACCAGGTGCTGGCCGGCATCATCAAACGCCAGCCCGCCTCTCTGGATCTGTCCTGGACCCCCCTGGCCAAGAGACAGCTCAACTGTCTGCTCACCAGGCTCCCAGGTACACACACACACACTTTCACACACGGATCCCCTTGGCCCTACATTTCTCATACCACCCCCCCTCTGTGTTCAGGTCTGAGGGAGCTGAGGGTGACGGGGCTGTCCTGGTCTTGCCTGTCGGCGCTGGTCTCCCCCACGCTGCCCTGCCTGCGGCTGCTGGACCTGCGCTGGTGTGAAGGCCTCAAAGATGCCCAGATTAAAGAGATCCTCACCCCTCCAGGTCAGTGCCGCCTCCAAGCATCTACACTCAGGGCTTTTGGTGGTTTTGATGTCTTCCTGAAGTGCCCTGATGTCATTTCCTGTTCGTCGTCAGTTCACTGAGTCAGGAGTAGGGATGGGTATCGTTAAGATTTTACCGATACCGGTACTGCTTATCGGTATCGGTATTTTCCGATACTCTTATCGATACTTTTCAATAATTTGGTGCTCAAAATTATAGACATGAATACAAGATGTGAAGATGAAACAGTCATTTTATTGTAAATAACTGTATAACTTATACATTAGCTTCTCAGAAGCAGACACAAATAAATAAAATGACTTAAAGGGGCCTGGCTCGCCCTGTCATGCTTTTGGGGGTTTCCCTCAGAGGATGAAAAGAGGCATTTTTTAAACATTTGTAAATCAGTTACATCTTCATCCAGACATTTCAAACGAACAACCTAGCTCGACAAGAGATCCTTAAAACATTGTCCTACAGTGACTTCATGCAAAACTGTGATATGAAGAAATTGGTCAAAAGGCTAAGATGGCAAAAAGATAAAGGCGAGTGCGTATATTATTCTGGATTGTACTTTTAAATCATCACAAAATAAATGATGTGCTGAACTGAAACACGTCAACATGTGTCTGAAGGTTTAAACATAGAACAAAGTATTTGAGCTTAAAATATGTCCATTCCTAGAAAACGACCAACAATTGCTGAACCATACATTGAAACGTTGACCTTTAACAACATTTAAATGCAGTTTTCCAATTCACAATGACATCTGTAAGTTTAACTGGTTTATAAAGCATTCAATGAAAGGCCACATTATTATAGGTGTAGGAGCTCACATTAATACACTGTCAGTGTTAATAAACTAAAAAAAAGACAAGGTGATGTGCCTGCAAGACTTCACTCAGGTAAACAAAACATATTACCCATGCGCAGCAGCTAACCTGCCTGCGAGCCTTCGCTCAGGTCACATTTACACACGGCGCGGCTGAAGCCCACGAAAACGGCATCTATAGTTGCTGACAGTTAAGTATTTTTAAAATACCGTTACATTTGTCCCGCAAATCGTATCCGGTTGCACTGAGGAGGACGTTGTTAGCGTGCTACGACTAGCACTAGCAGTATCGCTAGCAGCCACATTGTTTAGGCTGTCAAATACGCTGCACTGTTTTAGATTCAATGAGTGTCTCGTTTGCAAATGCGTCATTAAGCTGCTTGTGTTACCCCCTTTACAAGCAACTCATTGAGTTACACTATCGATGTCGATGCACTATCGCCATCGACATTTTTTAAAGTGCACCCAGACCTTCGATGGCTTCGCTCTGTCCGCTATGCCTGCGGGAGTCTCGCAACAATAATAAGAGCGCTGTTGAGAGAGATGACGAGTGGTATTTACAGTGGCCAATCAGAGGGGTCTCAAACCGGATACATCACACGGGATGAGGGTTCCCAACCAACCAGAATGGTTTAAAGTTAAACTAAGGAAGTAGACGTAACACATATACTGATAGCAGCACCGTTTGTCCAGCGGCTTAACGGTATACCGATACCGTCCAATCAGGTACCGGTTTTGACTTGGTACCGGTTCTCGATACCCATCCCTAGTCAGGAGGCTTTCTGTGTCCCCTCTGTAGATGCTAATGAATTAAAGAACTTGGCTAGGGGAATTCTTCTTCTTCCTAAATGTCATATAAATGCACAATAGGTCATTTTCTGCCAGTAGGGGTCTGAATCAAAGCAAAAGACAGATTTTGGTGAAGTAGCGTTGAGTCATGGGAGTTGTTGTCTTCTTCCCGACCTCGCCACTGATTGAACACAGCCATGTGATTCCCACAGCACAGCGCTGTGCAGCATGGGATCTCCACATGAACCTTCCAGCTCAAACGAGCGTTTCCTCCTTCCCTCAGGCTTGGAGTCGTCCCGCAGCAGATTGAGGAACATGGTGACGCTGCGTCTGTCGGGGCTGGATGTCAGTGAGTCCACGCTGCGGCTGCTGCAGCGCCACATGCCCCAGCTGCAGAGGCTGGACCTGGCTCACTGTAAGGACATCACAGACTCCTCCATCAGCCTGCTGGCAGCCGCCGGCTCACACAGCCGCAACAACCTCACTGAGCTCACTCTGGCAGGTTAGAGCTAAACATCTCATCATTCTGCTTTTATGATGCCCAGCTCACCATTATTTAGGGTACAAAAGGGCTGTGCATAGTATCACAATCAATTATAAATAAAGATGAACTGGGAGTACAACTAACGAAACCGACCTGAAGGCAGAACAATCTCTCTGTTGCAGTGGTGCTTATTTTCCCTCAACAGTCTGTGTTTTGGATGAGAGCAGCTCCTGACTCGTGTGTGTGTGTGTGTGTGTGTGTGTGTGTGTGTGTGTGTGTGTGTGTGTGTGTGTGTGTGTGTGTGTGTGTGTGTGTGTGTGTGTGTGTGTGTGTGTGTGTGTGTGTGTGTGTGTGTGTGTGTGTGTGTGTGTGTGTGTGTGTGTGTTTCCAGGTTGTAGCGAGCTGACGGATGGCTGTCTGTCCTACCTGAAGCGTCTGTCCTCTCTCACTCTGCTGGACCTCCGAGGCTGTAAGAGCATCAGCCGACGGGCCTGTGACGCCTTCATCTCTGACCTGTCCCACGTGGCCCTCTTCTGTATGATGGAGGAGAATCTCATCCAGCGCCTGGATTAACACACACACCTGTTTACACTGTTTCATGGTCAACTGTAAGAGAGAAGAAGAAAGCTCAAGCTTCTGCCTTTTTGTTTTTTTTAAAACATGAAGAGCATCAAACCTGGAGTTGTCTGTCAGAAACATTAAACGTTTTTTCAAAATGTCAATGTATCTTTGAAAAAGTCTTCAGTTGTTCACTGAATTGAATAAAGGAATTGCCTTGCTCAAGGGCACCTCGGCAGTGCCCAGGAGGTGAACTGGCACCTCTCCAGTTAGTCGTTCACGCTCCATTTCTTTCATGTGATGTGAACCAGCGACCTCTGGTTCCTTACAGACCTCTGGCTTTTTGAAGGGTCACTTTTTCTCATATCAACGCTAGAATGTACCACCTTGTTTCTTCCTTCAGAAGCCACACGTGAGAGCAGCTTTCCTGAGGACAGAGTGACGCAGGCTGGACTCTGCCTGTCACGCTCCTCTTTATGACTTTAGGATTAAAAGTCCGGTAAATGAGGGATAAGAGTAAGCGTTGTCCTGGAACAGATCAAACATGCGTCTGTGTGTACAGTAAATGGCTTGTGTTTATTTGTTCATGTTATGATTCACTTACGATTTTTCTTACTTTGGAAACATAATCAAATGTAAATGGTGAACTTTGTATTTGCAGCATTTGTTTACAAGCATTACATGAACCACTCACGGACTTAAGTATGAAGTGTTTTATACATATGGATCATATTTGATCTATATGGGCTGTCAAAGACTTGTGCATTCTTTGCTCTGTATTCTGTGGACAGCAGGGGGCGCTGCTGAGGCTGACTGCACTCAACATATTCTGAGCACAATGTCTCAATGAGACAGACCCTTTCATTTCTATGGGATGGAAAGGACCTAATTATAAATAAAAACAAACGCAAAGAATTTATGAATGCTAAATAAATGCACTTTTTTTTAATAACTTTCTTGTGGAAACAAGTGGTAAAGGAGGAAGTGGCGTGAGCACGTCAAACTGTCTGGAAAGTCTTTATTATTTGGTCCATGTCCCCTTGCTCTGCAGGAGATAAATCCCTGCATGTTACAGTTTTTCTCGGTTGCTAACACACTAAAATTCGACATAAAGCACAATTATTTTAACTGACACTCAAAGAGCAAAACATCGGCTCAAATCTCCAAAACTCTAATCACGTTTTCAGCTTTTCACACAATTTGAAAATCAACACGGCACTTTGTGCAAACCACTGCACACGTCTCTCCACGTGAGACACAGGAGTCTGACATAAAGTCACGTGTTAGCAGGTTGAAAACACTGATATTCAAAATGCCTCACACATGGACCAATGATCAAGAAACACGTTCCACCTGAGCAAACACCTGATAGCATCATTGATGGCTCATCAATCAGGATGTTAGCACTATGAAAAGACCACAGGTGAGAACTTTCTTACAGCAACAATAGAAGCAAGAGGAAGAGCAGGGCTGAGAGTGAGAGGAGATAGAAAGAGTACTCTCTAATGAAATGAAATGTTATCAACCATGGTTTGACGACGAGAGAGGCTGGACAGAGGTTTCAGCCAGTGGTTCTCAAAGTGGGGGGCGCGCTGCCCCTGGTGGGCGCAGAGGCATGCCAGGGGGGGCGCGAGAGACCAGGAGGAAAAATTGTTATAAAAAAAAAAAATCATAATTTGAAGAATTATTGATTCGAAAATAATATGATGCAGTACAGTACTATTACATCTGGGTTTCTGTGTTTCATTAAAGCTCGGCTCTGTGTGTGTGGAACGAGCCATTTTGTGTGCGCGAGAGAGAGGACACCAAACCAACTGAGACCCGTCTGTCCGCCGCATCTACGCACTGTACAACACACACACACTACCGGCACACACTGTACCACACCTACAGCTCCTAAAGCATAGTCAGGCTACAGCCGTTGTGTATTTTATTATGTGAAGCACTAAATGGTCTTAGACAAAGATCGACTCTTTGTTTATAGATATCTACTAAACTAAAGCAAATAAAGAGAGTAGGCCTGTTATACTGAGTGATATATATTATACACACTGCTCTGCTTTCTGCACGGACCTCACAGCTGTTCTCTCTGGAAACATCGTGATGCGATGAAAGCAGTTAATACAATAATATCCAGGGGATGCATGCAGAGCTGTCATTGGCTGAGATAAGTCCGACGACTCTTCACTGTTGTTGAAAATGCATCCGTGGAGGACCCATCAGTGTATCCTCGATTAGAGCTCCTCCAGAGAGCCTCCTCGATCCTCGGTCCTCGATGTGCATTTATAGAAATGAGATGTCCTTCAAAATGGCACGCTGAAATTAATTTCCGGGTCACTACCGGAGGACCGAGGAGTCGAGGAGAGGAAATTAGAGAAATAAGAAAGGCCCCGAGTGTTTCATTGTCATGAGTTTCACTGCACTTTGACACCGGTACATGAAATCAACTTCTGTCTGTAATTAAATCCTAATTTTATTACAAACACAAAATTAATTCACATCTTTCAAGAAACCCGTGTGTGTGTGTGTGTGTGTGTGTGTGTGTGTGTGTGTGTGTGTGTGTGTGTGTGTGTGTGTGTGTGTGTGTGTGTGTGTGTATTCAGCATGTGTGGCGGTCTGTGTCTCGGTCTAATAGCTCTTGGTGGTCTCGTAGGATTCTGGGAAGGGGAGACTGACATGACCGCTCCCTGCCACCAGAGGCAGGATCCCAGCGTTGGGAACAACGTTCCAGGACAGCGTCAGAGTGATGTTCTTGTTGGCCCTGCAGACGACACACACACAACAGTTAGTCAGTCACATCACTGGAACTGAATCAGGGTTGACCCCCTCCGGTTCCTTCTTCTCAAAGTCAACATTAGCTGCCTTGAGTTTAGCAGTGGCGGCGTGAAGTCAAGTGACCGTGCTCTAGTTCCTTTATAATCTAATGTTAGATTTCTACTTTTAGCTGTTGCACTTACTCTTCAAAAATCACCAAGTGTTGTTAATATGTGGAGATCATCCTGCTGAACAACAACGCTACATGTCATGAACGTGCATTTGTCAGATCTTATTTCTGCTATAACCCTAAACCCAGTGGAAACATCCCGCTGCTTTTTGTGCTCCTTGGGGATAACTTCCTGGTTGGCCTAAACAAAGATGTCATCACTGCATCCCTGTATCAGCTGCGGCAGGATGTATGTGAGGCTTAAAGTGTGAGGTTTGAAATATGTGGGCGTGTATCAGACAGGGAGGCTCTAATAAAGATGCTATTGAATTGCAATATAGGAAATGCTTTGGTGACTGACCCAGACTGCAGATGGTTCAAATGATTCTTTTTTGAATTAGTCCTGAGTGTATGTTTAGGTCCACTAGTTCCCTGATAACCCCTAAAGAACCCTGTGATCATATTGAACAGGAATGTGTCTTATCCAATCAGTAGAAATATGTCATTGTTATATTTAGCAGAGCGCCCTGTAAGAGACGTGTCAGTTGTATCTGGAAGGAGCTAAACAATGTGATGCCAGGCAAGCAAGAAAAGAGTGGGGTTTCGATGGAAGATCCCAGATCACTTGACCTGTGCACTGACACTGAACTGCTGTCAGTGTTGTTAAGGGTTGAATGCCTCACACTGTGTCTGTGGGAGTGTCTCACCTCAGTCCATTCCCATCATCAAAGAAGAAGTATTTGGACTTCACGTCTCTGAGGCTCAGTTTGGTGTTTTCCCCTCGAAGGACGATCTTATCCCACAAAACCACCTGGTTCAGAGCCTGACACACACACACACACACACACACACACACACACACACACACACACACACACACACACACACACACACACACACACACACACACACACACACACACACACACACACACACACACACACACACACACACACACACACACACACACACACACACACACACACACACACACACACACACACACACACACACACACACACACACACACAAATAACAAGATGAACATCAACATTATAAGCTTTGTAAAAGGTAGAGTATGGGGCATCCATATTATAGGTGTACCTAATGCAGTGACCAGGAAGTGTTTACTGTCAGGATTCATTTTAGGTTCTAACATCAAACCTACGGTCCGATTCAGGCATTTCTTTTGTGGATTCATTTTGAAGATTTGATAATGTGTCACACATTTTGTATGGACATCTGTCATCATGCACTCTGTGTGTGTGTGTGTGTGTGTGTCTGTGTGTGTGTGTGTGTGTGTGTGTTGTGTGTGTGTGTGTGTGTGTGTGTGTGTGTGTGTGTGTGTGTGTGTGTGTGTGTGTGTGTGTGTGTGTGTGTGTGTGTGTGTGTGTCTTACATTGCTCCTCGTGGCGTACTCAGCAGACAGATAGAGGAAGAGCTGCTTGACGTTCCAGTCGAAGATGGGCTGCAGATGTGGGAGGAGTTAAGGAAGCAGAGAGGACAGAAGCTGTTCATATTAGAGGCCTGTTTATGTGAGGATTCATTCAACTGCGTTCTGTAAGTGTGGGGTGATTTTAAAATAGTTGAGTGCCGATAGGTACAACAACAACAACAACAACAACAACGACGACGAGATGCGTTACATGTCACTAACAAGGACTAGAAGCTGGCCAACAAGCGGCCGCTGCCTGGAACTCAAAAAGATGCCTTGTAACTTCAATTCATTTGATTTTGGTTGCAGTGTTCTAAAGGATATCAGACGAGAGGTCAAAGGTGAGGAAACCCAGATCACTGCGCTCCCTGGGTCCTGTGAAGTCATCCACGTTCTTCCTGTTGAACAGACAGAGGAGGTGGATGTACAAACTGAAGTCCACTGAGACAAATGTAACATTTGTGATATTGGGCTATATAAATAACATTGATTGATTGATTGATTGATTGATTGATGAGAGGAAGGAGTAACAGGAGTTAAACAAACATTTAGGAAAGAGGTTCCTTTAGAAAGGGCAATGCATAAACTTCATTTGTGTTATTTACACAGCGTGATCCCAAGTACTAATGTACCTTTTGGAGAGATTTCCAAAACCACAAACTATTTCAAATAGAAATGATTCAACCTTGGATTGACTAATCGGTTAACCATTTGTTTACTGAGCTCATGCTGCATTTCTGACTGCAGCTGAAAGACTTGAATTCAATAGCGAAATGGTTTCTGTACCCTGGGCGGTTCAGTCATTTCACAGCTGTGTCCATGTGTCAAGTAACAGTGTAACATGGATGTAATAGGGATGTATATATGTGTAATCTAAGTGTAATAACAGTGTAATTACGGTAAAAAAAAATGCGTGTTACATGGGTATTATAACAACAGTGTTGTATGGGTGCAGTAACAGTGTAATATATGGGTTTAATAAGAGTGTATTCATGTGTAATATTGGCGTTATAACATTGTAATAAGGGTGTAATGTAGAAAGTAGCTATCAATTTTCCAAAGTATGTGACTGCCCATTTAAGGGTTAAATTGTTCGAGTAAGCAGCTGATCACTGCTTGATTACTCTAAACATGAATGGCTTGTTCGACTTCCGGCTTCCGTTGGTCAGTGAATAGTGTCAAACTACAAAAGCAGGCCTGCAGCTTCTCAACCTCTCATTGTTCAGGTTGCATGTAACGTTAAGAGCGTTGTAGCATCAGTAATAAACCATGCATAGCTGTGATAGAGTATACTAAGGTAGAGTCATTGCTAACAGCTGTTACACATGATAGTAGACGGAGGAACTTACAGCATGACTTTAGAGACGTGGATGTCCACAGGAACCCTTCTGTCTTTGAATGCTGTCGTGACGAAACAGCCGAAAGTTAAGGCCGCCATGACGCTCAGGGAGAAGGCGAACAACGAGTTAGCCCTTGAAAGAACCGTATTCATCTTTGAAAAGCAGCTTGGACTCCAGGAAACGATAAGAATAAGAGAAATCCAAAGAGAGGCTTATCACACAGCCTGTGCGCGGTTGCTAGCTACTGTGTACAAAAAGGAAACGTCAAGTGACATGGAATGAAAACGTACTTCCTGTTCATGGTTTTCAAAATAAAACCACTTCGTGTTTGTTTCGCGTTGTCTTTGTATCTGAATCAATGTGTTTGGTGTTTTTAGTTATTGGAAGCTATGTTAGATAAAAGGGGTAATTTTCTATGAAGATACTATCTTTAGAGACAAGCAACAATTAGACGCGCAGCTCGAAATAAGTAGGATAATTCTATATGAAAGATGTGTAATAATTTACTGCGGTGGAAACACTCCGCTGACGTACTTCCGATGTTGTGTTATCTTCAGCAAACTTGACGTATCAACAGAGGGAAGCGATGAGTAAGCGGAAGTAGTGCGCCATTTTCAAAAGCTTTATTCATAATAAATTCAGAAACAAAATATCTTTAAAAAAAATGAAGGGTCACTGCTAATGATCAGTTTATCCGGCTTAACTATTTAAAATGTAAGTGTTTTAATAATATTAGCATTGTATTAATGTTCTTATCTACTGACAACCTTTCTCCCAAATAACTAATAAATATTGTCTTGTACAATTTATTTGTAACAAAGAACATGCATTGGTTTAGGTCCTCAAATAATACAAAGAACAATCCAAATAAATATTCAGTTTTTCAGTACTATCCATCGGTCTTCATCTATATAATCCGTGAATGGGATTTAGGTCTGGAGATATGCTGGATGACAGGGTCAGGATCTTGTGGTCCTCCATCCAAACCTTTACTGACCTGGGATGGAAGTAACTAAGTACATTTACTCAAGTACTTAAGTACTTTCATAATCTGAATCAGAATCAGAAACAGGTTTATTGCCAGCCTTCAAGGTGTTCAGAGAATACCCTGGAACACTCAGATAAAACAAACAAAACATCGATTTAATTATATAAATACAATTTGTGTGTGTCTACAGAAGGTCCAGTTGTGATAGACACGGTTCGCCACTGGTAAACACATACCAGGAATTTGAGGTCCTTGTACTTTTACTGGAGTATTTTCATTACAATGATTTATACTTGTACTCTGCTACATTCATTTTAGAAGCATCCAACATTATATTAAAGTAACTAAAACCATGAGGGGGTTCAAATGAATTGCAGCTTCTTAAAAGTGAATATTTCCTTTTGCTTGAAATATAATATATTATATTTTGTGTTAGTTTTTTCTGCAATGATTACTTTTACTCCTGATACTTTAGATTCAAGATTCAAGGCTTTATTGTCATATGCACAGCAGCTACCGTGTAGATATGGCAATGGAAATCTTAAGTGCTCCTCCAACAATGCAACATGAATATGGACATCAAACAGATCAAACCAATAAAACGTAGTGGAAGAAATAACAATAGAATAAAATAGTGCAAGAGAATGTTGCAAGATGTGCAAGTAAATACAAATAAAATAGAAATAATGCAAGAAGAGTCCTGGAGTCCATGTTGAACCTGCAGCCTGTGGAGGAAGAAGAGCCGCTGTCGAGCTGTTTTGGTGATTTAAGTACATTATCTAATTATACTTTAATACTTTTACCGAAGTACCATTCTTGATGCAGTACTTTTATTTGAAATTGAGTATTTTTACAGTGTGGTATCAGTACTTTACTTAAAGGGTACCTGTCATACAGGTATTATATACGCCGGGATCCGGAGTCATGGCTGATCCTGTTGCTGCGGTCCTCTGTCCTGGATCGCGAGCCCTGGATCTTGAGTCGTGGCTGTGGTCCTGGATCATAAGTCCTTGATGGATATCCTCGTGGATTCATCTTATTATTATACACACATGCATTTCCAAACATTTGGACTACCTATGTTGCAAATGTATTATCTTTTCAATTTACACGGCATCTATTGCACGTCTGTCCGTCCTGGGAGGGACAGACATGTTTTACAGTATATAGGTATGGCCCTACAATATATGTTTCAAATATAGCATGATAGGTCCACTAAAGAGTCTGAATACTTTTTCCTCCACTGCCTGCTGGAGAGACTGGACCTCAGAGTCGGAGAACATTGTCAGAGCAGGAGGAAAGACGTTTTATGTCAGAGTAACTTCAGACATGGCTTAAATGATGCTTCCTTTACAAACACAAACCTGCCAGTCTTTCTGAAGCCGTCCAGATCCTCACTGATCCTCCACCATTTCTCCATCAGTCCATCGGTCCATCGGTCCATCGGTCCATCGGTCCATCGGTCCATCGGTCCTAGCTTGTAAGCCTCTGCATGTCTCTGTTTAACCACTAGGCCAGGGGTGTCAAACTAAATTTCATCGCGGGCCACATTTGCATAAAGGTTGCACTCAAAGAGCCGGTTGTAACTATATAAATATATAATATAAATATAAAATAATGTATTATATTACATTATTGCCTCTGAATTGGATTATTATCAGATAGGATAATAACTTAGTAATTAACTACGTATGAAAGCAGAAGTCCAGTGCAAATAATTGCAAGTCTCTTCAGTGTGCATGTCACAAAACGAGATGCATTGTGGGACATGTAGTTTATGGGCATCCTGCTTCTGTAAAGTGGCATATGATGTAACCGTATAATAAACATATTATATTCTTTGCAAGCACTTGCGGGGCCACATAAAATGAAGTCGCGGGCCGGATTTGGCCCCCGGGCCTTGAGTTTGAGACCCCTGCACTAGATGTTGTGGGAAGAGCTGAAAATGTAGCACATCAGAGAAGTTGACGTTACTCTTATTCTCTACGTCCAATCCCCCTGGTGTTAAGCAAACCTCAGCCTGGCTCTTTTTTGCTTCTCATTAATGAAGAGCTTTTTTCCGAGCTTGACATTATTGAAACGTCCTCACAATGCACACACCCGAGCGGTGATGATGAATTTGACTGAGACTGACCTGCACGCCATTACATTTCCTCATGATTCATCACGAGAATATGCCAACAGCAATGTGACAGGCTGCTGTGTGTGTGTGTGTGTGTGTGTGTGTGTGTGTGTGTGTGTGTGTGTGTGTGTGTGTGTGTGTGTGTGTGTGTGTGTGTGTGTGTGTGTGTGTGTGTGTGTGTGTGTGTGTGTGTGTGTGTGTGTGTGTGTGTGTGTGTGCGGCTCGTCTGGTCTTCAACCTTCCTAAATGTTCCCACACCACTCCGCTCCTCCGCTCCCTTCACTGGCTTCCGGTAACTGCTAGAATCCACTTCAAGACACTGGTACTTGCTTACCATGCTGCGAATGGATCTGGCCCTTCGTACATCCAGGACATGGTTAAACCGTACACCCCAGCGCGTGCACTACACTCTGCATCAGCCAAACGACTCGCTGCGCCCTCGCTGCGAGGGGGACCCAAGTTCCCAACGGCGAAAACACGTGGGTTTGCTATCCTGGCTCCAGGATGGTGGAATGAGCTCCCCATTGACATCAGGACGGCAGATAGCTTACACACCTTCCGGCGCAGACTGAGAACTCATCTCTTTCGACTCCACTTCGAGCGTTAGAACTATTAACAAAGCACTTATATACTAATAAAGGACTGGCTTTTCTAAAGCCAGTTGAGTAGCACTTGAAATGTTTTTGCTCTATGAAACCTGATGTACTTATATGATTCTGTTTTCTTCAAGGTTGTATTTTGTTGGACGAACGCACTTATTGTAAGTCGCTTTGGATAAAAGCGTCAGCTAAATGCAATGTAATGTGTGTGTGTGTGTGTGTGTGTGTGTGTGTGTGTGTGTGTGTGTGTGTGTGTGTGTGTGTGTGTGTGTGTGTGTGTGTGTGTGTGTGTGTGTGTGTGTGTGTGTGTGTGTGTGTGTGTGTGTGTGTGTGTGTGTGTGTGTGTGTGTGTGTGTGTGTGTGTGTGTGTGTGTGTGTGTGTAGGTGGTGTAGGTGTAGCCTAGGTGTGTGTGTGTTTGGTCCACTTTAAGGACAGGAATAGATTATATCTTCCACACGTGGACGAGCATGTGAGATGGTCATGTGCGTTTAATACAACAACAACAAAGCCGTTAGGCCAATCAGATTGCTCCGGCAGCTCCTGGCCCCGCCTCTCCCCGCTCTGAAGCTCACGCTCTGCTGCTGCAGTCACACTGTTTATGAGAGTTAAACGCGTGAGGTTCAGCCTCTGGATTGTGCCAGAGGTTCCGTCCGGAGCTGCAGAGATGTCCCGGAAAAGAGTCGCTGAGCCCGGGCCCTTACCCGAGAACGTCCCGGAGAGGAAGAAGGCCTGCTGGGGCATCCTGACTAGCCAAGGTCGGTACCGTGCTGCGGGTTTTACACAGGCTGTTCATGCTGCTGAGAGGGAGTCTGTCACAACCTTATACAGAGAATATAATGTATCTGCAGTGGTATAAAAAGGGAAAATCATTGAAGACTTAAAGGAAAAGCATTACCTTAAATAGGCTATAGGCTAGATAATATATATTATAACTTTGATAGTAGGCTATAAAAACAAAAAATCAGTGAAGAATTAAAATAACCGCATAGGCTATATTCATTGTGTGTATAGCCAACAGGTATTTGTTTTAATATTTGTTTTATATTTGATAGTCTTCTTTGGGGCTCCCCATGTTAACAGCCTGGTTCCATAAAACTGAAAAGAGAAAACAACTGTAAACCCTCTCTACTCTCAAACAGAATCTCTTATAAAAAATATATTTTATAAATATTGATATGTCCTTATCTTTCTATCATCAGTTTGAAGTTAAATTCAGTTGATATAGTAAATTATGAAAAACATGTTAGATTAAGCCTGCCACTGTGCTGTTCAGAACAGAAAGTGAGTTGGAAAGCTTTTTGGAAATTCAGATGACTTGAACTAGAATTCTTAAAGCTATTCATCATGACAGAGGGCCTTTAAACTGCCCGCAGTATCATTATGGTTAAAGGTCTTTTGTGTAGTAGGCCTGTAATGTTTTTTTTAATGTGATTTGCTGAGAAGCATTGCAAAACAACATTTAGGTTATGAGCAACTTTTCTTGAATTAAAAAAATAATAATTCGTGACTAGATTTGTATGCAAGCCAGAGTGAGATAGTGAGGCTGCAGTGGAATAGTCCATTTAGCTTAGAACCTTCCTAACGGAGTGAAATGACCCGGAAGTCCCTCAGTGGCAGCCATGATAAGTGCCGTTCCAATTCTCCAAATGAAAAGAAAGGAGGTTTCAAACTTCCTTTATAACCTCCTTTAGTTTAGGAACCACTGGACCTCCCTTGACGAAAGGAGAGGAGAAAATGCTGCCCCACAATGCATTGCAGCCGCAGCATTTGCCGTCACACAACAGTCGGCCGTTCACGGAAACAACCGATTATGACCGAGAAATTATATCATGAACGTTACGGTGCTTATTAAGCATTTTAAAACGTATGTGGTAAGTTGCCAAAGTGCTTTGTTTTGAACGTTCATCAGTATTATAATCAAAAAGAGAAATATGAACGTTAGTTTTTACTGAAATGATCAAATAAAGTCAACATTTCACAGTCTTTACTGAGCTGTGTGGGGTTTGTTCAACTTTTAAAAGATGTTTGAATGGTGATATACACAGTGATAGATGTTAAGGACTAACGTTTTTAATAAATAGCCTACATTTGTATTGATTTTAAGATCTTTTCATAGTTCATACAATCATACCTATTGGGATCATTTGTATTAATGTGGACCGGAGGGAGAGGGTGACGAGCATAAGTTTCATAACTTTCATTTTTTTATTTCAATTCCAACTTTGGTCATGAAGAATATGTTTCTCTGTTGTCCACGTTCATAAAGCTCAAAGCAACAGCATCAGAGCACGGTGCAGAGTCTCTAGATGAGTTTACAGTAGTCCCTCGTTCTCAGGGCCGCCCCTGGCCAACTTGGGGCCCCAAGCGACATTGTGAGATGAGCCCCCCCCCCCCCCCCCCCAACCGACAGTTGTTTTTGGAAACAAAGTAGGCTACTTTGCAAATATAATTCCTGTTTATTATTATTATCAACACAGTTACTTTTGTATACAGTGAGGTAAATGGTAAATGTGCATGTATGTCGTTCAGTATGCGTTTACAGGTGAATTTTGCATTTCCTGCCAAATACTAGCCTCAAAAAGATTAAAATATAATTAATGCAAATAAACTACTTCTACTAATAATAATCATAATCAATTCAATAATATAAATATATTGTTTTATTATAATATAGTTGTAATATAGTCAAGACAAAACATGCTTATGACATGCTCAAAAACTGATATTTCTTAAATCTGTATTCTAGTTCCCTCTGTCCGCAATGTATCAACAACTACACACACATTTCTATCAGTGTTTCTCTGTGTTGTGGTTGACATGATGATGACTGTTAGGAGTTAAGGGGAGAGGCTGAGCGTCACCATGATGATGACTGCTAGGAGTAAAAGTTTACTTTTTATTCATATATTTTTTCTTTTAATGTTTCTTTTATTATCTTTTACTGTTTTTAAATGCCTGAATGTCTTTCATTTTTGTAAAGCACCCTGAATTGCCTTGTGTTGAAAGGTGCTGTATAAATAAACTTGCCTTGCCTTAAGGGGAGAGGCTGAGCGTCACCATGAAATTTGCAAATTGACATAAAAATGAATAAAAGGGGAAAAAATGCTTAACTGTTATGTAAGCCAACTAGACAGACAGTGTTCCTCCTGTACATTAGCAGATAAAAGGCATAAAATACTTGAATGAATGGTAAATAAAGAATGCTGGAAATAACTGCATCTCCATTAGCCTGTATGCTCTGCAGAGACTGCCTTCTTCATGTCGTGAATTGCAGCTGATGTTTTAATATGGCAATTGGCAATTTGACTTATACAACATTCGTAAATTGTACATTTGACTCATACAATAACCCACCTTCGAGTGATGCTCTAGTTTCTTCATGTTTTGTTTTTTGCGCCGGACTGAAACTGTCTTTTCACCGACATCTCTTCACCTGCACTAGTGGCCGTATCAAAGCCGTGATTGGTCAGATGTCGATTCATTGCAACGGTGTCGGGTTACACACGTGCTCCCCTTGTCTCACCTCTCACTCTCGCGGGGGGTGCGCGGAGAACTGAGCGGAGAACTGCGCACAGCAGCTGAGGCCCTCTGGGCGGGGCCCCCTGCGCAAGGCGGGGCCCCATGCAGCCTGCGTGATTGGCCTGTAGGGAGGGGCGGCCCTGCTCGTTCTTATTGAACATCCATGTTGTAGTCCGCTATAGAAAACTGTAGTTTCCATAGTTTCCCCACAGCAGCAGACGCACATTCATGACGTCCGCTGGCGCATCATAAAGACGTCGGATAGTGAAAGTGCAGTCGGATTCTCTAAAGTACCGCAGTCTCTTCTCCTAAGTCCTTTTGAATTCTCCTATCCACTATCCCTTAACCCCGTGACGTTTCACTTAGAGGTCAAGGAATAGGAGATAGGGGTTAGAACTTAGGAGCTGATTTTTAAACTATCCGACCGCAACCCTCGTGTGAGAAAGAACAACATGACACTACTCCCTATTGAGACAAATGCTTCCAGCCATGGCATTTATTTTAAACCCTTAAATAGTCTATTTTAGCTTAATACTATTATTCATAAAGTAATGATATCGATATGCAGAATTTGAATTTGATTGAAATATCACAAAGGGGTCCATTTAATGATTTAGGTGAAGACAGTTCAGTTCTACAATTAAAGGGTACCAATCTTTAATCTCAGATTTTCTCCAAGAGATTCTTTCCTGCCCATCACTGCTGTGGAAGCTTAAAGCTGCATGCCCTGGCTACGGTAAATGATTGATTAAAGGCCCGGACACACCAAGCCGATTTTGGCCGTCGACACGCCCTACTCAGATTGGTGCGGTGCGGGACACGTGTCCCGCACCGTCGTGTCTTTTCAGCCGTGCCGACACCTTTTCGGCCGAAAACCGGCCAAAGGCTGTCGGATAAAGAAATCACTCTGATTGGCTGTTCAGCTAGCGAATCAGTGCATGAGAAGCTAAATGGAAGTGAGGGACCCAAACAAACTATTAAGAAGGCAAATCTGAGATTTAATTTAGCTCCAGCTCTCGACACAGGTTCGGGAAAGCACCATGGTCTGTTTTCCGGTTGTTGCCTCTTTTGAATGAGGAATACACACTACCGCCGCCTGCTGGTAAGGAGAGTTATTGCCACTCACGCATGCGCAGTTCGTACGTGATTCAGTCTTTGCGGTGTGTTCCAGTGCGACACATGGCCAAGACGCAGGAGACGTGAGGCGACACAACAGTCGGGGGTCAGTCTGTGTCAGTTCTTTGGTGTCAGCTTGGTGTGTCCGGGCCTTTAGAGTGAGAGAGGCCGGATTAGGTTTGGAGGCAGAAGAGTGTGCTGGGAATGAGAAAAGAAGAGCACAGAGGAAACCTTGGCTGGGTTTGTTCCTCACACTCTGTCACATCTTCCTTGTTGTATCTAGGCCTGTCACGATAATTAATTTTGTTGGACGATACATTTTTCTGGAAATTATTGCGATAAACGATAATATTGTCGGCACCGTTGTAAGACCATTTTAGACCACTGACATAATGATAATACATAATAATAAGTTATAACTCAAGTACATCCTTTCAAACATAACTTTTTATTGAACATTCAACATTGCAAATTAAATGTGAAATAATATTAAAATATATAAATTATATATAATAAATAAAACAAATTAATTAAATTATAATAAATTAATTAAATCAACCAAAACAATACATTAAATAGAGTCAGGCTGGAAAACAGAGCTCTCTCTCTCTCTCTCTCTCTCTCTCTCTATCTTCTCTCTTCTCTCTCTCTCTCTCTCTCTCTCTCTCTCTCTCTCCTCTCTCTCTCTCTTCTCTCTCTCTCTCTCCTTCTCTCTCTATCATTTAAACTGCCCGCAATATATATATATTAGGGCTGTCAGTCGATTAACATATTTAATCGCGATTAATCGCAAATTAATCGCACATTTTTTATCTGTTCTAAATGTTCCTTAGAGAAATATTTTTCAAGTTTTTAATACTCATCAACATATGAGTGGACAAATATGCTTTATGCAAATGTTTATTATCATTTGTACAATGAGAAATATTCTCATGAATATTAAACACAACAACCTGTGTGTGTGTGTGTGTGTGTGTGTGTGTGTGTGTGTGTGTTTGTGTGTGTGTGTGTGTGTGTGGGTGTGGGTGTGTGTGTGATGGATCGTTGGAGCATGCTCGAACGGGAGCTGCCTGGACGCTGCAATCATGTTGCGCGCACTACCTGTGCTGAGTGTGCTGACTTTTCGTACAATGTCCCACTGTCTGGCTTCCTGCATAAAGTCAAGTGCTCGGCGCAGTTGTGGCGAAATGTCGCTCCTTTGTTTTCATTGAAACAGCTCCTTATATCCGTTAGCGCAGCTAGCTAGCACCAGATGCTAACAACAACAATACACGTAAGGTCTCTCTCTCGCTCGCTCGCGCCACACATACACACACCCTCCCGGTCCTCCCGATGGCCAGTCGGTGCCTGCCGGTGAGCGTGGAAGTGTGGTCTGCCGCTGTGTGGTATTAACGCGTTAACTTGACAGCCCTAATATATATATATAAAAATAAATAAACCCTCACAAGCAAAAAAACCCTCCTTAAAACAACAGTCAGGTGTACAGTCCACTGTCAAAGACCCAGATGCCTCAACAGGCCATATCCAAATCTGTTTTTCAAAGTTTTCGAGCAAGGAACACCAACATGTTTGCATTGTCGGGCAAATCTTTGATTGTAAACTGTCAGGAAGGTGGGGGCTCTCCACCTCCAGCTGCCGTGTTTGCTCCCAGCTGGGAAACGGAATGGGGTGGTTGCGTTTCAGATGCAGTTTAAAATGCGTGGTATTGCCTACTTTTGTCGCATGCGACACACCACCCGGCTCATTCAAGTCCGTAGGTTCGCCTCGTGGATTTGGCTTGAATCCAAAATACTGCCAAACCGGAGAATCGAGATGTGTAGGTTTTGTAACCAATTCCATTTAACTTTAAATTCCCCGCGAGTACGTCACACGTTGTCTCCCGCTTGTCGCTATATTATTAATTTGGCTTCTACGCTGCTGCACGTGCACGCGGAGTGTCCTGACCTGGCCGCCCCTCACAACGGGCTAAAATGCTGGTCACATCCTTATGTAAACGGCAATTTATCGAGCTCAGAAAAGTTATCGAGTCCATTTTTATTTATCATACGATAAGTCAATTTATCGATTATCGCGACAGGCCTAGTTGTATCCTGGAGTTTTGAAACTTACACTCTTGTGTAGGCGAGTGGCGTCCAACTGACCTCATTGGACCACCATTCATCTGGACTCTTCTCCTACTTTCACCCAGGGTTCTTTAGGCCTTGCAGAATGACTTTCAAACCCCAGACTGCCCACCTCCCCTGGCACCACCACCTGTTCCTGGTCCTCCCCCAGCTCCTGAAACATTCCTTCTTCCTCTGTTGTGCACATTGAGCTCCAGCGACAAAGCTGATGTCTGTCTCTACAGGACTGAGTGATATGTGTTCTTCTCCAGGTCAACTGTCAACATGCAGTCTCGCGCCGTGGAAATCAAACCAACCAAAGAGGAGTTCTAAGGTCATTGTGTCAAAGATAGGTAGACTACTATGTGGAGCATTTTACAACAACAACAACAACAACAAATATAACACAATATACTGTATGCCGTTTTACAAGCATTTGCTGTGCGTTATATAGGCAGGCAGATTGAACTTTTTTTTTCTTAATAGAATTGAAAATCTGAGCAAATGATATGTCAGAAGGGTTAGGACATTGCAGTGAATCAAAAAAATTGTGGAACATGAAGGAGACAAAGGTATAAAGAGGAAATGAGGGACAAATGAGTGAATGTGTTAGGTGGGTTAGCTGTGTTGTTGTTTGTCATGACCTTTCTTCAATAGCTGCTGGCATGTACAGAGGTCAGGGAAAAGGACCTCACAGACCATCTAAATATGGCTGCCCCACCCCCTGTAACTGTCTACTCACTAAGATTAGATGATTTTAAGGCAGCTTAAAAGTGTGTTGTTGCTGGTACCTCAGATAGTTTGGATTGTTAGGTTCAACGTTTATTTATATAGCCCAATACCACACATTTTACATTTGTCTCAGTGGACTTTACAGTTTGTACAGACCATGAATACGACACCCTCTCTCCTTGGACCCTCAGATCGGACAAGGAAAAACTTCCTAAGAAACGCCCCAGTTAATGGGGAAAAAATAAAGAATCCTCGGGTAGAGCAACAGAAAGGGATCTGTCCCAGGACGGAGTGACGTGCAATAGATGCCGTGTGTAAATTGAAAAGTTAATACATTTACAACATAGGTAGTCCAAATGTTTGGAAATGCATGTGTCTATAAATAAGAAGATGAATCCAGGAGGATGTCAACAATCCTGTGGGAGCCATCAGAGAAGTATTATGGTGAGAGTCAGGCAGGACTCAGGATCCAGGACTCAGGATCCAGGACTCAGGATCCAGGACTCAGGATCCATGGCTCGCAATCCAGGACTCAGGATCCAGGACTCAGGACCACAGCAACACGATCAGCGGCGGATCCCGGCGTATATAGACACCAAAAAGAAAGACATTTGGGGAAGCTGGGTTAATCGGAACATGAGAGTACACAGGTATAGACAGAGAGAAGGAATAAGTAAGATGTCCCCCGACAAACTAAGCCTATATCAGCAAAACTAGGGGCTGAATCTAATCAGCCCTAACTATAAGCTTTATCAAAAAGGAAGGTCTTAAGCGCACTCTTAAAAACGGATAGGGTGTCTGCCGCCCGAACACAAACTGGAAGCTGATTCCACAACTAATCCAATAATCCAGCCTTGAAGTAACAAATGCATGGACTAGTTTCTCTGCATCGTTTTGAGGCAAGATATGCCTGATTTTTGCAATGTTACGTAGATGGAAGTAGGCGGTCCTTGAAATTGATTTTATGTGGGCGTTAAAGGATAAATCCTGATCAAATATAACACCAAGAAGATTCCTTACAGTCTCACTGGAGGCCAAATTAATGCCATCCATGGTTAATATATCCTTAGATAATTTGTTTCGTAGATTCTTCGGGCCAAGTACAATAACTTCAGTTTTGGTCGTGTTTAACATCAAAAAGTTTAAGGTCATCCACGTTTTTAAGTCCTTAAGGCAGTCTTGAATTTTATTTAGATGATTAATTTCATCAGGCTTGATTGATAAATATAGTTGAGTATCATCCGCATAACAATGAAAGTTTACAGAATGATTCCTTATAATATTGCCTAACGGAAGCATATATAATGTGAACAAAATAGAGCAGTCTGATGTGGAGCAACAATATGTGAAGCGGTCTGTCAGTGTTCTGTGCAGCCAGTAAGGTGATCCTCCAGTAAGGTGATCCTCCAGTAAGGTGATCCTCCAGTAAGGTGATCCTCCAGGCAGACAGACTTCAAACAGACAAACAGAAAGTGTAGTGGTCCTTTCACTTAAAGATCACCTATTATGCAAAATCCTCTTCTCCATGTCTCTTCTACATCAACATGTGTCCCCTCTTCTTCATGTCTCTTCTACATCAACATGTGTCCCCTCTTCTCCATGTCTCTTCTACATCAACATGTGTCCCCTCTTCTCCATGTCTCTTCTACATCAACATGTGTCCCCTCTTCTTCATGTCTCTTCTACATCAACATGTGTCCCCTCTTCTCCATGTCTCTTCTACATCAACATGTGTCCCCTCTTCTCCATGTCTCTTCTACATCAACATGTGTCCCCTCTTCTTCATGTCTCTTCTACATCAACATGTGTCCCTCTTCTTCATGTCTCTTCTACATCAACATGTGTCCCTCTTCTTCATGTCTCTTCTACATCAACATGTGTCCCCTCTTCTTCATGTCTCTTCTACATCAACATGTGTCCCCTCTTCTCATGTCTCTTCTACATCAACATGTGTCCCCTCTTCTCCATGTCTCTTCTACATCAACATGTGTCCCCTCTTCTTCATGTCTCTTCTACATCAACATGTGTCCCCTCTTCTTCATGTCTCTTCTACATCAACATGTGTCCCCTCTTCTTCATGTCTCTTCTACATCAACATGTGTCCCCTCTTCTTCATGTCTCTTCTACATCAACATGTGTCCCCTCTTCTTCATGTCTCTTCTTCATCAACATGTGTCCCCTCTTCTTCATGTCTCTTCTACATCAACATGTGTCCCCTCTTCTTCATGTCTCTTCTACATCAACATGTGTCCCCTCTTCTTCATGTCTCTTCTACATCAACATGTGTCCCCTCTTCTCCATGTCTCTTCTACATCAACATGTGTCCCCTCTTCTTCATGTCTCTTCTACATCAACATGTGTCCCCTCTTCTTCATGTCTCTTCTACATCAACATGTGTCCCCTCTTCTTCATGTCTCTTCTACATCAACATGTGTCCCCTCTTCTTCATGTCTCTTCTACATCAACATGTGTCCCCTCTGTGGAAAGAGACTCTGAAAGTTTCAGGAACAAAGATTCTCTCTCTTTTTGATCCATTTCAATAAAAACCTGTTTGAAAATGAGCTGATTAGATTTTGGCCACTTTGTGATGTCATAACAATGTTTGGGCTTGTGTAGCCATTAGCCAATCAGCAACCAAGGTAACCTCCCCCCCCCCCTTATCACCTGAATCTCCTCCTAGAGCTCCATTGAGTTCTTTGTAACCAAATGTCTCTCAGAGGGGCGTGGGGAGGGGCTCCTTATTTTCATCTAAAGTAACAGACAGAGAATCAGCACTTTGGAAACAGGGCTGAAACATAGGGGATTATGGGTAATGCTGCAATGATCTGTTTGGAGTTTCAGCCAAACACTTTAGAGACATGTTTTGTATATATCTGAGACCTGTAATATATTGATGAAAAACAGGATAATAGGGGACCTTTAAGATACACATATAAATGTGTTACAGTACACTGTATATCTAGCGGTGGTTGGGTGTGCCATGGAGAGACGGAGATATGTTGTGCAAGACAGGTGCAGTTATTGATACCACAGCTGTTGAGAAAGAGCTCACTATCACTAAATATAACCACAGCCAGCCATGCTGAAGTACTGCTACAGCAGACCTTTCCTTTTCATTCAAGATGAGTGTGGCTACAACTGCAATTAATGTCAGTACATCTACAATAAAGATACTGCTTTGTACAAGTTTAAATTATTTGGCTTTGCATATTTTGTTTAAATGAAAAATAAATTGGATGTATATTTAACTTGATAAGAGTGTTTGCTCTGAAGCAGTGAACCTTTGTGAACAATTGAACTCACCCTGGTGCCTCCGACTAAGTCACTGTAGACCAGTGCTTCTCAAAGTGTGGTCCGCGGACCACTGGTGGTCCGTGAGCGCCCCCTAGTGGTCCGTGAGTATATTGGTAACATTTCACATTTGAAATAAATAAATACATTTAAATATCTCCGCAATGGAACGAGTTTAAGTTTCACTTTCGATTGCATGATATAGCCCAGATAAGCACCTTCATCACACATGTTGCCACTTGTTTGTACAATTTTCAGGCGATTTGTAAAAAACGATGTGTTTTTGGATATTTGTGGAGTTAGGTGGTCCGCGAATGTTTTTTTATTGGTTAAGTGGTCCTTGGTATGAAAATGTTTGAGAAACACTGCTGTAGACCATACAGTCCTATAAAATAGTTGGAAAATATTATTTCTGGGAATCACTGAGAAAACGGCCCAGGTTTTGCTGTCGTTCTTCAGCATAATATGTATGAGACAGGCAGTACATGTTCAAAATCAATGTACAGTAAAATGCTGCATACTTGGCTGTATTAATATACATGTATTAATGTTTCAACATATATTATCTGAAGTCTGCAAAATCCTAAATGTTCAAATCTTATACATGGTTAAGTTTTTAAGTTGCTATAATGTATCATTGTTTCCTTGTCTATATGTGTGTGTGTGTGTGTGTGTGTGTGTGTGAGAGTGTGTGTGTGTGTGTGTGTGTGTGTGTGTGTGTGTGTGTGTGTGTGTGTGTGTGTGTGTGTGTGTGTGTGTGTGTGTGTGTGTGTGTGTGTGTGTCCAGGGTCCTGGGCAGATCGCTCCCCTCTCCATGAAGCAGCTTCTCAGGGTCGACTGCTAGCCCTGCGCACTCTGCTGGCCCAGGCAAAGTCCACACACATACTGACACACACACACACACACACACACACACACACACACACACACACACACACACACACACACACACACGCTAAAACATTCACAAACTTCTTCTCTATAACCCTGTTTGAAGTGTTAACGTACATGTTGTAATGCCACGGTCTGCAGGTAAAACAGGATGTTTACTTGAAATTTGGGGACAAACTAAATATAAAACACAAAATGGCTAAAACACTCGTAATGATGCTAACAATGGTCATATCTGAAGTCTTCAAATCATTAAAGAAAATGCTGTGGCAGCAGTGCTTAAAAAAAGGGACAATTACCTGTACATCCAGTCACTGTATAATAAAAAAAACCATAATAAAAAAAAGGTTTTTATTATGGTTTCTGATGCATACCAACACAAAGTCAGGTTTGAAGAATGAAACATAAATCGTTGATCTTGTTTCTTGGCTTCCTGATTTGAAGAAGAGCAACAGAGATATTGGATAACATTCTCACAGCTGGATTATCACCACTATGGAGTGCAAATATCTCCTCTCTATGGTGATCAGATCGCTCTCTGTTTATCATGTGCTTGTAGCTCATTTGACTTCTAACCTTTTCTATAACAATATATTCTTATTTAATCTTTAATTTGTAAGTAGACTATTTAAAATGCTTTTGACTGGACACTTTGTATGTATTAATTTATATAATCAGTCTATAATTGTACCTTGAGCCCACTAGCTGAAAACAATAGCATTACATCCTAAAAACACATAAAAGTTCAGCTGCCATCTTAAAACACTTGTGTCACATCTGTACACAATCAGGTTTATATAATACATTTATACAACATGAAGCTTGAACATTTGCCAGCAATCTTTAGAAGATGTCCTGAATACATTCAATTGTCTTGCCTCATGTATTCATCCTTTCTGTCATTGGTGTTCTTTAATTATGAAGTTTGACAAAACATGTCCGGGAAATATGCCAATAATCCTTTCACTATCATTCACTCAGAATGAATTCAAATCAGATAAACAAGTCAAATAGAATGACTGATTCATTGTTATCCATAAACACCTTAAATCATTACGCTTTGTGTTGTGATATTTTAGGGATATCACGCCAACATTGTCACCATCGATCATGTGACCCCTCTTCATGAAGCCTGTCTCTCAGGAAATGTAGCCTGTGTCCGAGCATTAATAAATGCTAACGCTAATGTAAGTATTCTTCTTATCACCACCATTGTTATATGTCACCCTGTGTCCATGTATCCCTTAACAGCTGCTATTGTATCGCTCACTCCTTTGTGTGTGTGTCTAGGTAAATGCTGCTACCATTGATGGTGTCACACCTCTGTACAACTGTTGTGTCTCAGGGAGTGTTGGTTGTATGGAACTACTGCTGCAGAATGGAGCGCACACACAGACATCACACACACACTTCCCCTCTGCTCTGCATGAAGCCTGCAAGAGAGGTAAATACACAGAACACAATCCTTGTGTACAGTCTGATGTAACAGCTCCGAACCAGCGTCATCTGTAGTGATAGTTTGATCAGTGTGTGTGCCCAGGCATCTATAATGCACAATATCCCAACAAAAACCATCAACAGATTTTGTTGGAATTTGGTCCCAATGACTCATCTCACTTGAGCATGGTGGAAATGTTTCCAAGTAAAACAGATCGGCAGGTGCAAAAAGAGGAGACTCCCCTTGTTGTAGTCTGATTGGTCTATACCTTCTTTCTTTATCTTCCTGATGCATTTAAGATCTCAAACCCAGTGCCAAATATCTTTCAAAACAGCATGATTCAGGAGTCATTCCTTAATTTAGTAATATATGGCCCAGTTGGAGTATAATAGATAAAGCAGGGTTTGCTTTAAGCGGCGCACGGTTGATTGACAGGTCATTTTTATAGTTTTTTACATGTTTTATGAAAGTTAATTGTACATTTTAATATCTCGTAAAATTGTCGTTAAGCGTTCAGTCGTACTTTGCTCCACCGTCTCTGTCACTTCTGGTTCCAAACAAAACCAGATGGCAAACCTGAGGTTACAAAACTGCAGTCCACTGCAGGGCCTCGCACGGTTTAGTACGGTATAGTTAGGCCACACTTTATGCTGCGTTTCCATTACAGTTTAGGAACTGGGGCAGTAACTATAGTAACGCAGTGTAGGCGGAGCCGTGACGTCATCTTCAATGCGAACCACAGAAAACCAACATCAGCCGTTAGCTGTTAGCACTCAGAGCTCACAGCTCCTCATATCTGTTCAGAAACTAGACAAAAGTTAAACAAGTACAAACCACAGACTGCCTGTGTCATGGTGAATACAGTCGCTGGTTTATTTATGTCTGTATAGGCCGTTGTTGTGAGTATGGACGGTTGGAGCATATATAACGTTAGCTTAGCCAAGCTCCATTTAGAAAACACGCATTTTAAAAGGTTTTTCGCCTGCCGTCTGTCTGCAGACTTGTCAAAGCATTAATTCATGGTTTTTACTAACCGGTATCAGTATGTTGTTACTTCGGCATCATTTTGAAACGTGTATTACAATTAAATCACGGTCAAATATGTTCATCTTGTTGTAGTTGTAGCCCCCTTGCCAGCGATTCTCTCTCTAGTTTAGCATACTCAGCCCGGTTGTTGGCCCGGAAAGAACCGGGATTTTGGAGGGCCAGAAAAACTGAAACAGTACCCGTTAGCCGGTACTAACCCTAGTGGAAACGCAACAAAAAACGGGCCGGGTTTGGCACGGCACGCTTAAACCGCGTTGTAGTGGAAATGCGCCATTATATCACGGGCACAGTTTTTCCAACCCTTACTTCTGATGTAAGCTATATATATGTATACTTTTTATATAACTACACATGACCTAGTGAAACCAGGAGAGTGCAAGGATATTGCTAAATAAAATAAACTGTGTGTGTGTGTGTGTGTGTGTGTGTGTGTGTGTGTGTGTGTGTGTGTGTGTGTGTGTACGTACGTACGTGTGTATGCAGGTAACACCACGTGTGTAGCATCCCTGCTGTCTCATGGAGCAGATCCAGACTATGAGAGGTCCCACCTGGGCTCTCCTCTCTACATCAGCTGTCTGCACGGACACACAGCCTGCTCAAAGGTTCTGCTGCAGAGCGGTGGGTCAACATTCTGCCTTTTCATTTTAAATAATCTATGCTGCATCATTGTGATTCGTATGAATGAAAATGCATTGCACTTTACTAGCCACAAACAAAGAAATGTAAGGATATGGATGCATCAATATAGCATTCACTTTAAGTTACATCTGCTATGAGTTCTTACTACAGATGGTTATTGGGGTGTTTAGGAGAGTATGTGGTCATATTGTATTATAAGCCCATCAGCCAACCACTAGTTTATAACTAGGAAAGAGCATTCATAAGACATGTATCGTTGATTATAATTCATATAAATATTTTGTCAGGACTATTAATATAGTGCAGCATAAAGCATTATGTGTTTTCGTGAGTGTAGTCATTAAACATTATAAATGCATTATAATTCACTGTGAATGTCCATATAGTCAATGTATTGTCAATCTTCTGTGTGTGAGATACAGACAGGGAGATCTAAATGCTGTTTCTCACAATCCAGAGAACTAAAAATAAACTTTTAATTATAATGAATGAACTTTAGATGTGGCTTTCATAGAAACGGTTACCAGGTGCTTTTAATTCTGGGCCAAAAATCATCCCAGGATATATCTCTGATAATAGTTGTTCCACATTACCTCAGAGATTCCTCTCGGTCTGCAGTTCAAAACAACTTTGGATTCTAAACCGTTAAAACTGAGCAATGCTTAAAGGTGAACCCTTGCCACAGGTTAAGGCCTTAGTATTGCCATTTTCTTTTCCCTTTAGGAGGTGGCTTGGTTAAGGGATTTTCAGTACGTAATGTTTAACAAAAAATGCAATCAAGAACAGAAACATTCTTTCTTCGTTCTAGTTTTATTGTTTTATGTCTTATAATAATAATAATACATTTTATTTATATATAGGCGCCTTTTAAGGCTATCAAGGTTGCCGTACAAGATACACAAAAAACTATCCAAAACAAAATATTATATATACTGTATTTATGTTGCCTTGTTGGTGGAGCCTGGGACTTAAGATGTTCATTGTATAACTACACGGTAGCTACAGTGCATATGACAAGTCTTTGTACTTGAACTTTGAACTAAATGTAATATGCAAAATCTCAACTCCCCTTGTCTATGTCTTCTCTAGGAGCCAATGTTAATGTAGGCCAAGAAGGGAACAGTCCTCTGCATGCCGCTGTCAGACAGGACTCTGCAGACCAGGTGTCCCTGTTACTGGACTATGGAGCTGATGTGAACATCAGAGACAGTAACCATCAGCGGCCTGTGGAGATAGCGCCTACTGCTGGAAAAACACAACAACTGCTGCTGACATTTGAAGGTATTGCAACATCTTCTACTGCAGTGATTCTCAATGCATATGAGGAGCATTATAATGCATTGAGAATCACTCAGAATCAAACAGAGCTTTATCACAACAGTAATAGGTAATCACTCTCTCTCTCTCTAGTTGCTCCGAGGAGTCTCTGCCAGTTGTGTCGTCTTCAGATCAGGAACCTGATTGGACGATCCAGACTGAAGCTGCTCCCCCTCCTTCCTCTCCCTCCCCTGCTCACTCACTATCTGGAGCATACATAGGATGATGGGCATGCATGCGTCATGACAGCGAGGATCAACCACAATTCAAATTGTCTTTATTTAACACTTCAAATTCCAAGGTGGCAGCCAAGCCCCTTATTAACCACATTTTATCTCAACTCATAACAATGTTTTGAACTTTATGGTCTTTACATAAAAAATCACTGGAAAATCTATCTACTGTATGCTGTGCTTATTAGGTGCCTCGCCTTTGTGTTGTCATAACTGGCATATATATGTTTATTTTAGATGTTTATTCAATAGGACTTGAATATTCCCTTTGACAGATGATTTTCTAACCGATACTGACAAGCTGATCCAGACTTCAACTATGTTGGTTAAGACCAATATAATATCGGAAATATTGGAACTTATTTTTCCATTGGCTCGTGCTGGACTTCAGGTGTCTATATGTAAATACGAATAAATGATGTCATGTCTGACATAACTTCACTGACCTTTCCAGCACTCTTCAGCATTGAGGAGGCTCACACTAGTCTGTCAGTTGACAGATTAGTCCTGCTGAGTCTACTGAGAGGCCTGGCTGTGTATTTCTGGAGCCTTTCGTCCAAGGATTGGCAACATGCTAAATAACCTCTGAGACACCCACACCATGATCCAACTCTCTTCATGCCATCTCCAGATTGTGTTCAAATTGGCAAGAACATGTAGACTGCACTCTCTACATTGCTTTATAAACATTTGGGTCAATATCACTATAAAGTAACTTTGGTGTCCCCATCAGAATCACTCAGTTATCATGAAAATGTAGCAGAATAATGAAACTGAGGTCTTATTATAAAAGGCCAAACATTTACACACATATCAGTACAATGATAAGTCTCTTGAAATGTGTTTCCTTCATTTTACACCTTATTTTTTCATTGGATGTAAGTGATTTTGGCATGTCCCACACACTGCTCTGCTAACTACAGTGTGTGTAATAACTGGTTAAATGATACTACATTAAAAAAAAAATGATATGGTTTTATTGTCCACAACGAGTTATTTGATAAAAACGAGTCATTTTGATCATGTATAGGCTATTCTATTTTCATAATAATATTGAAAATGTTTCATTTGTCCCTGACATTTGCTGCATGTCCACCCTGTCATTAAGGGGTAACTGCCCCATAAAAAACCCTCTGATGTTTTCAGTGACATCACTACCACCATTTTGTTTTTCCTCAATGGAGGCTGAGACATTGGCTAGTTGCAAAGTACGTTTTTTAACTTGTATTTCGAAATTGTAATCATATTATGTGTGTAGTTGGATGTTGTCAAGCTTAACATGTCCACTCTGTCATGGTGAAATGTCAATTAATATAAAAACCTTTCAGAAATTCAAAATATATTTGTTAAACAGTACACAGTCACCTTGCTAACTTAATCATGTTGCTAACTGAACACCATGTGCTCATTAAATGCAACTAGAGAATGCAATTCCTGAAGAAATTGCTAGTGGGAATGCTTTATGCTGAAAAACTGACGCTGGATTGCTATGCTGAAATGTAATGTGTAAGAAGAAAGTGAATAATTTAGATTGAAATGATACATGAACACTGGGGGCTTGAATGTGTGATGAGAGAAGAAAAGAAAGTAAAAAGCAGCAGAATATTTGAACTTCAAACTTTTGAACTAACTTGATGGCGAATGATCTGTCGCCATGCCAACGGCATTTGATGACATCCCATAATACGCTTAGATGCGTTGATGGCTGCATCGTTACCAAACCTGTGAAGTTTTAGGCCGTCTGGAGTATTTTCACTGAAGTTATGAGAAAACCGCCACCGTTTTATGACGAGGGGTTTCCATGGAAACGGCATATGGTGAGATGTCAGATTTGACGTAGAGCTGTTGAGGCATGGAGAGGTGATATACAGGTGAAGATTGTGGGACGACCGGACCGTGTCCATTGGAGCTACAGCGACATTGTGTTTTATAGCGAGGGATGCGTTTTCATGGCAACAGCCTATGGTGAGATCTCAGATTTGGCGTAAAGCTGTTGAGGCATGGACCGGTGATATACAAGCGAGGTTTGGGGGACGATCGGACCGTGTCCATTGGAGTTACAGCGACATCGTGTTTTATGGCGAGGGATGCGTTTCCATGGAAACGGCATATGATGACACCCCATAATTGACGTAGAGCTGTTGAGGGCAGGACCATTAACTATTATCTGAAGTCTGCTGCTCTGAGCATGTCAGTTGGAGTGATGACATCATCGTGTTCCATGACACAGGTGTTTATATTTGAGCTAACGAGGTGTGCAGAGATCAAAGGTTTCCATGGTGATCAGTGAGAGGAGAGCATTTTCATTGTTCTGAATGAGAGATAAACCTCTTACATGTGAACGTTTTGTGGAAGAACCGTAACAGATATCGATGAAATTTCAAAGCGTGAAGCATGTCAAGGAACTTGAGCATATGAGGTGTACTTTTTGTGTACTTTCGGGTTCATAATGTGGCCTTTTTGGCAGTTTAACTAAAGGTGTGCGGCTGCTGTGGTGGGGAAAGATGAGGCTGAATTTACAATGGGGTTTAATGGAGACATGTTGAACGTTGTTGTCACTTCATGCCCTCAAGAGGCATTTTGTTTCATTTTTCAAGCTACGAGATGTTTTCCTACGTTTGTCATGAACATTTTTGTCTCAGGAATGTAGGGTTTGGGAATTATGGCAGTTTTAAAAAGAAATATGAAGGCACATTTCAAGATTTCTTACCCTCTAGCTGTGACATCACGCACTCTAGTTAATGTTAAAATGTGAAGAAAACCTCTAAAACAAGGTCTGAACAAATGTTAATATCACTAAAAGTAAGAATCAGATATAAAAGTTGTTTTACAAGAATAATGTCAGAAAGATGTGTAACATTTTAAAGTTGGAATGAGGTTTCTGAGTGAAAGTATGAAGGAACAGTTAGCAGTTGAAGTCGCATGAAGATTTGTTGAAGTCTGAAGAATTTCTCCATTGACTTCAATGTTAAAAATGTGATGTATTATGGGATGTATCTCTGGAATTATGAAAGTTATGAATGAGAAAAGTAATAGCCATCGATTCCTGACCGAGCTGAACGTTTTGATGTTTGAACGGAGTTTCTGCGATGTTTAATGCGGGAGGAGAAGAGGGCCAAAATAAGTCGGCGGAATAATAATAAACTTTTTGTCCGTAGAATAACATTTAGTTGGAATGCTGTGTCAGCATTCCCACTAAAATATTACCCAAAAATGTCCACCCTGTCATTGTCCACCCTGTCAGCAAGCCTTCCATAAATAATATAAAATGTACATTTTCAGAAAGCTAGTCTCTTTCTCAACAATATATTTCAGTTAATGGAAAAAGTATTTGGATAATAATGAAATTATGGCAAACTATTTGTACCATGTCCACCCTGTCATGGGAAGGCTTTCTGACAGGGTGGACAATGGTACAAATAGTTTGCCATAAAGGGACTATAGCTTTCTGAAAATGTACATTTTATAATCATTATGTAATTGTCACATGGCAATGTATTTTAGTGCAGTGCAGCACCTGTCAGAGAGAGGTACCGACCCCTTCCTCCTATGATGTACAAGGAAATTAAGACTCTACTTGCCGGAATGCTAGAGTGCTGTAGTCCCTGGGCAGCACCTATAATGTTGGTAAAGAAAAAAGATGGTAGTTGGAGATTTTGTGTTGATTACAGAAAATTGAATGCTGTAACCCATAAAGATGCCTTCTCTCTGCAGGATTGAAGAGACTCTCACTAACCTGACCCGAGCGGAGTGGTTCACAACTCTTGACCTGGCCAGCGGCTACTGCAGGTTGAGATGGATCCCCAAGACCGGGAGAAAACTGCTTTTTCCACCCCACTGGGCCTGTTTGAGTTTGAGCGCATGCCCTTTGGACATTCCAACGGTTGATGCAACAGTGTTTAAGTGTTGGCAGAGTCCCTTTTAGTGTACTTGGATGACATTATCATTTACTCACCTGGGGCCTCATTTATAAAGGGATATACGCTCAAAAAATGGCGTACGCCAGTTTCTACGCAATGTTTGCGATTTATAAAATACTAACTTGACGGGAAAATGTGCGGTCCTTCACGCAAACTCTAACGGTTAGAGTTTGCGTGAAGGACCGCACATTTTCCCGTTCATGGTCTGTACTAGTGTAGGAATTTGGCCACGGGAGGCTGGGCCACTCAGGAGTTGGTTCTGGGCCGCATCTGGCCCGCGGGCCGCCATTTGAATAGGCCTGCTCTAACCCATGCGTACGCACTACGCACTAAGCACAAAAACGGGAGAGACGAGAAACTGCGACACCGCGTTGGCAGAAGGAAGAATGGAGAGAAATATGTGGAAATAATACCATAAACAAAATGTTACCTCTCATTTATCATATATGAAGAATTCATTTTCAAACATTGATTAAAGCCAATCTTAAAATGATTTAACAAACGCATGTTTGAGACTCCTCAGTGCACACAAACACATAACTTGGAGAAATAAATAAATACGGATATGTTATTTAAAACCACCTCGAATATGTTGTGTTAATGTTATGAAATGTTTTCTCATAAATTATGCGGTTTTGCATTTCTATAGGTTGTACGAGCATGGTTTTATATACTACTGTGGTGACCACCTTTAATACACTGGGTTACATAATCCACACATGGAACTAGAGTTGGGGGTATTGTTTCCACACGGACATATATGTGGTTACCTTTATATGTTGTGTGCCCTCCTGGCTCTTTCTCTTGTTGTCCCGGGCTGCGACCCGACAACACCTGCATTTCTGCTGCTCATTAAAGACAGTTTTGCACCTTCGATGCACCGCCTCCGACTCCCTTTCTCTCGGCACTACACTGGTGACCCTTACAGCGTCTTGGGAAGTTTCCGAGACGGACCCGAACACGGCAAAGGAAACTCAGGTTTCTTTCTTGAAATGCCGGGGATTTTTTGGAGTCGACCGTGGCTGCTACAGGCACGCGGACTGAGGCTCGGTGCGTGCCTCGCCGAATGGCTGGGGATGTTGCTTGCCATTCCCGCATCTGCCTTCCGACTACAGAGGGGACGATGCACGACCTGCTGGGTAGGGATGAACCCGATTGCTACCTCGTGGGGTTTCTTCGGGGCGTGCGGCTGCACGTTCCAGCTGCGCTAGCTAACGACAACTAGCAGCTAACCCAGGGTTGCCAACTCTCACGCATCTGGCGTGTGACACACGCTTTCACTCTCAATCTCACGCTCTCACTCTGCCCAAACTATTCTCACGCCAAAAACAAGAATACCGAAGACTAGAAACGGTTTTGAAAACTTTTGTCACGTAGTGATCGTCTTCTCAATAGAACATCTTTCAGGGTTCGTACGGTCATTGAAAACCTGGAAAAGTCATGGAAATTCAAAATGCAAATTCCAGGCCCTGGAAAAGTTATGGAAAACAATATTTTTCCCAAAGTTTTGGAAAAGTCATGGAAATGTAACTAAAGTTACGTCAAATATAATTTAGATTGTATCTAATCGCCGAAATAATCTGCGGTCGCGAGCTGTTGGCTGAACTCTGCTGCTCCGGGATGAGGGTCAGCTACATTATCGACGATGCGTTCGTTAACTGTGCGGAGTCACTGTGGCACAGACTGAACCGCTGGTGAACAGCTGTTAGAACGGGCCGTTCAGGTGTTCAGAGCAGAGCGGCAGAGCGTGATGTGAACTGAAACGTTTTTCTGTCGCAATATTATTTAAGGAATCGTTGAGCTAGCTAGCTAGCATACATTGTCACTATCTGCTAACGTTAGCTTTAGCCTTCGTTTTCTAATAGTTGTTTTAATAGGCTATAAACAGGTGGTATAAGTATGGATCTTGTACTTGAGTAAAAGTAGAAGTACTCAGATCTTGTACTTGAGTAAAAGTAGAAGTACTCAGATCTTGTACTTGAGTAAAAGTAGAAGTACTCAGATCTTGTACTTGAGTAAAAGTAGAAGTAGGCTACTCAGATCTTGTACTTTAGTAGAAGTACTCAGATATTGTACTAGAGTAAAAGTAGAAGTACTCAGATCGTGTACTTGAGTAAAAGTAGAAGTACTCAGATCTTGTAGTAAAAGTAGAAGTACTCAGATCTTGTACTAGAGTAAAAGTAGAAGTACTCAGATATTGTACTTTAGTAGAAGTACTCAGATCTTGTACTTAATAAAAGTAGAAGTACTTAGGTCTTGTTCTTGAGTAAAAGTAGAAGTACTCAGATCTTGTACTTAATAAAAGTAGAAGTACTTAGGTCTTGTTCTTGAGTAAAAGTAGAAGTACTCAGATCTTGAACTTGAGTAAAAGTAGAAGTACTCAGATCTTGTAGTAGAAGTAGCCTACTCAGATCTTGTACTTGAGGGAAAGAAGTACTCAGATCTTGTACTTGAGTAAAAGTAGAAGTACTCAGATCTTCTTCTTGAGTAAAAGTAGAAGTACTCAGATCTTGTACTTAGTAAAAGTACCAGAGTGTAGGAATACTCTGTTACAGTAAAAGTATTCAAAATGTTCCTCAAGTAAAAGTAGAAAAGTATTCTCGCCAAAATATAGTGAAAGTAGCGACAGTATAAGTAGTCGTTGTGCAGATTGGTCCATTTCAGAATAATATATATGATGTGTTTTATAATGATTGATCATGAAAGTGTTCTCAAAGCTGGTAAAGGTGCAGCTAGTTTGAATGACTTTGTATACTGCAGGGTAGCTGGTGGATTTACTCCAGGTGGAACTACAGTGATTTAACACTTGATTATATTTCACATCATTCATCCACATCTGTGAAGTAACTAAAGGGATTAAATACATGTAGTGGAGGAAAAGTACACCATTTATCTCTGAACTGTAGAAGTACAAAGTAGCAAAACATTGAAATACTTAATAAAGTACAAGTATCTCAAAATTGTACCCACGTATAGTACTTGTTGAGTTTATGAACTTAGTTACTTCACACCAGTGGCTATACAGATAGAAAGACTAAGCCTTGCACAGAGGCATGAAAATACATTTTCAAAATGCTCAACAGTGCTGCCAAAATTATAAACTGACTGCTGCAATTAAAATAAATGCTTTTATATATTTATATTAGATGTGACTCTTTGGCGTTTCTGTTATTACTAACTGCTGCTTTAGTTTTTCTGACTGCTAAAATCATCTGTTATTCCTAATGTTAAAGCCAATATTCCGTGGGGTCGAGGGGCTCGGATCCTTGTCACCTTTTTCATACCTGATGAGTTTGCATCCCTGACTACAGTTGCTTTAGCGTGTAGAAGCTAGTAAGCCTATTTGATTTGTTTTAGATAGGCACTACATGTTTCATATGCAGACCTTATTTTCCTGTTCCATGTTCAAATAAACCATTTTCAGTGGTCATTTTTTTTTGGTCATGGAAAATGAGGTAAAGGTCATGGAAAAGTCATTGAAAATCATTGGTTAAAAAGTGTATGAACCCTGATCTTTGATAATGTCTTCTGGCCAATCAGAATCAAGATAACGGCGTGGTGTTGTTGCAGGAAGTCCCGACGGAGAATACTTTTGCTATAGTACATCTCTATATACATCGATACACATTACGTGTTGATAGAAATCAACACGTAATGAAATAAGACCCCACGGTTTGATGATTGATAGGTGTGTTCGCTGTCTTTCATTTTGGCACACAGAACAATGGGGGCTATCCACCCTTATCCACAATGTAAAGTAATTCACAGCCTCTTCCCTCTTCTCTCTGTGAGGAGCAGCAGGTTCAGCTTTCAGAACAAAGTAACACAAAATTAAAATGGCATTCATTTTTTTAAATATGTCGGGTAGTAATAGATTTATTTATTTTTCTTCTCAAGAGAGTACCAGAATGTGTATTTTATGTTAGTATTTCAAAAAATCTCCTGGGGGAGAATCCCCCCAGACCCCCCTGCAGGGGTTGGGTTTTCAGCATGTCAACTCTTTTACCTGTGGGTAAATTGCAGGATTGGCTCCAGGTCACCCTTTTTAATTACTACAAGACAAATGTGCCTTTTTATTTCATACAGTTCAATTTGGATTGAGACAGGGAAATAATCTAAACCTCACGCGTGGCGTTTCACTGTCAAGGGGAGTGTGTAATTACAAATACTGACTTGAGCCCCACCACTGTATGGGTTAGCCCTACCATAGATTACCCAACAAAAATACTATTGTGCCGCAACTGCCTACCCGTATTGCGCATGCGCAGATCTAAGATCTAGTAGAAATTATAAAAAAAGTAAAAGTCTGCTGCTTATTGTTCAAGGCCAAAATAGAGTAAGTCTGTAGATTTGTTTGTGTGTGTGTGCGTGCTTCATGTATAGGCCTCTCACGACAATTAATTTTGTTGGATACATTTTCCCGGAAATTATTGTCGGCACCGTTGTATGACCATTTTAGAACACTGACATAATAATATATAATAATAAAGTACATCCTTTCAAACTGCTAGTCACATCCTCATGTAAATGGAAATTTATCGAGTTCATTTTTATTTATCGTACGATAAGTCAATTAATTGCTTATCGCGACAGGCACACAATAAAACAGTGGAAACAAACATGTGTTTGACTTTCATTAGTGAATGAAACTGTGTGTCCTTTATAGTCTGTGTCCAATATTGTGTATTTGTATATATTGTATATATATCCTGTATATATGCTAAGGTCCCGCTACTGACACGATAGCAGTCATTTTGTGCGTATGTGTAATTAAACCCATGATATCAAAATCTCACTCCAGCCAGGTACCCAAAGTTGGCAACCCTGCTAACCACGTTGGCTAACTACGGCTAGCAGCTACCGATGGCTGCCAGCTAACGGCAACAGCTAACGGCTATCGACCCTTTTGAGTTTTTGTTTTCTTTCTGGTGCCGGAGAGGAGATTCGACCAGCCGGTTGACCTCGTTTGGACACTCACTTTTTCACCACCTCAACGGCGGTTCCAGACGCCACTCAAGTTTCCTTCGGCGCCTGGGTGGTGCACTCCTGGACCCCGTCTCGCCTCGACAGTTTCGGACGTCACCCATGCCTTCGTCGGCCCGTGGGTGGCGCGCTTCGGGACCCTGTCTGGCCTCTTCCTTCGCCTTGGCGGTTTCGGACGTCGCCCATGCCTTCATCGGCCCGTGGGTGGCGCGCTCCGGGACCCTGCCTGGCCTCTGCTCTTACCGCGGCTCACGGTTCGCCTCAACGGCAGCTTCGGACGCCCCCCCCGTCTGGCCTCTCCCCTGTCCACGGCTCTTTCCTCCCGGGGGTGCTGCTCCTGCCCCCCGGCTCTTTCCTCCCGAGGACTTCGTGCCCGCCGCCGTTGTGCCCTCGCCTGCGGCCGGGCAGCGCTCCTTCCTGCTGGGGACCACCGGGTTATTCACGCCCGTTGCGGCTCAGCGACCCGGTTTTCACCGACTGGCGGGTGATGACATAATTCGCTACGACGCCTACTGCGGACCCCTTACGACGGCCCGTTCCGGCCCTCCCCCGGTGGAGATGCCCTCGCCCTCGTTGGGGCCCCTACCCGCTACTGCGGCCCCCTTCCGACGGCCCGTTCCATGGCCCGGCCCTCACCTGCAACCTCACCCTCCTCCGCCCCTGTGGTGCTTCCTCCCGGACGCGGGGATTTTTTTGCCATGTTTGGATTCTGGGGGGGCTTGTGTGGTGACCACCTTTAATACACTGGGTTACATAATCCACACATGGAACTAGAGTTGGGGGTATTGTTTCCACACGGACATATATGTGGTTACCTTTATATGTTGTGTGCCCTCCTGGCTCTTTCTCTTGTTGTCCCGGGCTGCGACCCGACAACACCTGCATTTCTGCTGCTCATTAAAGACAGTTTTGCACCTTCAATGCACCGCCTCCAACTCCCTTTCTCTCGGCACTACACTACCATGTTTAATCATTTGTTATGCAGTTTGCTAAGACTTGATAAGTCGCTCATAAAACACAGGAGGTATGGAAACTAAGAACACCATATGTGGTAAATTGTACAGCTAATATAACACAACACATTAGTTGTATTTCCAACTGGTGGATATAGAGTTGCTGCAGCAGTGGAGACGCTGTGCACAGCTGATCGACAGCTGGGACACAAACCACCAAATACAAAAACATAATTCAGATCCAGTCGTTATGACTCCACTCCGGAGGGATTCCCCGATCATTTCTTACAGTCTCTCATCAAGGGGTGTCTCCTGTCCCCGGTACAAACACACTGCCTGAGGAAGGCTATGTGTATTTATTTTGTCATGAACCTTTTTCGGACCACTTATTTATTTATTTTGGTGACGATCCGACCTCCATGCTGCTACTCTGGTTCAAACTGCATCCACCAAACAATATGATTTATCTCAACCTCCCCAAAATAACCAAAATCTGACACGGTGTGAGATGTCTTTTTTAGCTGTTCTGTCGTCATTTCCTGCGATCTTCTTCATAAAGTCAGTCAAAAATGAATGAATGAATGAATGGGCGTTTCTTTGACTATTTATAGGCAAATATGGGCGTTACGTGAAGCCCGCAAAAGCTGCGCCGCATTTCGAGTTGATTGTGATTTATAAAGGGAAACCGGCGTAGGAAGTGCTGGACGCACTTTCCTCGCCGGTACGCAATGTTTGGTGAATCGGAAAATGTCGGAAAATTTCTGTACCTATTTTTTGGATTTCTACTACGTAAGCAACCTTCCCACGTGAATCCTATGCACGGCGTTATAAATGAGGCCCCTGATTTCTCCTCTCACCTGCAGCATTTGGATGAGGCTTTCCAAAGGCTGTGGCAGTATGGATTGAAACTACGGCTGGAGAAATGTAAGCTCCTCCAACACGAGGTGACGTTTTTTTACAAAATAACAGTTGTACTCGACTGGCCAGTACCCTCCACCGTAAGGCAAGTAAGAGCCTTTTTAGGACTCGCTGGTTATTACAGATGCTTTGTTGCTGGTTTTGCTAAAATTGCCCGCCCCTTGAACTCTCTACTGACAGGCATCCCAGCTGATGAGAAATCACAGACACGTAAAGTACAGTGGTCCTCTGAGTGTCAAACAGCATTTGATGCATTAAAGACAGCACTGACGCAAGCACCTCTTTTGGCATATGCAGTCTATTCCTTGCCATTTATAGTCTGCACAGATGCCAGCAACTTAGGAGCAGTTCTGTCCCAAGTGCAAGAGGGGCAAGAGCGAGTGATAGCCTATCAGCCGCAGCCTACACCCTACTGAACGGAACGATGCCAACTACAGCTCATTCAAGCTTGAACTGTTGGTCCTGAAGTGGGCAGTGACAGAGAAATTCAAGGACTACCTAACTGGGGCGCAAATCACTGTTTTTACTGACAATAACCCTGTTGCTCATCTACAGACTCCACAGCCTGGGTGCCGTAGAACAGTGCTGGGTTGCACAACTCGCCTCTTTCAACTACGAAATAAAGTTTCGCTCGGGTAAGAGCAACGCTAATGCAGATGCATTATCAAGATGTCCATTTGCCTCCTTGTCTTCTAGGGCTCCAGACGAGGAGTGTGTTACAAGACCAGCTGCAACCACAGCAGCTATTGAGTTAGCACCTGGAGGACAGGATGAGTTCGCCAGCAGTGACTGGGAAGAGGCACAAGGTAATGACTCCGACATCCAGACAGTTAGGAGGTATGTGGAAAACCGGCTGGCACCCAAAAGACCTGAACGCCAGGCCTTGTCCTGCAAAACACAGAAAATATTGCAACAATGGAAGAAATTGCAAGTTAAGGAAAATAAACTGTGTCGTAAGGTGATTGACCAGCACACCCATGAAGTACACTACCAGATTGTGTGTCCAAGCTCCAGGTACCAGGAAGTCTGGGAGAAATTCCACAAAGCTGCTGCCCATGCTGGTGTGGACAGGACCCTCCCCAGGATGCGTCAGCACTTCTACTGGCCAAACATGGAGGGGGAGGTACGTTGGTTCCATCAGGGTTGTGTCACCTACAGTCTGCAAAAGGTAAGGGTAGAACCAAAGGCCCCACTAAAACCTATTGCTGTATCTTACCCTCTAGAGGTCATAGGTTTAGATTTTTTGACCCTCAGTAGACCCACAGACACATACCAAAACATCCTTGTTGCAACTGACCTGTTCACTAAGTTCTCTTGGGCCATACCTACACATGACCAGACAGCACACACAACGGTTAAAGCTTTGTGGACACATGTAATTCAGCCATTTGGTTGTCCAGCCAGATTTCATTCAGATCGTGGACCAAATTTCGAGTCAGCACTAATGAAACAGCTGTGCGAGACCTATGGTATTGCCAAAAGTCGCACCACAGTTTATCACCCTGCAGGGAACGGTAGCGCAGAGCGGTTTAACCAGACCTTGCTGAACATGCTCCGCACCCTTGAGACTGAGAAGCAAAGCCGCTGGCATGAGTACTTGCCTGAGTTGGTACATGCATATAATAACACGACACATACTGCAACCAGTTATGCCCCATCTTTCCTGATGTTTGGCAGACACTTGAGACTACCTGTAAGATTAGGGGTGCCCTATCAACAACCTCAGCATGACCTTAATGGGTGGGTGAAGGACCATCAACAGAGGCTCTCACTGGCATATAGCTGGGCCAAACAAAATATGGGTAATGCAGCCTCCCAACACAAACAACAGTATGACAAGAGAGCTAGAGCCTTACCACTGTTACCTGGGGAGAGAGTGTGGGTGCGTGACAGGAACGGAAAGGGAAGAGGTAAATTGTGTACATGGTGGGATTCTAAACCTTATGTGATTTTGGAACAGGTGGGAAACACTGGGGTGGTGTATATGGTTCAGCCAGAGACTGGGGGCCGTGAACAAACCTTTAAAAGTGTGTACAGCCCCCCCAGCAGATGTTCACTCTCCTGTCGAAGAACCTGCCACAGAGACTCAGACTGTCAGAACCAATGTTCTATGGGTTCCTACCTGCTGCAGTAGCTGTACTCCCTCCAGAAGTAGAACAAGCAAATGACCCACGACGCTCCACACGGACTAATCTTGGTCAACCACCGGTGCGTTACAGAGACTAATGGTTGCAGGGACTGGCAACATTAAAGAGTGGGAGGATGTCACAGGGCAATGTATTTTAATGATTCATTATTGCATGGTTTTAAGTGTGTGTGTGTTATACTTTTTTATTGTGTGATTTTACTCTGAAATGTGTTTGCCTTTTTAACTGGTTTTAACTTCCTGCTGCATGCTTTTATTTTTCAAATGTTTGGATTGGCCTTGCCATGCTGAATGACAATGAGTGACCACACCTGGAGCCAATTTGCACCAACAGCCCTGCCTATAAATGGAAGGAGAAGAGCAGCAGAGACTGAGCGAAACTGAAGGAGACAGCAGAGGCAGAACGCAGCAGGAGCAGAGGCAACCAAGGGATTAAGAGACCACGGCAGTCCAAGAGAGGGTCGAGGGAGCACCTTTGCATAGTGATGGCAAAATGAAGCTTTGAATGAAGCATCGAACCACTTGGACAATTGTGTCGGAAATAGGTTCATTTCTCGAAGCTTCAGTTACAGCGACCTCTCCTGGCGAAGTGCAAGGCTGCAGTGGGTTTAACGTATCTTTGCCTTGAAACATATTCGATGCACACACACACTAAGACTGAATATCATGTTCTATTTGCAATTAAAGATTGATAATTGTGTGTATTGGGTTATTGAGCAGAGACTAGAGAGTGCTAGACATGTTCTTGGGCAGAGAGGGCCTTTTATCAGTCATTAAAGTATTAAAGTTGAAAAGCAATGATTACAAGTTTAACTATTCCGGGCTTTGAACCAGCTGCGCGGAGGACATCGCTGCATGCTGGCCGCCGGCTCTATCCACTGGGCTATCTATTCCTTAGACCAGGGGTACTCAAATACAAATCTTAAAGGTCCACAAAGAAAATGTTCAATAAGACAATGGTCCGTTTAATACGGTCATTCAAACTTTTAATTGCAAAAAGATTCTGAACACGAAGTTGCAAAAACAAAAAGCCTCGAAGTGAATCAAACCATCCCAAGAATCAAAGTCGAAATAAGTCCAGAACTATTGTATATTGTGTCAAACACTGTTGCTTAATGAGAGAAGTGGCACCTTTGGTCTGTTGCCAAGACTTTGAACTTTGGCACAAAAGGCGTGATGGCCAGGCGGACACACTGATGCAAGTGTTCATTGGTGAGTCGGCTGCGGTACTTGTTCTTCACCATGTTCATTGTTGAGAATGCAGACTCACACCTGTAGGTTGAGCCAAACATTGTGAGAATGTGAAGTGCCATCTTATGCAGGAGAGGGAAATTAGCTGCAGTGACCATCTTTGTCCAGAAGGTGGGAGTGTCACAGTCAGCCTCTTTCAGTGCATGGTTTTCCTGGAGGTCAATCAACTCACTTTGCAGAGAAGCAGCACTGGCCCATGGGAAGATTTGTTGTGCTTCTGCAGAGAACTCTCTGACATTTCTGACCAGGAATGGGTTTTCAATGAACAGTAGGACTTGTTTTCCTAATCTGAAGTCATCAAAGCGAATTTTGAAGTTTTCTATCAGCTTCTCCAGGAATGCAACATGATTCTGAGGACGATTTTCTCCTTTGGTCTGTTCCAAAAGTGTGGGGAAGTGGAGCAGTCCCTCCTGTAGGAAAACATAACAAAAAAAACAAAAACAAATAAGAAAATTATATAAGGAGCACTGCTTAAAAGGGTATGATAAAGTATCAAAAAGGTGTTCATTGGAATCCAGGAAATGTGTGTGGTAGAAAATATTAAAAAGGCTTACCTGTAGGTCACTTTTGAAAACCTCCAGTTTCCTCTGGAAAGCACGCACTGCTGACATCAGCTCACACACTGTGTTGTTCTTGCCCTGTAGCTTGAGATTTAGGTCATTGAGATGAGATGTTATATCAGCCAAAAATGCAACAGCTTCCATCTTCTCTTCATTTTGCATGAATTCCATGAACTGTTTTGCTTTCGCACTCTTTTGCTCTGACAGAAACACTTGCAGCTCTTTCCTAATGGCCCAAGAACGCTCCAGGACCTTGCCTTTGCTCAGCCATCTGATGTTGTTGTGCAGGAGCAAATCATCAAAAGTGGCATTGACCTCTGTCAGGAATGTGCCCAGCAAGCGATGCTGCAGTGAAGATGATGCTCTCAAAAAGTGTATGAGTCTTATCACTGTTGCCATGATTTCAGAGTACACTTCTCCAAGATTTGCACAAAGGACAGACTGGTGGATTATGCAGTGGTATGAGATCAGGTCAGGGTGGTGATCTTTCAGGCGCTGAACCAGTCCTCTCTCTCTCCCCATCATGGCTGGAGCTCCATCAGTAGCAATTGACACCACTTTCTTTAGATCTATCCCTCTTTCATTCAGCATTCCCATGATTGCGTTATAAATGTCTTGCCCCCTTGTGTGTCCACTGAGGTCTGTCAGGCCCAACACATCTTCAACAAACTCCCCCTTTGCCTCATCATAAAATCGCACAAACACCAGCAACTGAGCATTGTCAGTGGTGTCAGTGGACTCACCCACAGCTAAGGAAATGCACTGTGCATTTTTTATTCCATCACAAAGCTGATGAATCAAATCACCAGCCAGTATTTCCGTTCTTCTGGTTCCTGTGGAATCTGAGAGGGGGATTTGCTTGATTTTAGCTGTTTGCCTTCAAACAAGGTCTCAATCACTTCAGTCATGCATTCTTTAATTATTTCTGCATCAGAGAATGGCTTCTTGTGTTTAGCCAACACCCATGCCACTCTGAGTGAGGTCTCAGTTGCCTTTTCTCGTTGTGACATAGATGTTACAAGAATCCTGCTTGCAGCTTGATATGAGGATTTCATCCCATTTATTTTTGTGGTTCTTACCGCTGAATTCTCGCTTCAAAATAATCGTGTTTCGTTTCATAATGCTGTTTCAAATTGCCACTCTTCACAAGAGCTACCGTTTCTTGGCATATTAGGCACATTGGTTTGGTGCTCGCTGGAGGGAGGATGAACGCATATTTTTCAGTCCACTCATCTTTGAATTGCCGGTTTTCACTGTCGACTTTTCTTTTATTGGTCATCTTTGAACATGCCATTTTTCCAGCTTTACTAGCTACACTCGGCTACAGCTGAAACTAAGTATAGCTACATGCAACTAGATGCGCTGTAAACTCTCGCTCTGACTTTATTTATTTGTTATTATAACTCCCGCGCTGACTCAGACAGGTTGAAAGAGACGACATACGCATTTTCATTCCGCGAAGACCCGCCCTCCTGTGCCTCTGATTGGCAGACTGTTGGTGGGGGGGGGAAACGCTGACTTGCTACTGAATGTGATTGGACCAAAGCGTTGACACACACAGGTGGAACACAGTGGAACAGTCAAACATGCAGAGCGCTGTTTGCAGTGGACATAGCGGAGAATTTTGACTCGTTGCGAATGCGTTGTGGCGATGTCTCACATATAATACAGAGAGATAATACATATGAAAAGTATAATTTGCTCAGAGTCCAGAGACAGTGGTGGTTCGGTCCGGATCCGGACCTAAGTCCGTAGTTTGAGGATGCCTGCCTTAGACCATTGAAGTGTTTTTATATTACTAATTTTCTTTTTGTTCACAGCTTCTCCACATTTCGAAGTGTTTCACGAGCCAGAACGACCTCTCTTTCTTCCTGGCTTGCTCTATAATGATCCAATTCAAATGCAATACCAACAGCAACAACGCAAACTACGACAACAGCCCACACATTGCGCATTGTTTAGAGCGGTTATAAAGTGTTGAAGCGCTCAAATCTGAAACTGTTTCAACCTGTCACCTGTCAGAATCGAGACGAGGCCGTGCATTGAAATGCGTGAATGGACCGTGAACCAGTATTGACTAGGCTTGTTTGAGACAAGCGAGACCTGCGCAGTTGCGATCAACGTCTTGCTAGTGCGTTGCATGATGGTTAGTCATTTTGTCCGACTTGCTCTGGAGGCTCGCCTACATGAGACGTTGAAATCTCGCGGGACAAAGACGCCCGCAGCCTTGAGAGCGAGGGGCGGCAAGACGGCGCAGTTCCTCTCCACGGGCTGCGGAAGCGAAATGCTTGATGGGAAACGACCAGGAAACGACTCGCTGGTATCTCGAGCTGAGCGCTCATTGGTGGGTTTTACCCCGTGCTGCTGATGAAACTCTCCAATTAGCTCGGCAAAAGTTTGTTGTTGTTTTGTGTCAGTTTTACGTCGCCATTTCCATTCACATTTTTCATCATTGTTCCACAATGTTTATCATCATGAAATTAATATCTATATATTTTATACTATACTTGCACTGCTTACCGTTTCATACTTTATATATCTTAGCATATTCATACACACTGTTCATACTGCTCACAGGCTGCTGTGTATATCTAGTATTCATACCCCTCACTGTTTATTCATCATTCAATTCATTCTATATTTTATTCTGTAGATTGTGTACATTACTTTTCACTTTACTGCTTGTTGCACCTGGTTAGAAGCTAAACTGCATTTCGTTGTCTCAGTACCTGTAATATGTGCAATAACAATAAAGTTGAATCTAATCTTGAGCAGGAACAAATGTATTTACTTAGTACATATCTGACATTAACAATTAAACACATGTGTGCATTCTTTATAAATGCAAACAGAGTCAAGCCGACTCCGGAGGTGGCGGTATGCACCTTAAAGTTGTTTGCAATCCGCCAAAAAACCGAGAGAAGAAGAAAAAGAAGGCGAAGAAGAAGAAGAAGCCGACTCCGAGCTGTCCGACTTCAGGCGAGCTTTTTGAGACCTCCCCCGGCTGCGATCGGCTATTCTCGTCTACTTTCGAGGCGAGCCGCAACGCGTCTCGAACAAGCCTATTCATTCAGGAAATGAAGCAGTTGCTGTTTCGACCGTCACATGATTTGAAGTAGTCGAACCACTTGGACAATTGTGTCGGAAATAGGTATAAATAAATATATGTATATATATATAGAACTATAAATAAATATGTGTATATATATATATATAGAACTATAAATAAATATAAATAAACTGTATGTATCATGAATATCATTTACAAATAAAGATGGATGAATGCGTGTATTGTGTTATTGAGGAGAGGGTTCTGGGAAAATATGGCATAGATTATGGTGCGCTTGTGTAACTTTGGCAGGGGGTGTTCATGTGGGATGGGGAACAATCAAAGATTTTTATTCAGGAACATTATTTTTTCAACAGTTTTTGGATTGAGCCGATTTATTTTCTTGCTTACAATTTCCCCGCATTTTGAAAACACTCGCTCAGATGGAACCGATGATGCTGGCATGCATACAAATTGTTTCGCCAGTTTGAACAGATTGGGATACACATTTTGATGGTCCACCCAGTATGCCAGTGGGTCTTTCGATCTTTCCAGCGGTGGATCAGTCATGTCCCGCTGCACCTCCACTGTAGCATCTGCTGTGGCATTCCTTGCCGTCCTCGCTTCAGAAGCATCTCTGTCCAGAGTTTCCCAAAGGTTAAGACCTGAAAGACAAACATGACTGTAATCATCAGTACTGAAAGGTTTCAATGTGTATTTTTTCTTTACTTATACTTATTTTGTCCTGCATTTTATCAATTAACTATTTATAACATTACCTGTGGATGATGGATTGTCAACACTTGCTGGTGCCGGTTGAGCTGATGTGGAGGGCTGTTCTTCTGTAGGTGTGTCAGGTTGTGTGTTTTTCCTCAGTTGTGTGCAAAATGCTGTCAGTCGTTTAACTGATGCCGCTGCCTGTACTTGATTGTAGAATCCAATAGTTTTGAATCTAGGATCCAACAGTGTTGACAGGGTCAATGCAGTTTGGCTCTCGGTGGTGTCAAACTTGTTTTGCATATTTGACACCATGTTCTGTCCCAGTAGTTTTGCTGTGTCGTGGCTTGTTTTTCCAATTGTGTCGTACAAGTATAGCATTAACATTTTCGTCATTGGGATGATCTTGGATGCTGAGACTCTCTTCTCCTCGGAGAGTTCCACTGTTGCCTGGAAAAAGGGGGAGAGCAATTGCAGGCATGCATCTGCTGTTTCATAGTCCTCAGAGGACAGAGGTCTCACATCTGTTTTCAGCGTCGCAAGAGCTGCCCCCACTGACTGCCTCTCTTTGAAAAGGCGTTGTAGCATTAGGTAGGTGTTGTTCCAGCGGGTGTCCACTTCCTGAATAAGCTTCAGCACAGGGCGATTCATCTGCTCCTGAACTTCTCTGAGCTTCTCTTTTGCTGTTGTGCTGGTTTTAAAGAACGTGACTACTTTTCTAGCCCTTGTGCGTAGGTCTTGTAGGCCAGGAGTTTCATCCAGAGATTTCTTCACCACTAAATTTAGTGAATGAGCAAAGCAAAGTGCATGTCTTAGATTTAAACTTCTGACAGAGGCAACTATATTTGCTCCTGCATCCGTCACAATTGAGGTCACTTTGCCTTCAGTGCCCCATTCCTCCATGAGAGACCTCATTGCAGAAGTGATGTTAACCGCTGTATGAGCTTCAGGGAAAGGCAGCACTCCCAAAAGCACTGTGGCCAGCTTCGCAGAGTCATCCACATAATGGCAGGTCACTGCTAGATATGCGTCCATATTAATGGAGGTCCACATATCAGCAGTCAGGCTCACAGCCTCTACCCTCTGCATGACAACCTTGGCCTTCGTCTTCTCCTCCTCATAGCGCTTGACCACCATCTCCTTTAGAACCCGTCTGGATGGAAGAGTGTATCTAGGATCAAGCAAGGCCACAAGCTCCTTGAAGCCACAGTCATCCACGATGGAAAAAGGCCTCGAGTCTTTCACCACCATATTCACAAGAGCCCCATCCAGCTCTCGCTTCCGGTCCACTAAGACAAAGAAATAAAGACAAAGAATAAAAACAAAACCAAAAAAAGCAAATAAGGATTTATGTGAAATTGCACTCAAAGGAAGCAGACTTGTGAGTCATGGAATACAGTCATAGCATATTGTGTTAGTGTTACTAGTTAATAATAATATAATACATACCATGTATGTTCCCCTGGTTCACAGCAGCTCCATGTTTGGCAGTGAAGTGCCTAATCATGGAGGAAGTATTCCCATGATACTTCAGTTCAGTTGAACACACCAAGCACTGGACCTGTAGACAAAGGCATTTGTAAATAAAAATGCAATTTCAGTCTATAAAGCTATAGCCTAATGGCTACATTGATCATATACATAATTGTACTTTAATGCTACTTAATATAGATTTGAGTTAAACCATAGCTATAATACTGTAGTTGACCTACCTTACTGTCTAATCTTTCTTTCTTACAGTGCAGACGCTTTTCTGCTTGCTCCTGCCTCTGCTTACTTTTTATGCTGATTTTTCTATTCTTATTCTCTGAAAACTTCGAGCAGCGGCTCCTGGACATTAACTTATCACTGGGACAGTTCATCTTCGTAAATAGACGGAGGGTTTCAGCCATATTTCAACAGTTTTACGACGACCTCAGTCTTAAAGTAGCGTGGCCTAGCAACAGCTAAAGCCTGGTAGGCTACTGCATGCTATTTAGCTTAAGCTAGTTGGTAGCAAAATGCCTCCGTTCTCTACAGATGACTTCCACAAACTTATACAGAAGATGGCTGTGTTGGAAATGAAAATGCAACGGTTGGAAGTTAACGTGGAAGTGAATGGACTATGTCATGGGAATGACACCACTTTACCAGTGTTGCAAAATAATGGAGAAGGGTATGCTAACTCGCAGCTAGTTAGCAGCTACAAGGATTCCAAGGAACAGGAGGGCTGTGTACCGGGTAATAAATCTACAAGTGGTAGTCCTCCCTGGAACTCTCTGGGTGCAAAGCCTAAGAGTAAATCATTTCCATGGGATTTGGGAGGACGGATAACAGGCAGAGCCCAGTGCTCTGCAATCTGTGATGCGACCGGCTGGCCTGCATTGTTATCACCCAGGAAGAGCGCCTCTTCAACCCCTATTCATACTAGGAAACAGCAGTGGACAGCTGCTAAAGGGAGAACTACAAAAAAATCCTCCTAAACCACCAAGTGTGCCAATCCAGAACAGATACGCTCCGCTGACCGAGAACCGGAGATCTGATGACCTGGATAACCTGTCCTCTTCACACAGCAGGGTAAGGACCAATAGCTACTCCAAAAGTAAAAGGCTAGAGGGAAAGCTAACGACTGGGCCTGAAACTCTGATTGTGGGTGACTCTGCTGTAAGAGATGTAAAAGGTCTGTGTAATAAGAACAACACCAAAGTACTCTGTTTCCCAAGGATGTGGTCTCTGACTTGGCTGAGAAGATCCTGCATATTGGGGGCTGAAACATCCGACTGTGAATAATGTGGTACTGCACATTGGAACAAATGATGTTGTGAAACAACAGTCAGAAGTGCTGAAAGAAGACTTTAAATGTTTGTTGGAAACTGCCAGCTCTCTAAATGCAGAGGTGTTCATCAGTGGCCCTCTACCACCAGTCAGAAGAGGAGTGGAGAGATTCAGCAGATTGTTTGCACTGAACACCTGGCTTTCAACTGTCTGTACTGACCATTCTGTTCATTTTATTGACAATTTTAACTTTTTCTGGGACCGCAGACATCTTTTCAAGGCAAATGGAGTTTGCCTGAACAAGTCAGGAGTGAAATTGTTTATCTCTAACATATTCAACTGCCTGCGTTATCAATCTGTTCCCTCTGCCAAGGACAAGCGGCAAGAGGAATCAAAACAGGAGAAAGACACAACACATCGCGCAGAAAACCCTGAAGAATTATCACTGCACCCGCCTGAGGAATGTTCTGATTATGGGAGACACATGGCGGAGTCTCCACTGCCCGTCAACCCCCCCCCTGTCAATGCCTTTGAGGATACTCCGTTCACCCTTTCACCCTCGCCCACCCTCCTTGGGATCGTTGAACACATGAAGGAGATACAGAGGGTTGGCACCGATTCCTTCCTGGAGTTCAAAGACCAAACTAAGGCGATACGCAGGGCTGGCACCATGTCCTTTACCCCCGCTCCTCAACGACGCCCACCAAAATCACCGCGGAGACCTGCACCATCTCCCCCGTCTTCATCACCGTGCCTACGTCAACCACCTCCTCCCCAGGCAGCATGTCCTCTACCCCCGCACCATCTCCCACGTCTCCATCACCGTGCCTGCGCCGGCCGCCTCCCCTCCCTTCGAGAGGGCATCTGCAGTCTCCGAAGCCTGATAAGGATGTGTGTGTACTAAATGCTGCAAACTGATATTTGCTGGGTCCAGGCTCAAGGGCGTATGGCACTCTCAACTCTTTCCAGGAGATGTCGGGGCCCTGCCTGCCTATAGCTTTGCCGATATCTGTGTTGATAGGTAATAGATTAAGAGCGGTGAATCATCTTAGATACAGGAAGCGCTCAAACGTTTGTGTGAGTTTATCTAATTTAGCAGTGATTCCATGTCAGCCACAGCTTGTTACAAAAAACATGACTGATAGTGTGTTTAACAAACTTAAACTAGCTTTATTAAATGTCAGGTCTTTGGCAGGAAAACATTTTTAATCAATGATTTTATCACTGAGCACAATCTCGATTTTATGTTTTTTAACAGAAACTTGGATTGAACAAAATAACGGTGCAGCTGTTCTTATCGAATCAACCCCTCCCAACTTTAGTTTTATGAGTCAGGAAAGAATGCATAAGAAAGGGGGTGGAGTTGCTATTCTGTTCAATGATTCTCTTCAATGCAGGAAGACATCGTATGGAAACTTTGATTCTTTTGAATATGTGGCCTTTCAGCTGAAATGCTCCTCTCGAGCTCTATTCCTAAATATCTATAGACCACCCAAATACTGTGCAAGCTTTTTTGATGACTGCTGTCTATAGTGTGTATTGACTTTGACCGTCTAGTCATTGTTGGTGATTTTAACATCCATGTTGACAACCCCCAGGACAGAGGGGCTAAAGAACTGTTTTGTGTTCTTGATAGCTATGGACTGACTCAGCATGTGACGGAGCCCACGCACAATAAGGGGCACACTCTGGACTTAATTATCTCAAAGGGTCTGAATATCTCTAAGGTTGTGGTGACTGATGTTGCACTCTCTGACCATTCCTGTGTTTTCTTTGAGAGCTCTATTTCTGTTCACAAAAATATTCAAAAAGAGGTAACCACAAAGCGATATTTAACTGAAAATACTAGGGAAATGTTTACTCAGAATTTTTTGTCCACACTTGCCCCTGCTAACATCTCAGTAAATTAGCTAGTAGATCATTTTAATTCAAAAATTTAAAATGTTATAGATGCCATTGCTCCAACTAAGGTAAAGGAAGTGTCTGGCAAGAAAATATCTCCATGGAGAAAGGCCATGAGCGTGAAAACAGAAAAAAGAGAATGTCGAAAAGCTGAACGTAGGTGGCGAAAAACAAATCTCCAGGTTCACTTTGAAATCTATAAAGAGAGACTTGGCCTTTATAATTTGGAATTGAAAAACGCACGACAATCGTTCTTCTCTGACATCATTACCAAAAACAAAAACAACGCACGTGCCTTGTTTGCTACCGTCGACAGACTAACTAACCCCCCCAGTGTCAGTAGCCTCTGAATTTCTATCCACCAGGGCGTGCAATGATTTTGCCTTCTTCACTGACAAAATTCAGAAAATCAGACAAGCAGTCAGTGCCTCTGCATCAGGAACAGCAAATGTGTTGTCTCTGTGTCCACTTAACATCAATTCAAACATCATGACACAATTCCATCAGATTAATGATAAAAACCTAGAGGACATTATTCAACTTCTGAAATCCTCCTCCTGCTGCCTTGATATTATTCCAACAGGATTTCTCAAAGATGTGTTGCCTTGCATGGCCTCAGATCTACTTCATATAGTAAACAAATCTCTTCACTCAGGTATTTTTCCACAGGCCCTGAAAACTGCAGTCATTAAACCGCTCTTAAAAAAGAATAATCTAGATGCTTCAGTAATGAACAATTACAGGCCCATATCAAACCTCCCATTTCTAGGTAAAATCATTGAAAAAGTTGTTTTTCAACAGTTGAGTAATTTCTTGCATTTAAATAACTGTTTCGATGTGTTCCAGTCAGGCTTTCGTCCAAACCACAGCACTGAGATTGCTCTTGTTAAGGTCTTTAATGACATCCACTTAAACACAGATAGTGGCAGAACTTCAGTGTTAGTATTATTAGATCTCAGTGCTGCGTTTGACACTGTTGACCACAACATATTACTAGACCGACTGGAGAACTGGGTGGGACTTTCGGAAACAGTTCTGAATTGGTTTGAATCCTACTTAAAGGACAGAAACAACTTTGTTTCTATAGGTAAATACACATCTGAGTTGACAAATATGACATGTGGGGTTCCTCAAGGCTCCATCTTGGGGCCTCTTCTCTTTAACATCTACATGCTACCACTGGCTCAGATAATGAAAAACAACAAAATAAGTTACCATAGCTATGCAGATGACACACACATTTACGTAACAATTTCACCAGGAGACTATGCTCCAATTCAAACACTGAGTAAGTGCATTGAACAAATCAATGACTGGATGTGTCAGAACTTTCTCCAATTAAACAAAGATAAAACTGAGGTAATGGTTTTTGGAGCCAAGTCAGAACGTATCAAAGTTAGCGCTGAGCTTCAGTGTGCAATGTTCAAAACAACAGATAAAGCCAGAAATCTAGGTGTAGTCATGGACTCTGACCTGAGTTTCAACAGTCACATTAAAACAGTTACTAAATCAGCCTACTATCACCTAAAGAATATATCTAGGATTAAAAGACTAATGTCACAGCAGGATTTGGAAAAACTTGTCCATGCTTTTATCTTCAGTAGACTCGACTACTGCAATGGTGTCTTCACAGGTCTCACTAAAAATCTATTAGGAAGCTGCAGCTGATTCAGAACGCCGCTGCTCGAGTCCTCACTAACACTAAGAAAGTGGATCACATCACTCCAGTTCTGAAGTCTTTACACTGGCTTCCTGTGTGTCAAAGAATAGATTTCAAAATACTGCTGCTGGTTTATAAAGCACTGAATGGTTTAGGCCCAAAATACATTTCTGACCTCCTGCTAAATGATGAACCATCCAGATCTCTCAGGTCTTCAGGGACTGGTCAGCTTTCTGTCCCCAGAGTCAGAACTAAACATGGAGAAGCTGCGTTCAGTTATTATGCTCCAAATATCTGGAACAAACTCCCAGAAACCTGCAGGTCCGCTGCAACTCTGACTACTTTTAAATCCAGGCTGAAGACTTTTCTTTTTGTCGCTGCTTTTAATTGAACTATTCATATCTTAGACTGCACTGAAACTTTTATCCATGTATTTTTTCTTTTAATGTTTATTTTATTAGCTTTTCTTTTTAAGGACTGATTTTAAATGCCTTTTTCTTAATGTCTTTCATTTTTTGTAAAGCACTTTGAATTGCCTTGTGTTGAAAAGTGCTATATAAATCAACTTGCCTTGCCTTGCCTTACCATGAGCAATCAGATTGAAGTGATCCCACATCTAAAAACGACCTCTCTTCCTGGCTGGCTCCATAATGTTCCTAACGCAATACTAACAAATCAACAGCAACAAGGCAAACTACGACGACAATCCCACAGATTGCCAAATTGTGCATTTTTTTTGAGCGGTTATAAAGTGTCACTTACTAAGTGACGCTCAAATTCAAACAGTTTCAACCAGTCAGAATCGAGACGAGGCAGTGCATTTAATCACCTGATTGGACGGCGAACCAATGAGTTGATTCAATCAGGAAATGAAGCAATTGCTGGTTCGGACGTCACATGTCACTTGATTTGAAAGCAGTTTGCTGCTTCGGACGTCACATGTCACGTGATTTGAAGCAAGCTTCGAAGCACTGCTTTCTATGGAAATAGGAAGTCCAAGGGTTGAAGCTCCGTTCGAAGCTTCAGTGTCAAACTGCCATCACTACCTTTGCAGCCCTGGAAAGACTCTGGTTTTGAGAAAATACTTTTAACATTTGAATTATTTGTATTGTTTTAACTGCATTTAATTTAATTGTATTTTAAAGTAGTTTTAGACTATATTTTACTGAGATTATCTTTTAGACAGCTCTGATTTGAGTTTTCTTAGTAACGTTTTTATGTTCTACTGAATACATTATTGTGTTTTAAAACTTAGTAGTTGGCTCCTGATTACCCAATTTTGCTCTCTACCTGATTTCAAAGAACCCCTCCCCCTCCTTTACATAATTACAATGTATTTACTCTCTGAAGTTTGTCCATGACAGGTTGGATACATTTTGCTGTTTGCATGTAGGCTACTACTTGCAATCATTTATAAAAAGTGTGGGAGGCTTGACCAACATCCATTTCTAAACAGCATAACGTATAGGCCTACTTAATAGCCTACATATGAAGTGTATGCCAAAATCTCAGAATTTTTTTTTTGGAAATGGGGAAGTCTCAAATGCACCGTAGCCTATGGTGATATTGCCCTCATTTGCATCATTCCATTATATGTCAAATTGCCATATCCTGCGTGCCCCTATCTTCCCCCCATGGTAATCATTACATCTCTAAATGTTTAAACACTACAACAGCATGACGTGCGTTGCGGTTGCAACAATGAGCCTCAGCCCGCAGTTGGTGATCCGGACCTGTAGTTGTACCTGAAAGACCTCTTGTTTGTCTTTCCACACCCAGTCAGCTTTAATATCTGAGAGGTGTATGGCGAGACAAACGCCGGGGGACAACATATGAATATCTTACATTCGGAGTTAAGAAAATATACTGAACATATTAGAGAATAATTGATATATCAGGAAACAATTTTGCTAACGTTATTTATATGCTGCCACAGGCGGGTGGGCAGAAGTGAGCCTGCGGTGGGCTGATCGCTGGAGCCGTTGTCAGCAGCAGAGAAGTGTCAGGGAAAGGAGACAGGGATTACACCAGAAGAGGAAGGAGTCCGCCTGGAGGAATGCAACATATTATTTAGCTGAAAAGTCACGGCATGTTGTCGAGGGTAGTGCCAGCCGTGTTCAAATTTACAACCTAAGCAGAGAACTAAAGCTAGTCGATAGCTGCCAGCCGGTTAGCCCCTGCTAGCAGCAGCATCATCTAATCTAGTTTAGCTGTTTCTCCAACATGAGGCTGAAAGTAGGCTTTATTCTACGGAGTCTGCTTGTTGTTGGGACCTTCCTTGGTTTGGTGGTGCTCTGGTCTTCCATGTCGCCGAAAAGCAACGATGAAAACCCTTTTGGAAAACGGGTGAGTTGACAACAGCAAGCCAGTTAACCTTAAGTGTACACTCAGTGCTAGCATTGCTCCAACCCAAAGCTTCAATGAAAAGTGACCATGCAGAGTCTTGTAAAGGATGACGACTGACAGTGACAGAGGGCATAGCAGATTGTGTGTTTGTAACATGTAGAACACGCTTTCATTCGGATGTTAGGCTAGCTACTAATTTACACTGGTTGCCATGGAGATATGTTCTTGCTAGCTAATAACCAAATCCGTCTCAATATGTATGTAGTAAATGTTAATACAACATCACAGCTCTATCCTCCCTAGTTTAATTCCAACTACTCTAATCACATGGTCATATTAACACTACTTTCCTAAATGAATCACGCTCATTCCAGGATCCATATCCGCATATGTCACCATGAATGTGTCGCTAGGCGGAACTGTTCAAAGTTAGAGTAATGGGTTTATATCGTTCTTATTATACATCCATGGTTCATATGCCTCTGCCAAAAGCTGTTCGGAATATGTTTTTAATGAGGCACAAGCCAGTGCCACTACTGTACGTGATATAACTGTCTCACGAGATAAATTAGATTAGGCTCTTTTATGTATGACGATAACACGAAATGCCGTGAGACTAATGTTAGCATGATGAGGTTATCAAGGACCGTACGTACCTTATTAAGACGTGAGTGCAAGATTAGCCTAATGGACACCAATCTATGCCATACAGGCTATAGATTGTGTGAAAGCTAACAAAACTTAATCCACAATTGGAAAACAACATTTATAAACTTCTTGCTTTTTTTTTTGTTGCTTTTTTTTTTTCTTTCTGACAAAATGCCCAGTAAAGATCATGTTCTGGGCTGGATATAGTTAACAGTGATGGGACCTTTGGAGTTTAAAAGTAAAAAAGAGTGGGTGGTTTCCGTCAGTATTGGTATGTGAGTAATCAGTGTTTCCCCACAGATCTGAAATATACTTGGGCGGGTCGGTGGCAGCGGGCGGGGGGGGGTGCGCAAAAAAAAAGAAAAGTTTCATTTTGTATAATCATTTTGCGTAAAGATGGCACTCAAGGGCACACTAGTGTGTGTTTCCTGGCGGGATTTGAACTCACAGCCTTCGATCTTCAGCCCACCTCACTACTCCATTAGATCAATCACTACCCTCTCAAATGGAAATAGTGTTTCCATAAATGGTGACCACACCGTTTGAGGACCACTGAGAACTTAAACTAAGTTAACTATCTAAAACACTCAGAGAGTCCTTTACCTCACCTGAGCTGAGGTTATCCCGAGCTTGAATGACACACAGAGACCAATCAAGGGCTTTGATTTATGATCTCTATGACAGTGGCCATGTTGGCAGGCCACATCATGTAGACAGCCAGTCACCCTGTGTGAGGCAGGCCACTTAACGAGGCGAGATCAGAGCAAGGGAGCGAGGGATCATTGTCCACAAGTTAATCGATCGCAGATGGCGTCGTGGTCACGGACGAATACAAAAAAAAAAATACAAAAAAAAAAAAAAGGGTCGCGAAATATACTTGGGCGGCCGTTAATATACCTGGGCGGCCCGCCCAAGTATAGTCTGTGTGGGAAACCCTGGTAATACATTAGGCCATGCAGTATGCAATGATCTCATAAGTTGTGATAATGAACCCCATGGTCAGGAAGAATTGTTACTTTTATATAAAACTCTTTGCAAGGTGGCAGTATTTCGATGTCTCTACCCAATCAATCTACTCTTCTGGAGACGCATGAATGGGTGAAAGGGTGAACAAACAAGCTGCCTCTTCTTGCTCAATAGTGCTACTAGTGTCAACCGTATCCCAGTGTTTCCTTTAACTAAACATTTAGCTGTTTAAGGTTGTCGAAAAAAATGTCTTTAACATACAGTAATGTGGAAGCTTTAAAAGCTTAAACCAAATAGTGAATAAAACCCACAGAGAAATATGTAAGCCTGCATTCACCCCCCTTGTTAGTGATTACTTGTGACAGGCTCTAAATATTCTTCCCAAATGATACACGAGCTGTTATGTGCTAAGCCAAATGTGTTGCATCATGCTCCCATTATGTTGGTCATAGCCCATAATTAATCATGTTGTCTCTACATTTTTTGAACTTCATTTCTTTATGGCTGCATGTTCAACACTATTATTCTCTGTTGTTTCCCTCCCATACAGGATGACAGTGTGTGCCCAAGGAGACCTAGCGGATCAGTTTAAGGCTGTGGTGCCCTGGCCTCATGTTGAAGGGATGGAGGTCGACCTAAACTCCATCAGACTCAAAAAGGGTGAGAACCAGTTCCATTACAAATAAACAAACCCAGCTCCTACATTCAAGAGAATAAGAATCTGATTTTTAACTTCATTTCATCAAATTAATGTAACCCAATGGAACGTGTCAAAGTAATGCAATATTTGTAATTACATTTAATTGGGGTTTAATCTGCCATAGTTCATTTTTTATTTCAGAAAGAAAAATACAAATCCCCAAATATTTCCCATGCCCATGTTGATGTTTTGAAATTAAAAACGTTTAATCCTTTGGTAGGAGGAGATTGGTGCTACTAGATAGATATACAAATGTTCAACTTTTAAAAACATTTGCTGTTTTTAACTGATAAAACAACGCAGACATGTATTTACCAGCCAAAAGCCCTAGTAGCTGATAATAAAGCAAACCAAGTCAACAAAGGGATTTGGTTCAAGGAAATATCTGTAATGTTGGTACCAAATCACCCTGGGGCCTCATTTATAAAGCCTTGCGTAGGATTGGCGTGGGAAGGTTGCTTCCGTAGGACAAAGCAAATAAATACGCACAGACATTTTTCCGATTCATAAAAGACTGCGTACCGGCGCAGGACTTGCGTACGGCACGTCCTACGCCGGTTTCCCTTTATAAATCACAATCAACTCGAAATGCGGCGCAGCTTTTGCGGGCTTCACGTAACGCCCATATTTGCCTAGAAATAGTCAAAGAAACGCCCATTCATTCATTCATTTTGACTGACTGCATGAAGAAGATCGGCAGGAAATGACGACAGAACAGCTAAAAAAGACATCTCACACCGTGTCAGATTTTGGTTATTTTGGGGAGGTGGAGATAAATCATATTGTTTGGTGGATGCAGTTTGAACCAGAGTAGCAGCATGGAGGTCGGATCATCACCAAAATAAATAAATAAGTGGTCCGAAAAAAGTTAATGACAAAATACAACATAACCTTTCCTCAGGCAGTGTGTTTGCACCGGGGACAGGACACACACCTCCCCCCCCCCCCCTTGATGAGAAACTGTAAGAAATGATCGGGGAATCCCTCCGGAGTGGAGTCATGACGACTGGATCTGAATTATTTGTTTGTATTTGGTGGTTTTGTGTTCCAGCTGTCGAATCAGCAACTACACTGAACAAAAATATAAACGCAAACACTTTTGTTTTTGCTCCCATTTTTTCACGAGATGAACTCAAAGATCTAAAACATTTTCTATAAACACAAAATAACCATTTCTCTCAAATATTGTTCACAAATCTGAAAAAATCTGTGATAGTGAGCACTTCTCCTTTGCCCGAGATAATCCATCCCACCTCACAGGTGTGGCATATCAAGATGCTGATTAGACAGCATGATTATTGCACAGGTGTGCCTTAGGCTGGCCACAATAAAAGGCCACTCTGAAACGTGCAGTTTTGCTTTATTGGGGGGGTCCGAAAACCAGTCAGTATCTGGTGTGACCACCATTTGCCTCACGCAGTGCAACACATCTCCTTCGCATAGAGTTGATCAGGTTGTGATTGTGGCCTGTGGAATGTTGGTCCACTCCTCTTCAATGGCTGTGCCAAGTTTGCTGGATATTGGCAGGAACTGGAACACGCTGTCGTATACGCCGATCCAGCGCTTTACGATATAGTTAACATGTCAAATGAATATTAAATTCAATTGTGGGACTCTTGGACCTTTTAGTACTGAACAAACAATGAAAAATACACAAAAAATATGAAGAAAAACCGATTATGGAATATCTTTTATAACACCCGCCATCAGGTGTGCGCTGTGAATAGCACATCTTGTCAATGCAAACAGGACCGTTATAGCACCGTTATAATTAATGTTAAACCTGAGATTCGACTAGAGAACAAATACATAATTGAATAAAGGTCATGAGATCGTCTGTAAAGCCGTTGTGTCCTTGGGCAAGACACTTCACCTGAACTTGCCTCCTGTGGGTATTGTCCACAGTGACCATTGCATGTATAAAAAATATGTGTAATGTGTATTTGTAAAGCGCTTTTGAGCATCTGGAAAATGCTATAATAAATGTAAGGAATTATTATTATTATCTCGGCATTGCAACAAACAAACAAATCTCATCTTTAAAATCAACATTTACCTTCACTGGTGAGAGAAAACAAATCCTATCACGGTTCATTTGTGGGACTTTTACCTTTTACCATTGAACAAACAATGAAAAACACATAAAATATGAAGAAAAACGATTTATGCAATCTAATGTAATAACACCTGCCATCACGGGCTACGGACTCCACTTTTAAAATTAATTTAAAAAAAATTCTGTACGGTATACCGTAGCCACCAGTAACCGGTATTTCGGTAATACCGGATACCGGTATGCATCCATACGCCCTGCCCATACCATAACCCCACCACCACCATGGGTCACTCGATTCACAACATTGACATCAGGAAAACCGCTCACCCACACAACGCCACACACGCTGTCTGCCATCTTGCCCTGAACAGTGAAAACCGGGATTCATCCGTGAAGAGAAACACCTCTCCAACGTGCCAGACGCCATCGAATTGTGAGCATTTGCCCACTCAAGTCGGTTTACGACGACGAATCGGAGTCAGGTCGAGGACCCCGATGAGGACGACGAGCATGCAGATGAGCTTCCCTGAGACGGTTTCTGACAGTTTGTGCAGAATTCTTTGGTTATGCAACCGATTGTTGCAGCAGCTGTCCGAGTGGTGGCTGGTCTCAGACGATCTTGGAGGTGAACATGCTGGATGTGGAGGTCCTGGGCTGGTGCGGTTACACGTGGTCTGCGGTTGTGAGCCGGTTGGATGTACTGCCAAATTCTCTGAAACGCCTTTGGAGACGGCTTATGGTAGAGAAATGAACATTCAATTCACGGGGCAACAGCTCTGGTGGACATTCCTGCTGTCAGCATGCCAATTGCACGCTCCCTCAAACTTGCGACATCTGTGGCATTGTGCTGTGTGATAAAACTGAACATTTAGAGTGGCCTTTTATTGTGGCCAGCCTAAGGCACACCTGTTGCAATAATCATGCTGTCTAATCAGCATCTTGATATGCCACACCTGTGAGGTGGTGATGGATTATCTCGGCAAAGGAGGAAGTGCTCACTATCACAGATTTTTTCAGATTTGTGAACAATATTTGAGAGAAATGGTTATTTTGTGTATATAGAAAATGTTTTAGATCTTTGAGTTCATCTCATGAAAAATGGAGCAAAACAAAAAGTGTTGGCATTTATATTTTTGTTCAGTGTATTATAACCATAATCCACCAGTTAAAGGAAATACAACTAATGTGTTGTGTTATATTAGCTGTACAATTTACCCTATGGTGTTTCCATACCTCCTGTGTTTTACGAGCGATTATCAAGTAGGCTATTGGCGAACGGCACAAAACATGATTAAACGTGATAGTCTATAAAACCATGCTTGTATCTATACAACCTATAGAAATGCAAAACGGCGTCAGTTTAAAGTAATTCCTGTCCTCCTGCTTACCGCATCATTTGTGAGAAAACATTTCTTGACGACGAGAACATAATCGAGGGGTGATCAATAACATTTCCGTATTTTTTGTTTCTCCAAGTTATGTGTTTGTGTGCACTGAGGAGTCTCAAACAAGGGCGTTTGTTTAATCATTTTAAGATTGGCTTTAATACATTTGTGAAAATGAATTCTTCATATATGATAAATGAGAGGTAACATTTTATTTATGGTATTATTTCCACATATTTCTCTCAATTCTTCCTTTCTGCCAACGGTTTGTCGCAGTTTCTCGTCTCTCCCGTGTGTTGTGCTTAGTGCGTACGCATGGGTTAGAGTTTGCGTGGAGGACCGCACATTTTCCCATCAAGTTTGTTTTTTATAAATCGCAAACATTGCGTAGAAACTGACGTACGCCATTTTTTGAGCGTACGCAGCGTTTATAAATGAGGCCCCAGGACAGGTCTTGGAAGACAAGTCTTGATGAGCCTGCAGAAACCATGTACTAAAATCTCACTGTGGATACAACACAATGTGTTATGTACTGTAGCATTCCCTCTGAAAAAGAGGGCAATTACATGAGGTACAGTTTTATGTTGTGGTATTGAGTAATCTCTTGGTTTCTGGTTGCCGTCTCCAGAAGGGGCCAACCATGTCCAGGAAGCTGAGCAGCAGCCCAACCAGAAGCAGGTGATCCAGCAGCAGTATGTGACATTCAAACCCCACACACAAACCTACACCAGCCCTGTCCTGAAGAAAGGTATCCTGGGAAACTTTGAGCCCAAAGAACCTGAGCCTCCGGGAGTCCCCTGGCGGTCCTGGAGAGGGAGCCAAGCCTTTTGTCCTGGGTCCAGAGTACAAAGACGCCATCCAGACTTCCATCAAAGAGTTTGGCTTCAACATGGTAGCTAGTGACATGATCTCACTGGACCGAACCATCAGTGATATACGCCATGAAGAGTGAGTTCAGCTGTTCATACTGACTACAGTCTGCCACTGTGTTTGTTCAAACTGTAATTAGCCCTGGATTACAATAACGGCAACAATTCACCAATTTGCAATCTAATCCTAATATGGATTGTTTTTACTAATGGACCACTACACTTCCACACATCCACTGTCTGTTTAATCGTATCTCTGTCTGTTTAATCGTATCTCCAAAGTCATGTAATACATACAAAATTGCCCAAAAATTCCAAGTTTTAACAATGAAATGAAAGCAAACATTATGCATTATCTACAAGGGCACTCCAATAGCACATAACTCAAGGCCACATGCCTTATACTGCTGATAACATTCTCCAGACCCACAGCATTACGCTTCCATAAAGGGTTTTAGACCTGCTGCTAACACAGAAGATATATTCACGTCCAGCTTCAAATGACAATAACTAAACAGTAATCCGACAAACCCACATCCTAAACTTTGAGGAAATTGAACTACGACTGCATAGTTCCTGGTGTGAGTCTCAGTGAGAGGCTGCCTGAATGCTGTCTCCATAGATCAGGGGTGGGGAACCTTTTTCCTCTCAAGGGCCATTTCAATGTTTACAACATCCTCAGAGGGCCGTACAAATTATTGACCTCTGCTTAAAAAAACTAAAATCACAGCCCATTCATTTCATGCTGTGCAAAGAAAAAGCAAACCTCTTAATCCAGATATCTCACCATCACTCATGTATGCATGCACGTGCAAGGTGTGGCGTGACCACCAAAACAGAAAGATATGGACACAAGATGTGTGCAAAAGTATTTAGTTTCCTATCCATGTGAACATGATTTAAGTGGGGGGGGGACCTAACCTTCTCTAGGGGGGTCCGGGGCAGTGACGTGCGGTGAGGTTCATGGCTGGTGAGGCACTGACTCTTTCAGAGTCAGATTTACAAATATTATATTTTGACCTTAATCGAAATGTTCGGTTATTTTCAAAAGCTTTTTTAGTCTGATGCTTCGATTCATTTTAAACAGACTGTTCAACAAAAGGATACCCAACATCTAAATATTGGATTGTTCTTTCTTAGTAAGATCCCATGTTCATTACAATTATGGTCTTACCTTGACTTGAAGATGAAGTCCATGCTATCCTTCTGGACAACAATCTCTATTACATTTTTTTAAAGTCCTCCTTATCTTCCTCTAGTTTCAAAAGTCTAGCTTGTTGTTTGGTCTACCGTCTCTGCGTAGAATAACAGTAGCAACAAGAACCTGTGGGCTCACGTGCGCCCCCTTCAGTGCGGCAAGAGGTTATGGCTGCCTCTCCTGGTGCTTTTTTCATTGCCGTTGTATGATGAGACCAGCGAGCCTAAATATCATACACAGTGAAATAAGTTATTTAGAGACTATGGATGGCGAGGATAAATGTAATAAAGGGATCTACAAACAGTTACATTGGTGACCTACAGTGAGATGGTGCAGGGCATGCGCTTAGGGCCCGCTTTCCAGCCAGTTTCTATGGGGTGACGCATTCTGAGGTGAGGCAGATCTCATCTGTGCCTCACCTCACCACACAGTAACTGGCTTGAGCGCGCTCACAAAATAAGTGCCCCGCGCTACATTAGTGCCCGCGCTCCAGCCAGTTACTGTGGGCTTACGAGAGGCAGAGCTCGTCCCTGCCTCACTTCTCATCGCTCCCATGTAGTTGTAGCGGAGCTCGGCCAATTTGCTGATTTTGACTATAAAAAGCGATTGGAATCAAACAGAAATCACATTTACAACACAGATCAGTGGAGACATGTTATTATTATTACTATTTAGTTTTTCTTTAGTTGTTTTTCCGTTACATTGGAGTATGACAGGTGAGGCTCTGCCTCCCCTGCCTCCCCTGACTGCACGTCGCTGGTCCGGGGGCATGATCCCCCGGGAAGATTTTTTTTAAATGTTGAAGTTAAAAGCATCAATCTGGTGCAATTTGAGAGCAACATGAGGAGATCTATGGATACATCTCTCAACATCATATGAAACAGAACTGTAAACAGATTTATTTTTCTTTATGAATATTTTACAAATCACTCTCCTTTCAAACTGTATTCTTGTTTATTAATAACAACTTTTGTTTACTGTCATATAGTATTTTATACCTGTTTACTTTATTCTCTTGTTTTTTTATAACTATAATTATCATATAAAGATGTGCCTTTACCTCACTGGTTGTAGAAAAAGCGTCTTATATTCGTTAGCATAGCGAGCTAGCCAGATGCTAATAACAACAAAGCTATTGACTGTATCAGTGTGACAGATGAACAGATCGCCACTGGGCTTTCAACTAAAGACACAGACACGCAGAAAATGCAACATGTGTACGGCTCCTTATGGGTACTAGTGATGTGTCGGTCGCGAACGAGCCGGATCAAAGAGCCGGCTCTTTTAAGTGAACGACGGGAGCCGGCTCTCGCCTGCGAACGAGCCGTTTTTTGTTTTGTTTTTGCGGAGGGATCTAGATCGGCATGAAGGCACATTATGCAATGTGCACATTATCCCGCTTATTACACATGGCCACATTCTCAACAAAGTAACGACATGACTCCCAATATGAATTGAAAAGCTTTTATGGATTTAGAAAATGATTTTATTGATTTAAAAAATAGTTTTATGTATTGATTTAAATTGACATGCATCCGCTAAGAAAAGTAGTCCGTTGTTACTGTTTGAACTAACGTAGCAACGGCAGGAACTGCTTCAATAGTGTTTTTGAGGAGCTTTTTGATTACAGATTTGAAAACATCGTTGCTTGCTTTAAAAGTAGCACAATTCATTATGTCAAATCTTGGAAAGTATCTAGATATCCCTGCCCTAATGCCAAAGGAACTGCACACTGAATATGTGTCGCCGTTTGATGTCTATGTCAGGACCGCTGCGTAAAAAGGAGCGTTTCTGCCCCGTTACTTCTCTTCTTACTTCTATAAGAATAAAACACGGAGGACGGAGATTCTCCCCCTCTTCTGACAGCCCAGCAGCTGATCTCAGAGCACGCTCCCCTCTCCTGCAGGGGGGCGTGGTCAGCTGCAGCTCACAGAATCAGCCCCTGCAAAAACAGCACTGGAAAGAGCAAATAGAGCGAAATGAGGCATGGCTAAAATGCAGGATCTGTTTGGTATTTTGAAAAAAAAACTATATTTATATACTTTTATATAGGTCGATACAGTAGCCCCTTTTTTTAAATAGTTTTTATAGGTGTTGCTATCTGTTTTGTGTAGCATGGTTCTACAAGCAAGTCAATGCATTCATTGGGTGGTATCAGAGAGTTACACGGGTCTGTAAATGCAATGAAAACAATTGGCCACAGCAAATCATTTATATTAATCATGTAATTTTTACTTTTGAATACTTCAGTACAAAGGATGTATTGAATAATTTAAGTGATATATGTGTACACATATAATTAGTCAAAACAGGGCTACATTTGATTTAAGGGAGGCGTGTGGTGCAGTGGATTGTGAGTTGGTATTCGGATCAGGAGGTCACAGGTTCAAACCCCACTGCAGTCAGCATGTCGTTGTGTCCCTGGGCAAGACACTTCACCCCAAATTGCTCCTGTGGGGATTGCCCACAGTATTGAGTATGTGAGTCGCTTTGGATAAAAGCGTCTAACAAGTGACATGTAATGTAATTTAATTATAAAAGGTATAATAAGTGGTAAACTGAAGAGCCGTTTGGGAGCCGAAAGAGCCGGCTCTTCTTGGTGAGCCGAGCCAAGCCAAATGATCCGGCTCACCAAGAAGAGCCGGAATTCCCATCACTAATGGGTACTGCAATTTCTGAAGTGCCAGAGCCGCGTTATGGCGCTCTCCGTCAGAACTACACCCCTGTCAGTCGAAACATATACCACGTGATGACACGTTAGGCTCGTGTTGTGTTCAAGGACCCTGACCTTGGCCAGGAAAAACAGGCACTCGCTTGTTTAATTTTTTGCGGTCTAGATTTCTCTAATTTTTTTCTTTTTTGCGTGTGTTTATAAATTACCTCGAGGGCCGTACCAAATTATCTCGCGGGCCGTATATGGCCCGGAGGCCGGAGGTTCCCCTCCCCTGCCATAGATAAAGCACACTTAGCAATACTTAAAAACATTGAAATATCTGGAAAGTCTCTTGCAGTAAAAATCTTTCAGGGTCCCATAACCTATTCATTTCTTTTTTAAACAATGTTTTTATCAACATTTTATACACTAAAACACATGTATACAGTGCACTTCTGTATGTACAACATGAAGTTGAATTAGAAAATGTGTAACATAAGTGTAGCTGACCTGCCCTCTGCACTCTGTCCCACCTCTGCAGGTGTAAGGACTGGCATTATGATGACAGACTGATGACCTCCAGTGTGGTGATAGTCTTCCATAATGAAGGCTGGTCTACACTGATGAGAACCATCCACAGTGTCATCAAGCGGACTCCCAGTAGATACCTGGCTGAGATAGTCATGATAGATGACTTCAGCAACAAAGGTGGGTTTGCTTTCCTCACTTACACTATAATGATTGGGGGTGGGGGGGTCACAATATGATTTATATGTTGAACAATTCAGCATCAACCACAGAAAGGAGGAGCCCTCCCTTAGCACCTATGTGAAGCTAAATATCCCACTACTAACCTCTGTCACCATGGTGAAGTCACATTGTTTGGCAAGGGAATTAACAGTGTGTTCTTGGCCCATGGAGCAAAGCAACATATGATTCCCTCTGAGCCCAGGGCTCCACATCACTGCTCATAAGTGTGTGTGGTGTGTGTGTGTGTGTGTGTGTGTGTGTGTGTGTGTGTGTGTCGTGTGTGTGTGTGTGTGTGTGTGTGTGTGTGTGTGTGTGTGTGTGTGTGTGTGTGTGTGTGTGTGTGTGTGTGTGTGTGTGTGTGGTGTGTGTGTGTGTGTGTGTGTGTGTGTGTGTGTGTGTGATGTGTGTGTGTGTGTGTGTGTGTGTGTGTGTGTGTGTGTTTGTGTGTGTGGTGTGTGTGTGTGTTGTGTGTGTGTGTGTGTGTGTGTGTGTGTGTGTGTGTGTGTGGTGTGTGTGTGTGTGTGTGTAGTGTGTGTGTGTGTGTGGTGTGTGTGTGTGTGTGTGTGTGTGTGTGTGTGTGTGTGTGTGTGTGTGTGTGTGTGTGTGTGTGTGTGTGTGTGCAGAGCATCTGAAGGAGCGTTTGGTTGATTACATCAAGCAGTGGAACGGTCTTGTAAAGCTCTTCAGGAATGAGAAGAGAGAAGGACTGATCCAGGCCAGGAGTATAGGAGCACTGAAGGCCACTAAAGGACAGGTATGGTATGATCTTCGGCTTCTACTACCACAACTACTGAAACCTAACTTATACCAAGTCTGAAACACAGTTGGTAGCATTGATCAGACTGACAACATGAAATTATTTTTAAACACAAAGGAAAACAGACATGTTTGTGTTCCAGGTACTGATCTACCTGGATGCTCATTGTGAGGTTGGAGTCAACTGGTATGCTCCACTGGTTGCTCCTATTTCAAAAGACAGGTAACACACACACACACACACACACACACACACACACACACACACTACCTTTCAAATATCATACAAGGTAGAAATTGAATAGAGCCGTGTGTACACGCACACACACACACACACACACTCACACACACAACTGTTTATCTGGCTGTTATCCAATAGAGTTTACAGACTGCTTTATTACTTATTGCAGTCAGTTATTTTAATCATATTTATTTTCAGCACGTCTTTTTATTTATTTAAACATTTATAATATTTTTTTATTTACTGGTCCTTTTTTTTGTTAGGCAGTAGGGTACGGTTCATACAGAAAACATTGTGATACATTTTATGCGAGAATTTATTTGACAAAGATCATCAGTAAGCCACTTTTACTCATAACATCATCAGTGTTGGTGTCCAGTTGAATCTTGATATCTGTAATCAAATATAACCTTCTTTCAACCTCATTATATCCCTGGAGGGCAATTGGCCTTCTAGCAAGGCGTATTATTAGGATGTGGGCTAGAAGTCCACGTTTGTGCTCTTTCCTTTATTCCTATCTAAAGGGTTGTCCTGCAGCACATTCAAAGTCATCATTATACATTTTCAGTCCTGACCAAGTGATAGAGATTTATGGATTGCTATTATTTCACAGATGTTTTTGAGATTGTGTATACTCTTATGTATGTATTAAATAGCTTCTGCTCTCAGCTGATGCTGCAGTATTCTGTTTCATGCAGAGTATAGTTATGCATAAGAAGGGCTACAAAGCATGGCTTCACTTTTTAATATCAGCACTACAGCGTTGAGCATTGTATCTGCTGAAACCAGTTCTGCAGGTTGTGTGTACTGTATATGCATCCTGCTCATCTTAGGGGAGTTTCTGTGATCTATGATGTGCACCTGAATTCATGCATTTGTCTTGGACATGAAGTTTCCCCATGTGTGAGTCCAGCCTGAAGCGCTGCTGCTGCATGCAGAACAGAAACACTGTGCTGTCAGGTTTTGTAATGACACAGACAACACTCTCAGCTGTAGAACTGGACTCTGAAAGCATCATCCCAGCCTAATACAGACACTGGGTATTGTGGATTAATATCAGATACTTTAAATAATATTTGTTCTTGATTGTGTATCTATCATGAGCATATATCATTATGCAGAGCCACTGCACAACACAGCACTAATCACAGCAAGTGTTGACTTCCGCTTACTATACTGTGTGTGTGTGTGTGTATGTATGTGTGTGTGTGTGTGCGTGCGTGCGTGCGTGTGTGCGTGCAGGACAGTATGCACAGTACCACTGATAGACTATATAGATGGTAATGAGTACACTATGGAGCCACAGCAGGGTGGAGATGAGGACGGCCTGGCTAGAGGAGCCTGGGATTGGAGCCTGCTCTGGAAGAGAGTTCCTCTTAGCCAGAGGGAGAAGGACAAGAGAAAACACACCACGCAGCCCTACCGGTACACACAGCATGCTAACCCTCATCCCTCTCTGTTTGTGTCTCCATCTCCCATCCCTCTGTCCCACCTGTCCTCTCCTCCACTGTGTCTCACGCTGTCTTGGTCTCTGAAACCCCACCGGCACTTCTGTGCGTCTTTGCCTGTTTTTCTTTCCTTCATGTACACCATCCCTACACCTCTTCCCCCCATGTGTCTTGAATGCATGGCCCCATCCCCACTCTGTCAGAACGGTGTCTACGGTGCCTCTGATCGACTCTATCAACGGCCAGAGTTACACCATGGAGCCCCAGGGTGGAGGAGACGAGGACGGCTTCGCTAGGGGAGCCTGGGATTGGAGCATGCTCTGGAAGAGAGTTCCTCTGGGAGACAAAGAAAAAAAACTGAGAAAAACTCGGACTGAGCCATATAGGTACAGAAAACCAACCACTCCTGACTCATCTGGACAAATAATCTTCAGTTTATTGTATTTGAACAAGAGCAGTAAAACACAGAAACCAACTCAAAAATGAACCTGAAAAACAGAAATATTTATGCAGGGTGGAAAGGTGCCATCAGTTAATAGTTAAAGGTGGGGTAGGTAAGTTTCATAAACCGGCTCGAGTGCACTAACATTTGAAAGTACACAGCCGAAAATAATCCGCCCCTTCCTTCAGACTACAGAGCACCTCCTCCAACACACATGAACGTGCACATGATTGAAGTACTGCTGCAATGCACGCCCAATGAGGGCACGCCTAATGAGGGCACGCCCAATGACGGCACGAGATACATTTGTGCGTGCACGAGATGGAAGGCTGACAGACAGGGCGGCAATCCAATCCGTTTGGCCGGCTAAACGGATTGGATGTACTTTTTACAGTACCACGGCTTCCACAGATGAAATACATTTTGTATGGATTTTTTGTCAAAGCACTTCAGATATTCATTGCTATCGGGATGTTAAGAGCATTCCATGGAATATAACACAAAGTGTATCTCGAGTCGGTTTCTCAAACTTACCTACCCCACCTTTAACACAAACTCTTCAGATCTTTAAAATATGTAACACTTTTATACATCACATTATTTAGTTCACCCATACTGCATATTACAACTAACCAACTAAACCCAAAGTGTGCAACTCCTCTGATGGGGAGTAGCTCACTCCTGTCCTGTCTCTTGTCTGCGTGTGGGCCTCAATCTTTCTAATATTGGGAGTGAACTGTGGGCCCTGTTTGTTTCCTCCAGACAGGGACTGACTCTCGTACGTCTTCTTCTCTTCGTCCAATGTGTTTCCATTGGTCCTGTTTAGCAAATCATTTTCCCGTTTTTTAGGCCCAAGTCAGTGAATCTACCTTTTTTCTTTTTGTCTACTTGAACTACAGGGACTTTAACGGGATATGACACCATCAGCCCTGCCTTAAGTGAGATTGTTAAACCTGAATTTAGAAGCAGAGTCAGGATGAGTTTGTCATTTTGTTTGGTCTTCACGGGAACTTCTGGTGTGGATCGGGTTCGGACGGGGGCACCATCACCCCCACTTTCCTCCAATGTTTCATTCATCTTGTCTCATTGTCAGTCTTTTCTCTCCACTTTCCTTCTACTCATATCTTATTGTGCTTAGACTTTGTTTCTTTGTCAGTCTGATCTTATGTTCGATGTTGATGTTATTATTAATACAGTAACTGACAGTCTGGGCTTTGAAGGTGGAGTATGCAATTATTTTGCACCCAAACCGTCTCCCGTCAGTGCTCCTTCCTCTCGCCCGTTCTCATGGGAACAGTTTTGTATTTGTTGTATTCACATGTACTGTACAGGGCTGTATATGAACAGCACATTCTGTTTCTGCACACAACACACAGCTAGCTGATCGTGAGGAGATTTTTCTCTGAATTTGATAAAAACTTGGATTATAATGGCTGACCTTTATTTAAAGGCAATGTAGATGCCAATGTTAAGAGATAATTCAGCATTTTAAAGTGTGATATAGAATAAAGAAATAGGTTTCATTATTTGATGTTCAGTGTGAAAGATGCACAGTTTGAGCATGTCTATTTGTCTGTTTCTGGATGTGTGTCTGTTTTGAACCTGCAGGTCTCCAGCCATGGCGGGGGGGCTCTTTGCTATAGAGAGAGACTTCTTCTTTGAGCTGGGTCTGTATGACCCAGGGCTTCAGATATGGGGAGGAGAGAATTTTGAAATATCATACAAGGTAGATATTGATAGAGCCGTGTATACACACAGAGCGCGGATAAATGACTATACACACACACATACATACACACATACATACACACATACACACATACATACACACATACATACATACACACATACACACATACATACACACATACATACATACACACATACATACATACACACATACATACACACATACATACATAGACTCGTGAATTTCCCCCCCCATGATGACTCGACTTGTACATTGACACTCCGACTTGGACTCGGACTCGAGCAAGTTTTCTCTGGAGTCTGATGTCCTCTATCCTGGCTTGTGCACCTGTGAGGCGAGTTCACGTACTGGCCCCCGCTGTTCCAGTCTAAACATGTCTAGGACACACCCCGCATCATGCTGTATGCTTTCACACATTCTGCTTCCACATTGGAAAAGAGCAGCGCAAAATGCTTGTTATGTGGAAACAAGATTGAAGAGAAGGCTCCGTAACACATTACTCTAAGGATCGAGTTCAGACATATGCTGTCTTGAACACTATCATCAGAGTAACGTGATCTAATCAATAAATACAGATTCAGCCGATAACATGAAAGCACATGGCTACTTAACATGCAGAATGACGTCATTTTGCATGCTAAGTAGCCATGTGCTTTCTGGGGCTAAATCTTTATTAGTAAACTGATTTAACTGGCAAAAGTTCCTTCAAAATAAGAGTCCCGATCTTATTACTATCAAAATAAAAGTGCAAAACTAAAACTTTACCATAGGAAAATATTGGCATACAAATATAATCACTTCTCTAAAAGGTAACTCATTTTAAATATAGTTTATTTACATATATATAATAATATGTATATTAGTAATAAGCTTTATATTTGTATAGCGCCTATTACAAGAATTGTAGCCAAACTCCCTTCACAGCAGTTCAATAGACAGATTAGTATAACATGACAGGATAAAAGCAATGTAGAGGAGCAGCTACATTTCAACACATATATCCACGAAGGTTAATACATGAAGACTTGTGACTCAGACTTGGACTCGGACTCTTCTTAGGTGACTTGGACTCGGACTCGAACACAGGTAATGATGACTCGGACTCGACTCGGACACTCCTTGGGTGACTCGGACTTGGACTCGGACTCGAAGAGTGGTGACTCGAGAGTGACTTGGACTCGTGAATTGGTGACTTGACTACAACACTGATACAAGATACATACACACCCACACATACACACACGCATACATACACATGCATACACAGGGTTTAATGGGGATGTTTTTTTTAAAATTATATTGTCTTTTTTTTGTAGATCTGGCAGTGTGGTGGCAAGCTGCTGTTTGTACCCTGCTCTCGTGTCGGCCATATCTACAGACTTCCGGGTTGGCAAGGCAACCCTCCCCCTGCACATGTCGGATCCTCACCTACTCTGAAGGTAGAGTGGCTCACGCTTTGAAACTCAGTACACACAGAGAAAGAGATATGCACTTGTCTTTTTTTTATTCATAAATCTGTGTAAGCGTCACGCTTCATCTTAACTACCACAGTTGGGCACAAAATGAATGCAGGCTCGCACTTTAATTACCTGTTTGCATATGACCACTACCTGTACCGGCACCACTTGTCCTTCAATCTGTCAATCAATACATATCAATAGGGTTATTGGTAAATGAGTTTACAGCGCTTGTATCTTTCCAGACAGATTCACAGTACTGGATAAATGGTAAAGATCATACATGGTAAACTAAATGATCAAATGTATCACAAATGTACCTAATCAACATTATATTTATTTCAGTCAGACAACTCACGTGTTCTTAATATGTTTATTATAAGCAGCATATAGTTTGAGTTTGGCGTCTAGGCTCGGGCCTCTTCACTCCACAGATTTACAAAGAACATTGAGTGATGATTAGATAACTACATATTTTAAATATGTTTGTAGACTGCAGTAAAATAACACAACGGATGTAACTGGATATCAACCCAAATAAACTATTATTATGGCATTTTCTTGCAGTTTTTTGTGACAAATGCATGCATTTAGCTTTTTGCATATGCAGGGTTTATTCATCTGGACCAAGGTGTGCAGTTTTAGATCCTGCATGTCGGCTGTTCCCTTGCTGTATAAAATAAGGTTTAATTAGAGCTATCAAATAGAATTACTTGGCACAGCAAATAAATAAGCATTATACTAAATGTGGCGGCTCAATTTCCAGTTCAGTTTGAGTCGCTGAGAGGCTAAGCTTGGCTATAAACTGTGACGCGTTTTCGAAGAGAAAGTCCATACTGAAGCAAGATAGTTGTAGGATATTTAATAAACCAAATCAAAACATAGTAACTATGGACAAAACGGTCAACAGAAAAAATGACTGCACAAGCTCACCCTCTGTCATCCCACTCGACATGAAACAGGTGACTTATAAACACAAACCACACCCATGTGACAATTACCAGAAGTACTCGACAAATAAATAATAATAATATTATAATGAACTTGGGCTAAGTAGCATTATGGCACCTACACTAAAGCTCACAATGTAAAACTATTTTTCACACCATGTGTACAGAACTATGTTCGTGTGGTGGAGGTGTGGTGGGATGAATATAAGGACTACTTCTACGCCAGCCGTCCTGAAACCCTCACTCTAGCCTACGGAGACATCAGTGAGCTGAAACGCTTCAGGTAGAACATACACACAACAAAATATGCATACTTTGTATTGATGTCTGATAGATGTTGTCTGTTTCTGACTTTATCACACTTTCCATTAACTCTTAAAAATGCCCATTCTCCCAGCTCAAAGCCCCTGTACACTATCTGATTAATGGCCAGTCAAATGTTAATATTCTAGAGATCATAATGAAAGAAAAGTCTACCCACGGTCGATAAAGAGCAAACTTCCCAAGGAGAAGAGGAGACTGGAGCAGGAGCCTTTCAGTGTGCATACAGACGAACGCTTCAACACCACCGTTTCTTCATCAGAGTCAAAATGGACAAAGACAAACAAAAATGTAGTCAACCTAGCACACATAACATTGGATAGGTCAAATCTACTGGATAATGGATCTGAGCTGAGAGGCAGGAAGATGTTCAGAGAACCTAGCCAACTCAAGATCTTCCTTTTCAGAGTGGACCAGATAGATGACACTTTGATGTTTTCATAAACAGTTATTGCACAAACCCTGAAGTTGATGCAATAGAGTCTTTAGACCCAACCGTCACATAGAATGTCCCAAACGTTGTTTTATTGCACAATATATAGGCACCTTATCAGATCAAATGTGTGTTCACATACACAGGCGTTGATAGTTTTAGCATAGTTCAGGCATTATACATTTCATTAGCTGTCTTAAGCCTTTCATTTAGTTCTAGACATGCTTTAGAGTGAAAGCATTGGAAGGGACCTGAATGCATCATGCATGTATAACTTCCTTTATTTTTAGAAATGGCTATGAAATGAAGATATTATTATCTCGTAGCACTTGAGATGTTTGGCTCTATGAAACCTGATGTACTTATATGATTCTGTTTTCTTCAAGTTTGTATCTTGTTGGTTGAATGCACTTATTGTAAGTCGCTTTGGATAAAAGCCTCAGCTAAATGTGATGTCATGTAATCTCTAAGTGAAGCATTACGTTTTGGTTGTGAATGAATTGTTTGCTGTTTTGTTGGCTGAACAGGGAGGATCATCGATGCAAGAGCTTCAAGTGGTTCATGGAGGAAATAGCATATGACATTCCAATGCACTACCCTCTGCCTCCTAAAAATGTAGAATGGGGAGAGGTAGGCACCCACACACATGCACCCACTCCAGCAGCTTGTTCTGTTTCCACTTCTTTCTTGGATGTCATATGGCACATGTGTATCACCTTGTGTCATGTGTACCTAGATTCGAGGCTATGAGACGAGTTACTGTATTGACAGTATGGGACACACCAATGGAGGCAATGTGGAAATAGGGCCATGCCACAGAATGGGTGGAAACCAGGTACACACACACACACACTCTGCCTCATGTGCTGTGTCTCCTGTAGCTCTGTTCAGTTGGAGTTGGTCTTGATTTGGTTTGTTATGAATAGCTTGTTTGCAGAGCATGGAATAACATGTTGTATCGTTGAGACGACTGGAATCCTTGTCCCTCAGTAAAGGATACAAGGATAGTTGATTTTCATTGATCAACGGAACACATTTACTGTGTCTTTCACTGTGTGTTTGTGTAGTTGTTCCGTGTCAACGAAGCCAACCAGCTGATGCAGTATGACCAATGCCTAACGACAGGAAGTGATAACTCAGCTGTCATCATCACACACTGTGATCAGAAGCAGCACACTGAGTGGAAGTATTTCAAGGTGAGAAACACACACACACACACACACACACACACACTCATACATACACACACACACACACACACACACACACACACACACACACTCATACATACACACATGCACACATACATACATACATACATACATATACAAATACACACGCACACAAAGTCGAAATTGTTGAATATAGGACTCACCCTCTCTCTCTTTCCAGGATCTCCATCGGTTCACTCATGTGCCAACAGGTACAAATCTTCAAGTTCTCATACATTTTCCACACAGCAATTCATTTTCATCACTATAAATCATCCTCACCAATTCAAAGGAGATTGAGTGCACAGCGCTTTTGATGCTTTTGTCTTGGTCCATCACCATTTTTGTCAGCTCCAATTGAAACCTGCAGGTTCATTTCAGGTGCAGCTCACAACAATGTGTCAAGTTGTTCTAGTCATAAATCAGGAACAAAAGCATTCATTTATTTAAATGTAATGTGTATTAGGACTTGTGAAAGAGCATTGACATGGCCACCATATACTTCCATCATTAATGTTCTAGTCTATTCAACAAATCTTTCACAGGCATTCATCCGCTTTATCTCTGATTGGCTATGATGGAAACGCAGCTCCTGAGTTGCTCATTATGATCCCTTCTCAGTGCGATGCTATGTGGCGTGTTACCTGGCAATGGTAAAAGAGTCTTAAAATGGTTTAGTTATCAGTGACCATCGTGGTTTGGATCTGTTTGAACCTTTCACCTGTTGAAGGACAAAGCATCGCAGGTGAAGTATTAAAAACAAGCCTCTGAGCCACCACCTCAGAAACAACATCACTGTCACATTGCCTTGGATTAGATTAACTCAAATGTTGTCAAGTGTAGCATCACTAATCAGATCAATATTGGAGTGCAAACCCTCGTCCGATTGGGTTTCATTTCAGGGATTCATATGGGAGGGTGGCTTCTGAATCCCATCAAACACTAAGCTTAACCTTCATCTTTTTTCTCACAGGGAAATGTCTGGACCGCTCCGACCTGCTCCACAAAGTCTTCATATCAGACTGTGACAACAGTAAAACCACTCAGAAATGGGAGATGAATAACATAGTGGCTGTCTGAACACTACTGGCACAAGGAGAACCACTGAGAAACACATCCGTACTCATCGTTTACAGATAAAGCCAGCAGATACTGTCCTTTGAAGAAATCATGTTTTTGATTTGAGCCAGTCGGTGTCAGTGCTTCTCAATGAAAGATACTGAGTTTTGACTTTTAACAGCTTCAACCCAAAACGGTTGGTTGGAACTGTTGCTCCATAAGCTCATGCATAACACAGACAATCCAGGTGGCAGAAGTACAACTGGAAACCTGCTCTGTCTCTCTGTCCTTCATACTGTTGGTTTTTCACTCGTTCTTTCTGTTCTTTTGGTCTTTGGCTCTCAGGTCTTTTCTAAACCACTACATTGATTCAAGAAATCAACATCTACCCTGACTATTGAACAGTCATGCTCTTATTAGACCTTCCAATCAACTGTTAGCTCACCTACCAAAGAGTCTTTTTTATTGGTGGAGGATTCATCAGTGCAGCAGGTGGTGCTGGGTGGTGTCATGAATGTTTACGTTTCGGCTTGTTTTGTGTATTTAAACAATCAACATGTAAGGACTGTAACTATTCTTCTGCTTGGCCCTGTTCAGCCATCTCTTTCAAAAATGCCCATAGGCAATTTCACCATGTCAGTGAAAATACAGCAACCTTCCTCCAGGGAAGGTTAACCCTAACCCGAACCCAGAGATGGAAGACACGTTTTGCTTGTTCTTCACATTTGCACTCCAAGGGCCATTCTAGCTTGCAACTAATACAGTACTCCAACCGGCTTCATTTGATGAACGAATAAGCAGGATTCAATTAACAAGTTGAATATAAAGCAAACTATACAGTGTTTGTTTCCCTAAAGCATCTCAAGGTCCATTGTTAGTGTGCCATGCCTGAAACTTAATTGTATTGGTTGCATATAACTTATTTTGGTTTCCATCACCGTCCACTGACACTGCGAGGCTTAAGAGGAACCTAAGGAGAACACATCTGAGAACAGTGACCTGCCTTACTGACAGTCCTGATGAGAAGATCAGTTGCTGACAAGCTGTCTTTCACCTAGTAACTGTCTGTCTGATAATGAAAGGAACAATGTGTGGTTTGGGTTGGAAATGATAGAAGTGATACATTGATTACACTTAATGGGGTGGGGGTTCATTATCTTGTTGAAGATAATGTGGGGGTTTTGGTTTGTTTTGCAAGGTAAAGAGGGTTTGGTGAATGGCTGATGATGTATGCAATGTTTTGTACAATGTAAATACATTTCTTTGTATTGATTGAAAAGTTTATTAACAGCTTGTATATATTGGGTAAAGATCAATCATAATTGCATTTTGTGAAGGGCCTTGAATGATGTAAATATCTAACTTATAGCAGAAATGTAATAATGTGGGCTGAAAAATGGGTGATTGAACAAATAAAAGATCAGATTTTTACTACTGCCACTGATCTCTGTTATTGTCATTTCAGGAAACGTTACTGCACCTTGGTGCGGAGTGGGGTCGTGCTTAATGTAGAAAGTCCTCTCTAACCCAAATCATTCGACTTCATGTAATATCACGCAGTGCAGAAGGCTCCATCGTTTAAAATAGAATACTTTTGAATTATTATTCTATTTCCCACATTTACATCATACTGTTATTGAATGACGCAATGATCTGCTGCAGTCGTGCAAGTCCCCCATTGGTTGCGAAAACAACAACAGATGACGTAACACGGAAGTTGAGCTCTCAGGTCCATGGTTAGTTGCGGTCGTTAGCTGTCAACCGATCTAAAGCACATTCTGAAGCAGTCACGTGGTATTGAGGGGGAGCGAGGCTTCGTTTGTCATCGGTGACGTCACTGGCCCAAAACGATACAAGCTTCACAAAAAGCTTCGGGGATTACTCGACACACGCTCCGAAGCCTCGACGCAATACGTAACAGCACTAGTTAGCTGATCGTTACTCGTAGTGCAGCTCAGTGAGTTTAATCAGAGTCAGGCCGGTTCTTCTACAGCTCCATGGTCCGGACAGCCCGCGGGATGAAGGCCTGTGTCACCGGGCTGCTGCACTGCCTGCTGGTGGGACACATCTCGAGCTGGGAGGACGGTGGGTACTGCTTCCTTCCTCTGTTTCATCAACATTTTAATGAATTAATCATTCAAAAAGTAATGCGCAGCATTCCTGTTAGTTAGGGTAGTGTAGCAAAGTAATGTTACTACGGGCACAAATAATCATCAGCGGCAAACAAGACAGAACAGCTACTTCCGCAAACAGTTCCCCACTTCCTGAAAGTAGAAAACTAATAAAACATACATCCATTAAACCGGGACGAAGTAAACCCAGATCATGGCCCATTGGACGTTTTTAGACTTATTTATATTAATATGTGTCAGTGATGTGACACTAATGTTAATTTAAATTCATTTAATAGTGCGTCACAGTGCATGTATGGATTAGAAATATTACCAATACTATTAACATTATGTTTAACCCTCCAATATCTACAAACAAATCCAGTGGTGGAAAGTAACGGAGTACATTTACTAAAGTATTGTAGTTTTTTTAGATATTTGTACTTTATTTGAGTATTTCCGTTTAAAGCTACTTTAATACTTCTACTCCACTACAGTTGAGAGGTACTTGTTGATCCACTACATTTATTTAACACTGAGATTTTCTTTGTAAATGTAAAACACATGATATGCTGCAGTATTTTCAAGTATCTAAATTTGGTCCGCACAGAGAAAACTACCATTCTAAAATCTCTTGTTGTATTAAAACAGAATAATATAATAACCATAATGATATAATACTGTGAAAAAACTTCCATTCTGCATAATGAGTATTTTACTTTTGGTACTTGAAGTACATTTAGCTGATACTATTTCTGTCCTTTTATTATTCTGAAATGGCTCATTGTGCAGAATGAATAGTTTTACGTTTGGTACTTTAAGTATATTTTGGTGCAAATACTTTTATACTTTACTACAATACAATTTAGAAATCAGGACTTTTACTTGTATTGGAGTATGTTAAGATCATAGTATTTGTACTTTTTTTTCAAGTAAAGGATCTAAATAACTTCCCTCTGTAAGCCCAGTGGTCTGTATTCTGACACACACACACACACACACACACACACACACACACACACACACACACACCTGTGATGATACTGAGGATGACTTCCTGCAGCAAGGGAGCATACCTTTGCCTTCTGTTGTATTAATATAGAAGTTCATACTGTAGCACCTTTTCTTTGACTTACTGGGTGTCATGTACAGATAGGCATATGTGTGTGTATATATATATATATATATATATATATATATATATATATGGTTTATTCTCCTGTGCCCGCTGCAGGCAGCGTGCTGCTGCGGGACGTCCAGGCGCTGACACTGTACCGGGGCCGCTACACCACGGCGAGGCGCTCCAGCCCCGTGCTGCAGCTGCAGTGTGTGGGGGGTTCTGCGGGGTGCCAGGCCTTCAGCCCAGATGTGGTCCAGTGTCAGAACAAAGGCTGGGATGGGGTGGATGTACAGGTGAGCATAATGTTTGTGTGAAAGAAAAAAATGACTGACATATTGGGACTTTCTTAACTCTCAATTATTCAGTGTCAGGCTGTAGCTCAACAAACAACACGTGTCTGCGCAGGGGAACCAGTTTGTTCAAGTAAATGCTACTTCACACTTTTATTCTAGGAGGTGTGACTGACTGAGTAAATCACTCATCTTCTGATAATTGAGTTCATGCATTTTGAAAAAAGAAAAGAAAAATATGTTTTCCCTCACCTGTACTGAGAGGAATAGTTTTGGCGAAAACGTTTTGGTGTCATGACCCTGGTTCACGGAGGATACCAAAAAAGTCCTAGAAACAGGGCCGCCCCTCCCTACAGGCCGATCACGCAGACTGCATGGGGCCTCACCTCACGGAGGGAGCCTCATCTGAAGCGCAAATGCGGCGCACCTACAGTCTAATGGCGCCACAGTTTTGCCGCTGCGAGGCTCCACTAGCACCCCCCCATCGACGCTCGCGACACAGAGGGCCTCATCATATAACTTTGCGTGTGGGGCCACAAGTTGGCCTAGAAAGACAAGGTAAACTTAACTATGTGCATTTAAAGAAAACAAAATAAAAGAGGAATAGTTTCGGCAAAAACTGAAAGGTACCATGGGGTCAGATTATAATGTTCCAAAGGGGGTTCGTTTAGCATGAAACACTTGAAATAACTAAAGTACAAGTTAAACAAGAAAGGGAGGTGATAGAAAACCATTTCTGCTAAAAAGTGAGCAATGATTGAGAGTCAGACCTAAACATTTCAGATGTGTGTATCTCACACTGCACTGTCACTTGAATTCATGTATCTTTGCTTTTAAATGAGTGTTTTTAAATGTAATTTCATAATATGTTTCTTAATATCTTTCATTTTTGTAAAGCACTTTGAATTGCCTTGTGTCGAAATGTGCTATATAAATAAACTTGCCTTGCCTCACAGTGGGAGTGTAAGACTGATATGGACAATGCCTACCGATTTGGTCGCATTGAGGTGAGCTGTGAGGGCTACAGCCAACCTGCTGACGCCCTCATCCTGAGGGGCTCCTGTGGGCTGGAGTACACTCTGGAGCTGACTGAAGGGGGTCGGAGGACAGCCCAGGGCAGCGGGGGCACGCATGGTGGATCTAAAGGAGGTAGGAGGATGGATACTTGATGTTCATGAGGCTTCATCTTCACACAATAACTAAATATTCTTAAACATCTGTTCTGTCTTTCTCAGGTCTGGGGGGCTTTGCCTCCAGTTTCTTCAGCGGTTTCTCTGGAAACAAGCATCAGGGTCAACAGCAGAGCCAGCAGAGTGCGTCCCCCTCAGGCGGGGAGGACTCAGCTGGCCTGCTGGGGGTTGCTGTGCTTCTGCTCTTAGCCTTCGGAGTCTACAAGCTTTTCCTCAGTGGGAACACGGCCCAGGGGGGGCAGGACGGAGGACAGGCTGGAGGACAGGCTGGTTACCCAAGAGATGATCACCACAGCTCCAGCACAGGACCCCCGCCCCCAGGATTCAAACCTGACTTCACAGGCAGCTCAGGTAATATGTCAAAGTGTGGGTAGAGTGACAATAGGTGGGCTGGTTGCTCTGCACTTTCTCCCTGGAAAGCCCTTCCTCAAAGAAACGCTGTGCTAGATACACGCTAGGGGTTTCACCAACTAGTCGACTACCTCTACCACTAGTTGGCGCTGTAGGCCCTAGTCAACTAGTCGTGAACAAAATGGAGACAAACGTGGGAGATGAGGATGAGGATGCCGGCATTGGCGCTGAGGTGCTGCAAAATGCTCCAGCAAAACACGTCTGACATTCAGGGGTCCTCATCTTATGCGCAGATGCGCCGCAATTATGCGCTCTACAGTTTCAGTTTTAGCTCCGGCACTAAAAGTTCACGAGCGTGTTCCACTAACACCCCCTTTTGAACAGCTGTTTGGACCTCATTTTGAGAGCAACAAGAAAACACGGGTCAACAGTGGCGCGGATGAGCTACGGGATTACTGCGAGCAGACACCCCATACCCCACAATCATGGATAACCCTCTGGAGTGGTGGGCACACAACGCAGACCGCTTCCCCCGTTAGCCAAGCTTTCCAGGAGCTACCTGGCTAGCCACCAGCACCCCAAGTGAACGGATGTTTTCCCTGGCAGGCAACACTGTCACCCGACAGCGGTCAAGCCTCCTTCCCTCACATGTTGATGCTTTGGTCTTCCTCAACGCAAACCAAGACACCTGGAAGGGTGGACATCGTTATCGAGGAGGACAGTGACAGCGAGTAAAGTGTTGCGCAATGCGCACTGGATTTACGTTGATTTATGTTCTTAACAGAGTTTTTGCAGTAGATTTGGTGAGTCCAGTTACTGTTTTTAATTTAATCAGATGATGAGTCACAACATGTAACCCAAATTAAAATGCTGCTTTGTTACAGTGTTTAACGTAACTGTATGCATTGCAATACAAAATACAGTTTTACACCTCTCTTTGTGTGTCTTTATTATGACGTAACAACTAGTCGACTACTATTTTGAAAAACTTGTCGACTAGTAAATATAGGTAGTTGTGAAACCCCTAATACACGCTGCAGTCTGAAGCACGATCACATTCCACCCGCTGAAACCTTCACTCTGTTCCTGTTTTGTTTTCAGGCTATGCTGGTGCCGACCCTGGCTACGGTTTCCACAGCGACTACACTCGCAGACAACAGTTCCCAGGAGGCCAGGCTCGCCCCACAACAGGTGGAGGCTTCTGGACTGGGATGGGAGCAGGAGGGCTGCTGGGATATATGTTTGGCAGTCAGAGGTCAGTACAGAGATGAGGAGAGAGGAACATGACTGAAAATACAGAATGCATGACCTGAATTGGAAGTGGAGGATTTGTTCCTCTCCTCTCAGGGCCTTCTGGGTGTTTGTGTTTCAGAAGTCAGCCCCACAGCAACTCCTACTCATCGTACACTGACAGACGTCCTGCTGCTGGAGGCTCCTCCACCTCTTCCTCTGGGACACGCACTGCTTCAGGTAAATAAACACACACACACACACACAGTCCAGTAGAGGGCTCTGCCTGTGAGAGATATAACCTCACTTATTGCTGATTAAAGTCAGCGTCACTTTTTTTTAACTTAAAACTGTGAAGGCTGTTACAGGATGGTTGTTGTTTTTTTTATATTAAAAGAAAAGCATGTAACACAACAAGAGGTAAGGTTAACAATGAACTGGTATATCATCCATGAACCAAACAATGTGAGAACCTGAAGTTAGCTTTGCACACAGTTTAACACTAATGTTAGCATGAAGCAAATGTAATCCTTAAAAGGAAACAATGTAGGGCTTATCTTGGAATCATTATTGCTGAATGTCGTAACTTAAAGGGGACCTATCATGCAAAATGCACTTTTGTACGTCTTTTATACATGAATATGTGTCCCCGGTGTCAGGGAACTCACCAAGTGTCAGAAAACACAACCCTCTCTCTTTTCCTCCATACCCAAATCTCTAAAAACGGGGCTGCAACGGATCTGATACAGACTGATCCAGATTTGAATTGTTCAGAAACAAGGTGCTCCGCCTATATGGCCAACTCTCCACCTATCAGGGGAATGAGAGACCGCTCGAAAGCGCTGGAGACGCTGTAGTACATATGCCAGGTCTGTAAGTGGCGCTGTAACCCTGCCACAAAAGCAGCGAAGAAGACTTCCTGCGCATGGTTGCCATGGTTTTGGCAAGCGTTTGCTCCTGCTGTAATTCTCTCCGGTAGTCCACCAGCAGATGACAAACACCCACCTCTCTGTCTCTTCCAAAGGGACGAGGGGACCGTGCGGCAGAGTTTCAGTTAGATTTTTTTTTCGCCGGTCAACATGTCCGTTAAAGTTTAAATCTTCCAGACAAAATTAGAAAAGTGCCGGTCAAAGGTCTTCTTTGTTATTTATTGAGCTTTAAAACAAATGAATAACGACTCTATATAATCATATAATAATAAAACACGGAGGACGGAGATCTCTTTTCCTCCCCCTCTTCTGAGAGCCCAGCAGCTGATCTCCCTCTCCTGCAGGGGGGCGTGGTCAGCTGCAGCTCATTTGCATTAAAGCTACGTCACAGAATCAGCCCCTGCAAAAACAGGGCTGGAAAAGAGCAAATAGAGCGAAACGAGGCATGGTCTGTTTGGTATTTTGAAAACAAAACTTCACAGACATGTTTTATATAGGTATGGCCCTACAATATATTATTCAAATATAGCATGATAGGTCCACTTTAAGATGTAGATCTCATATTTACAAGAACAGGTGTTTCACTGTGCTTTGGGAGCTATCACACGATCAGTAACTTTTATCATACTTTTCTGCATGCTTTACTTGGATAGTTGTTAGCATAGTATTTAGGAACAGTCATGGTTTACAGCAGCTGCTCATTGACCAACAGTGTGACTTCTGCCTGAAATACTAACTGTTCTGCTCAGCAGGCACGCTTCCCTCAACATACAACAGAGCATGGTCCCTGAGCCTACTGTAGTCTGTAGATGTTGACCTACACGGAATACACAAACCCAGTGAAGAGTTATACAGTGCTGGGTCCAAAAACTCAAATAACAATCACAACAAAGCCAGAGCGAAAGTCACCATGGTGTTTTGCTGTGAATCACACAACCCTATGCCTGATGTGTGTGTGTTTCAAACGTTGGTGAATGCAATATGTTTCCAATGTGTTTCCAGCATGTGGAGAGCTGCTGTAGGAACAGCTGACTAACGTCTTGTTTGACAGGGTTTGGAGGAACCAAGAGAAGATAGAGGCCGTGGAGCTGGACGGACCATGGATGGCACTGAGAATAATACAAGAACATCAGGAGAAGACCTTTCTTCATGCACAGAGGAATTTGTCCACCAACACAGTAACAGCAGCATACGGAGCTGGAGGACGCCAGCCGCTGACAAGAAGCCTCGTCTGAGTTACTTCTTCTCTGAAGGGTGCTTCGGTGTTGTTTGGAAAAGCTTTGCATTACTTTGATGTGTTTTCAGAAGATGATGTTGCCGTTGTTAATTGGTTCAATTCGAATTTTGTATGCAGATGACATATTCCAGTGTGAATAAATGGTATTTGTTTATTAATTGTATTTTGGTTGAGGAAATGGCTTTCTCTGCAGTATGATTTCTAACCATCTGTTGACTGTCTGTGCATTCAAACACACACAGTCAACAGATGAGGCCAGAGGCCTGTACTACGAATCCAGTTCAACATGTTTGAGTTAGCTGGCTTACCTAATCCAAAACAAACTGCACTCCTCCACTCTGTTTTGAGATCAAAGCACTCTAGACTTAACGAGCTGCTCCATCCACACTGATGTTAAAAAATAAATAAATCTAAATATGAATTGAATAGCTGAAGGTCTTGTGATCATTTTAAAGTTGGAATGAAGTGTCTAGCTGAAAGTATGTGGAAGGAGAAGCATTTGGCGTAAGGTGTAGGAAAAGAGGATTTGAAGGCTCTTCCCATTGACTCCCATGTTAAAAAAATTGTTTAAAAAGCTGAATATTTCAAAAAGTATGACATATTTTTAAAAAGTTGAAGGTTTCCCATCGATTCCTGAACAGGCTGAATGGTTTAATATTTTCCGTAGCTGAAAGTAAGCTGAAGTTATGGAGTGCCAAAGTATTGGCTGAAATAAGGGGAATAAAGATTTGAAGAACTATAGTTCTAACTAGAAAATGCATTTCCTGCAGAAAATGCGTGCGAATGCTGTAAACTGTGAACATTTATGGCTGAATTTAGCTGAACATGCAGAAAAAGCTGAATAAGTTATTAGCTGAATGGTAGCTGCTTTTAGCTAAAAAAATGCAGAAAAAGCTGAATATTTAAAAGAAAAGGTTTAAAAAAGGTATAAACAACAACATGTATAGCCTTGATGTCCTGAAATAGCTGAATAATGTAATAGTTGAATGGGTTCTGCAGCTGAAAATAGGCTGAAGGAGTTAAATATCAGATGTAAGTAGTAGTGAATGAATTTGTATTAAGATGAGAAAAGAAAGTAAGGTAACACTTTATATTAAGGTACACAAATTAACCATCAACTAGTTGTTAATTAACATGCATATTAGCAGTATATTGGCTCTTTATTAGTCATTATAAAACACTTATTAATGCCTTATTCTACATGACCATATTCTACAAGTAATAAGCCATTAGTTGAGAGTTTTTCCTCAATAACCCTCTAATTAGTGCTTATTTGTTGCAAGTAAGGAAGTTGTTGTACATGAGTTTTGGTCTTAATATGCTCTGCTCAATATGGGCCTAATAAGGCAGTAGTAGCACAAGAATAGTAATTCTCCCATAATAACACTTAACAAATATAATCTATTCTTATGGAACAAGACATGAAACTATAAGTGTTAATTGTGTCTAAACAACTCAAAATGAGGTATTTCTATCTAAGAACATGTTCCCTATTCTAAAGCTGCCTCCTCTTCACACTTTGTAAATACATTATAGCACACAACTACTGAAATTAACCTCAACAGTACATGAACAAAGTAGGCACACGTTTAAATATCTGTTTTATTCAAATGTAACCACTTAAGAGAGGTTCCGACACATACCAAAACATTTAAAGTGTCTCCAAGACTCACAACACACCTGTACTTTTTTAATAAAAATAGATAGGTAAATATAAAAGCTGAACTTGCTCTCGAGGGTACTAAACTCACATTTAAATATACAACTCTTCCAGTACACCTTATCTAAAGCGATCACACCAGCCCTTTAATACTTCATCAGCAAGGGAAGAAGCTTGCCTTTGGCTTTCATGTCCTTTATTTGGGCCTTTTTATCGACGGTAACATTTGTTGCACACTTCTTGGCAAATTAAAGCAGGGTGTCTATTGCAGGATCAAACTTGAGCGTCTCGAATGTGTCTGGGTCCACAATCTTGAGCTCTGCAATTGGAGCAGTCATTTTTATGGTTCCCCGATCCACATTATTTATCCTGAAGGCTTCAGACATTGTGCGAACACGTCCGAAGGTTTTCAGGACCTTTTTATACGGACAACCTCCGCTGGCCCTTTGACTGGAAAAAATGAACAAACAAATACACATACAACAAATACATGAGGGGTGAGTACACAGACTAATCATTTTGTCCAGCAGATGGCGCTAAGAATGGCCCAAACAACTGACATTTCTCTTTAAAAATAACTATAAAGCATACTCTAGGGATGGCAACATCTGCTTATCTGATCTTTATCATTATTACTTTTCATGACATTTAGTTGTTCACCTCTCATATGAGCTCGCCCAGGCACAGCCGCATTTGGAGATGCAGGACTCCTTTTTTGGGATGACAACATCACTGTCTGAGAATCACTGAGGTCTGCAGGACTTTGGGAAGTGTCATCTGCGTACATGCTGACATCCTCTTCCAAAGTAGGGACTTTTGATTGAGCTTAGATTCAACGGATGACACACTGATCAGCTTGTTATGAGGAGATACATAACATCACACCAGGCCCGGTTCTACGGGGGTGCATAAGGGTTCATTGCACCCTCATTTGAAAAGTGAAAAAAAAAAAAATGATAAGTGAAAAAAATTACATATATAATAACAATAATAATAATAATAAGAAGAATTTAGTTGAAATAAAATAAATTGTAATCGTGGTTAAATAACATTGTCTGCTGCATTTATTTGGTCAATTTAAACGGTAAGTAACGTTATTATGTCAGGTGTGCGTTACCTGAGCCGCTGCGCATTCATCATCTGCAAGGTGCTTACACAGCAGTCAGTGATGGAACTCAGAAAATGGTTAAAAACAACCAGCCCTAATCGCCAGCAGTAACACTGCATCTACTAGAGGTAATAACAGTTCAGATCATGGGGACATTACGTTACTCGCGGCCGCTGTCGTGGACACTAACGCCCGACTCGCCGGCTTTGCCCGCCTCGCCCATGGAGGCGGAGCAGCCGTCTTCGTTGCCCCAAACGCCGCCACCCCTCGGCGGCCAGCAAGTGCCAAAGGACCTCGGCAAAAGAGAGCCTGCCCAGGTATATTTAAAAAAGTACCCAACTCGCCTGTACAGTGGGGTAAGGCGCTCATTTTGCAGCTCATGGTTTCAAAACAGAGATTGGCTGGAATATTCATGTACAAAAGATGGCATCTTCTGCTATGCATGTAGACATTTCGGTTCAAGTAAGTCAGATGCCTTCACCACAACTGGCTACAACAACTGGCGCCATGCTCTTATAGGCTACGTGAAAAGGGACTGGACATGGGACATGAATCGAGCAAAGAGCACATAGATCCATAGATCTCTTCATTTTGCTCTCAAAGTGCACCAGATTGATGCTTTTAACTTCAACATTTAAAAAAAGATCTTCCCAGGGGAGCATGCCCCCAGACCCCCCTAGAGGAGGTGAGGATCCTCCTAGAGGAGGTGAGGACCCCCCTAGAGGAGGTGAGGACCCTCCTAGAGGAGATGAGGACCCCCCTAGAGGGTGTTAGGTCCACTCCCCACCTATAAAAATAGCACTTTACAACTGCACCCTCTCTAATCTCAGATGCACCCTGAGTCATTTTGTTCTGGAACCGGGCCTGCTTCACACCTTCTATAACAATTGAATACAAATGTGCCGTTTCTTCTCGAGTCACTCACTTGATTTATTCTTCAACCCCAAGACTTGCTCGCGTAAGAAATTGCACTCTCCCTCAAGATCTTTTATCATTTTATCTTGCCTTTCGATCTTGGCCTCTAGGAATTCCAATCTTGAGATTGATCCTTAAAAAACAAAAGGACAGTTTGAGAGAAGATTACAATAAAGATTATGATACAGTATTGAGTAACAGGAAATGTATTGGAGAGACAGAGAGAGGGATGGCGAGCAACAAAGGTCATGGGCCAGATCGAACACAGATGATTGCGATTATGGTATGTACCTTAACTTGATGAACCTCAAGGACTTTAAAACCATAAAGTAGCAGCGGATAAAGTAAAACATGTATACAATTATCCGCTTCCCCTCTCCCACAAGAGACAACAGATAATATGTGGTTTCCCTAGTCAACATGGGCCATGTCAGTTACAGTGTACTGCTTATCATCACCACTGTCCGTCATATTAATGATCAGATATTAATTCAATTACAATTATTTGTTTGCAGCTCCAAATCGCAACTTTTCCTATAGAGCAGGTCAAGACTGTACTCTTACATTTTACAGAGACCCAACTTTGACCCACATGAGCATGCACAGTGGTAAGGAAAAACTACACTTTTTATACACTGAACAAAAATATAAACGCAACACTTTTGTTTTTGCTCCCATTTATCATGAGATGAATTCAAAGATCTAAAACATTTTCTATATACACAAAATAACCATTTCTCTCAAATATTGTTCACAAATCTGAAAAAATCTGTGATAGTGAGCACTTCTCCTTTGTCGAGATAATCCATCCCACCTCACAGGTGTGGCATATCAAGATGCTGATTAGACAGCATGATTATTGCACAGGTGTGCCTTAGGCTGGCCACAATAAAAGGCCACTCTGAAACGTGCAGTTTTGCTTTATTGGGGGGGTCTGGGGGGGATCTGTTTCCGGTTATTTTTATTTTGAAATTCAGTTCCTGATGGACGCCAAAAAACCCCGAGATTATGGAATTAAACCAATAAATAAAAGCAAGGATAATTGTGTGTTATTGGTGAGTAAATAACAGTGTGTTATTTTGAAAAGAATAACAAATTAGAAGGAAAAAAGATTTAAAAATACAGATTTCAGTATTCTGAGGCTCCAGAGCCATTTATTTTCCTCACAGACGGCAACAAAAGTCCGAAATTATACGATTTAAAATAAAAGCAATAATTGTGGCTTGATATTGAGTAAGAACATGTTTTTATGAACCACACAGCTTCCGGTCTTCCTCGACCCGACCGGAGAAAAAGACGTGCTGCAGGCACGAAACACATTACCAGTAGAAATACATTGCTTTTAAAATCGTGCTGTGCAACACGAAAAAAAGGGGGAAATCGTGTTGTTGAACACGAATCAATAGATTAAAAATCGTGTTGGTGAACACGAAATGCCATGAGACTGGGTTGGTGAGAGAGAGTAGACCAACATCTCCGCCCTGCATTTTTTCTGAGCTTTCAAGTTTGAGGTTCAATTAAATTCTGTTGCAAGAAAATGAGCCTGATCCATTAAAATGGACATTCACTAGCTGATGCCTCTTTGTAAATCAGGGGTGTTCAAAAGAAGAAAAAAAAATCACAAATGAGTTGTTGAAACTTAATAGAGATGGAGCTAATATCTACCTTCATATAGTCATGTGACTTTCAGATAACTTGTACTTTTTTTTGATAATTTCCCACAAAAGTCTAAAGTTACACTTGACAACTATTGAGCCAGCTAAAAAAACAATTATAAATGATGTAATATTGCTTATGTGTGTTGAGAGCCTTTGATGAGGCATATCAAAATAACACTTGCCTGAATGAAATTTAGAAAACAAATAGTAAGGCAAGGCAAGGCAAGTTTATTTATATAGCACCTTTCAGTGCTTCACAAAAAATGAAAGACATTAAGAAAATGGCATTTAAAATCAGTCATTAAAAAGAAAAGATAATAAAAGAAACATTAAAAGAAAAAATACATGGATAAAAGTTACAGTGCAGTCTAAGATATGAATAGTTCAATTAAAAGCAGCGGCAAAAAGAAAAGTCTTTAGTCTGGATTTAAAAGTAGTCAGAGTTGCAGCGGACCTGCAGGTTTCTGGGAGTTTGTTCCAGATATTTGGAGCATAATAACTGAACGCTGCTTCTCCATGTTCAGTTCTGATTCTGGGGACAGAAAGCTGACTAGTCCCTGAAGACCTGAGAGATCTGGATGGTTCATAATTTAGCAGGAGGTCAGAAATGTATTTTGGGCCTAAACCATTCAAAGCTTTATAAACCAGCAGCAGTATTTTGAAATCTATTCTTTGACACACAGGAAGCCAGTGTAAAGACTTCAGAAAAGGAGTGATGTGATCCACTTTCTTAGTGTTAGTCAGTGGCGTTTTCTCCCGGAGGCCAAGGGAAGCCAGGCTTCCCCTGTTTTTTCGGATTGTAGGCTAGTTATACTTTAAATAAATAAATAAAAACACTTTGTTTTGTTTCGATAATTCTCCTTTGCTGTGTGTTGCTGCTGGCCTGTCTCTCCCCCATTCTCATTGAGTATTTTACAAAGAGTGAAACAAACAGCGCCCCTCTAGATGTTATGGTGAAACAGTAGATTGCACTCACTGTTGCGAGAGGAGGCCAGCCGAATCTGGCTTCCCGTGGTGAAAAAAAATGGAGGGATTGACCAATCAGATGAGGCTCACGTGATGCCCATGCCAACCTGTGATTGGTCAGGGCCATGCCAAGGGAAGCAAGAGGCGGCTGGCTTCCCTTGCCTCACAATCCAATCAAATCGCATCAATTTAGTGGTGCAGTGACGCATCCTAAAATCCGGAAGTAAGCTGCGCTCGACTTCCCTCGACAAAAACGCAATGGGATTTCTCCATAGGATTTAGGAAAATAGCTCGAAATAAGGTCTGTGTTAAACAAACCTGTTAGATAAATGCAAGTTTTGTTCAGTCGGATAATATCCACATGTCTACCCTACTTTTATCATTTTATAATCATAAATCTAATCGATAGAAGATAGATAGCGTCACTGCACCACTTTCACCGCCGTTAGAAAGTAGCAAGCAACTGAAGCAAGTGCAATTATGGAGGGTGGAGATTTGGAGTATTTCATCAAAAATAATTGTACTAAACTTCCGCTACAGCAGCAACAACAAATACAATCTGATGACAGGCCAATGCCCAAACTGGAGCTGTGTACAGTGAGGAAAAAAGGAGTGAATCGGACGTAAAACGTTAAAGGTCTCCTGATTTAGTTTGTGAATGAATGCTTATTAGAGTTTCGGCTGGAGAGTGCGTGCGGACCTGGCGGTTAGATAACAGGCGTGTGTGAGTCCTGCATCTGATACAAATGTGTGTAAAATGATATGAATAACCGGGTGCTGTAATCACTCATCTGGTTACGTTATTACATTGACCACCACACCCCCGACCCAAAAGAAAGGACGTATTATTGGCTTCCCCTAATTTTTTCCCCACGCCACGCTACTGGTGTTAGTGAGGACTCGAGCAGCAGCGTTCTGAATCAGCTGCAGCTTTCTAATAGATGTTTTAGTGAGACCTGTGAAGACACCATTACAGTAGTCCAGTCTACTGAAGATAAAAGCATGGACACGTTTTTCCAAATCCTGCTGTGACATTAGTCTTTTAATCCTAGATATATTCATTAGGTGATAGTAGGCTGATTTAGTAACAGTTTTAATGTGACTGTTGAAACTCAGGTCAGAGTCCATGACTACACCTAGATTTCTGGCTTTATCTGTTGTTTTGAACATTGCAGACTGAAGCTCAGCGCTAACTTTTATACGTTCTGACTTGGCTCCAAAAACCATTACCTCAGTTTTATCTTTGTTTAATTGGAGAAAGTTCTGACACATCCAGTCATTGATTTGTTCAATGCACTTACTCAGTGTTTGAATTGGAGCATAGTCTCCTGGTGAAATTGTTACGTACATTTGTGTGTCATCTGCATAGCTATGGTAACTTATTTTGTTGTTCTTCATTATCTGAGCCAGTGGTAGCATGTAGACGTTAAAGAGAAGAGGCCCCAGGATGGAGCCTTGAGGTACCCCACATGTCATATTAGTAAACAAAAATATAGTAGGGTGTGAACAAATGAGATTGAATATATGAATATATGTCCTCCCTACCTGCATCACCAGAGACTGTCAATCATCTACAGACCACTCCCCTCCCCTAGGTTATCAAACCCCCCATTTAAGGCCTGTGAAACTTCTTTACCTGCAGAACAAAGACACCTGTCAGTTTGAACTTGAACTTTCCCTTTATGTACTTTAGCTGATGACATGACCCGTTTGGTTTACAATGAACAGATCATTTTGTATTATGCTGGATTCCTTTTGATTTTGCTTATGTTGTGAGGAAAAGGGCAGATTGATTATATTGAGTTTAATCAATGATAAAAGTAAAATTAACAACTTATCAATGATCAATTTAAGTTAAAAAGACTTGTAATATATGCCAAATATTTTATTTTATGGAAAATATAATCCACCAATTACCATCCACCATTAACATTTTGACTGCAATAAAGTGTTAAACGGTTTGTGGTTGCAGTGTTTAATGTGCACACATGCTGTTCAGTGACCCCCAGTGACCCCCACAGCAGCAGCTTCACTCAGACACCATATCATGAGTTGGCTGTAACATACATTAGATAGGTTGTTAGCAGACAGCAGAGAATACATTACACAGCTAGTGGCCTACCACCTCCTGCTGTATGTTTCAACATGTAGGCAACAGAGGGGTAAGGTTGGGAATATTATTACCAAAGTTATATATAATAAAGGAGATATGATAAATAAAGGATCCCCTTCTCATACAATCCATATAAAGAGCATATAGGAGAGTACGGCCTTGTTTTACAAACTCAGAGTGAAAAAGGTTTCTACTGGATCATATTGATTTAAACATGTATAGAAAATGTATAAAAGACAAATGACTTGATAGTACATATTGTAAGGATAACAAATAATTGTCATTTCATTTCCCTGAAACCTGAAACATGCATCCTTCTGAGATGCATCATTGTTAGATAGTTGAAATGTCTGGAACAATGTGGAGGCCCTCACACATTTACACGTTTGGTGATAGATGTGAGGACAGGCTCTGACGACGGTTTCCTATTGGTCCACAGCAGGGCTAGGCCTGCCTCCCGAAAGTCCTGATGGGAGCAGTAAATAAGAGGGTTCAGACCACAGTCCAGGTATGACATCACTGAGGACAGTGTCCTTAACCAATCAGGTGCCGGTGACAGGTCTCTCCTGCCCAGCAGGATCAGCTGAAGGAGAGGGGATGCAAAGAAAGAAACAAAGTGTGAGTGTTCACTCGATTGCTTTAGCATCTGTGTGTACATGCATACAGAACCTCATGTGTTGTTCATTGTATGTGACTAGTGAGTGTTTCACCTCAGACACAAAGAAGGGAGTGTAGCAGAGCATGTAGAAGCACACCAGCAGAGGACTGACTGAAGACAGGTCTACTGCATCATCACTGAGATAAAGAGAGAACAAGATGGAGACAGGAACTTGGATTGCATATAGAAATCCTATTTGTATTTGTACTTCTCTCAGCCTTAGAGAACAAGCTTTATTCTGTAGCTATCACAGTACATAGCACTACGGGATACAGGTAGTTCTGTATCAGAGGTAAGTTAGGGATGCCCAGTTAAGAAGGAGAAAGACTGTGTCAGGTGGTTTAGTCATGGTATCAGCGAGTACAGATATGTTGGCAAACATCCCAACCCTTCCCCCAAAATGATAAGGAATAGCATCACATCCTCACAAGCGATCAAGCAGGAACCAACGTTTGGCATTTTTGGTTGAAGTAAGACTGAAACACTTGACCAATGGAGTCACTGACTCAGCTGAGGTCTGCTCTGTGCACATGCATATTTAACTTCTGATTTGACCTGACCTGCCATCACATCAATGGCTGTATTTTTACATGACTAAAATATCACGTGACCAGTTTCCAGCTTGTGTTGTTTAAAAAAAATCTCCTCTCACCACCTGTTCCAGTTGGAGTGGCAGCTGCTGGCACTCAGTAGAAGAGAGCAGAAGAAGATGAGGACGCAGGGGAGGAAGATACAGAGGGAGAAGGCACAGAGGATGTAGAGCAACATGTCTGAGTAGCTGTTCTCCCAGAAGACAGCACACAGCATCTCTGCGGGGTCGTACCTGCAGAGGAGACATGATGGAGATGAAGCAGCACCACCTGAAAGCTTTGAGTAAACGACATACCTGATCCAGGCGTAGACCACCGGCACGCTCCCAAACACCAGCCCTGTCACCCAAGAAGTCAAGCAGGCTGTCACCATGACAACAAAGAGAGCACTTCCTGTGGAGGCCATGCCGATCAGTCGTTGCACACAAAGAATAGCTAAGGGATACAAAAAAAACATCAAGTGACTGAATCAAAATAAATATATATTATAAAAAAGTTACTAATAAAGAATTTTAGTGATGCAAGGACTGGTACCAAATCATTTGATATTTCAGTATTTTAAGTGGCAGAACCTGGACGTTTAATTCATTTACTTTAGATATAGTAAAGGATCAGTATATAGTCAGGATTCACCATTCACACACATTCATACAGAGATAGAGGCTGCCATACGCTGCACGGCTATTAACATTTACACACACTCACACACCGTAATCCATTACATCAGGAACAATTTCTCATTTTCGACACCTTCAACGATTAGCCAGTAATTGTTTTTTAAGGGACATAGCAGAGAACAATACATGTCCAAGTTTAAGTGGTTAGAAGATATTGTTTCACTATCAAAAGCTTTTTCAGCATTCTGTAACAATGCAGCATGTGGAATGGCATTCCAGTCTCACAAAAAAACGTGTAATATCTATGGTGGTCCACAGGGAAAAACGTACTGTGTTCCCAAATAACCCTCTCAAAACGTGACATGGCTACAATATTTTTTACCTATTCATTTCTAATGGCCAGTGTCCATGTCACGTGATCGTCCACTTTCCCAGCGTGAGAAAAAAACCATGGCGGACACCCGACTTATTTTTTGTGAAGTGTATATTGTACTTTAGAATCTACGTCCTGTGGATGTGTTGGATCTATAGTTTGATAGATATTACGAAGATTATTTGAGGTCTCACCTGAAGAATGTGTATATACTACGTATTTTACCTATAGAGGTTGCTCTGCGCGCCCCCCCCTGAAATTGTGAGATTGCTACGTTTTCCCCCCTATTCATTTCTATTGACCAGCGTCCATGTCAAGTTATCATCAACTCTCACAGGGTGAAAACAGTATTTCCGGTCTCTGCGTTTTCATAGTAGCTAAGGTGGTTGCTAGGGACGCATATTACAACCGGAAGTATTCCCCTCACTGTTGAATGATTTTACAGTGATATGTGCAGTACTCATCAACTAACAAACATCATATTGTCCTTGTTGATTACACAACATGAATTGTTTTAAATTGTGTACAATGCTTTTGTGTTTTTCCCTTTAGTTTCTGAGACACATTTATTTTTTCTGAGTTTTGGATAGCCGAAAACATTACAATACGCATAATCCTCAGCTATCGTTGAAGCTCTGTGATTCGATGGCGCAATGCACGTTGGGATGTGGTGTTTATGCGATAAGAAATACGAAAAACATTTAAAAAATAAAATAATACTTTATTCCGGCTGCATTAAATATATCACATCTGCTGTAGTTCTTTATTTATAAAGCCCTAAGCCCTGACTTTTGGACAAACCGGAAGAACTCCCATATCAATATATCCGCAATTAAACATCTTATATTTCTCTTCACACAATACGTCTCCTTGCAGTATCAATAGTAATTCGGCTGACTTTTATATGTGATTCAATCAGTATATAGGTTATATTTAACCAACACGTTCTCACTCCCAACCCGTCACATGTTGACGGACGGTCAGGGCCCCTCCCCGTCACGGAATTACGGACAGGGTACCCCTTGAGAGTCAGTTTTCAACGGGCAGGGCGTCCCATTGACTTGCATAGAGCTCCCTGAACGTTGGTAATAGACGAGTTGAGATCGCGGCGAAATGCTGTCCTTAGATCCATTCTCACAGCGTTTATCAACCTGTTTCTTACTCAATATCAAGCCACACTTATTGTTTTTACTTCTTTATTTTAATTGAATAATGTAGGACTTTTGTTGCCGTCAGTAATGGGGAGAGTAGGGGGTCAGAATCAGTAGCGTAGGCAGAAATGTACTTTAGGGTGGGCCTGTAAAAAATAGGGTGGGCCAGATTTTTCTTCTGCGCATCAGAAGCTAATAACAATCCCCGCCGGTGGCAGATTACTTTTAGAATACTTTCTTTTTCCATAACAGATGGGTATGTTTTGGTGAACAGGAGACACTTATTTTACTGTTTTAATGGCTTATCAAGAACTCAAACACAACATCTTGGTGTCATTCTGGACAGCTCTCTCATCTGCACCCCACATCAAAAACATCACCCGGACTGCATTCTTTGTACTGTCTTAAAACCTTTCCTTGGAATATGTTATGAATTGTAAGGTGTCCTTGGGTGCTTTGAAAGGCGCCCCTAAATAGAATGAATTATCATTATTATTATTATCTGAAACGATGTAATAACTTTTAAAACTTTTTCCAGTCACTTGCCCCATGCATTTTCCCCAGGAAAAGGCTAGTCACTGTGACCTTTTGACCTGTGCTGGATTATGGTGATTTGTTATATATGAATGCCAATTACCTGAGAAAGTTAGATGCTGCGTATCACAGTGCACTGAGATTTTTGACAAATTGTAAAGCACTTACGCATCACTGTACCCTGTATACCAAGGCGGTTATGCCATCACTTACTGTACGGAGGCTCAGTCACTGGTACTTTTTCATTTACAAAGCCATGTTGGATAAACTACCATCTTATATCTGCTCCCTGATCTCTCTGCGAATTGAAAGTACTTATTGCCTGAGATCGCATGCTGTGGTTTTATTAAATGTGCCAAGTACTAGGACTGTCTTAGGGAAGAAAGCTTTCAGATGTGCAGCTCCACTAACATGGAACAGTCTGCAAAAAGAATGGAAAATTACCAAGCTAGTACCACTACATGTTTTTAAAGCTCGGTTGGATGCTACAAAATCAGATGCTGTTGGTACCTGTACATGTGGTTAAATATGTAAATTGTAATCCCTGTACATTTTGCTGTATGATGTCCTTTTGTTGTTTATGTTTTTATGTCTTCTTGTGGAACCTACTGCTGCAGGTCTCCCTTGAAAAATAGATCATTGATCTCAATGGGATTTTACCTGGATAAATAAAGGTTTTGAATTGAATTGAATTGAATTCAGCAGCAGCAGGCCATTCACTTTGATTTTATCCCGTTATAAATGTCATAATTTCGACAATAAAGAAATGCTACATAAACGTTATCTTGCACATTTTATCTAACCATCTCCGTTTCTAACTTTCAATATATTTTAAAAGAGATCTCTCTCTCATCTGCGTGCGGGGGCGGGGCCTCACAGACACGCTGCATCTCTCTCGCTCACAGACATGCTGCAGCGCCGTGCAGTGTGCACACAGTTCTGCTGGTAATGAACGGAGCCGGCCTGACCCATTAAGCGACATAAGCGGCCGCTTAGGGCCCCGCAGCCACTAGGGGCCCCCTAGCAACCTTTTTTTTTTTTTTAAATGATGAAAAAAAAAAATAATCTCAGTACACCGTGTAAAGTTATATTTGTATTTATTCATGTTAGCAAACTATGGATAAGCTTAAAAAGGGAATAATTTGGGTGGAACTGTGAGCTGGATGTGGGGCCTGTTTGGACATATGTTTTTGAGGACAAAGGAAGATGGGGGAAGGTGAAAGCATGTCTTGAGTTGCCTTCAGTTTAGACATGCTACAGTGATTGGGGAAGCCTAAGGTCTAAGGGGTCTGTGATATTTGGGGCGGCCAATCAATGATGTCCGAATGGGAGGATCTGATAACTCCTCCCATTGACACAGAGTAGAAACACAGAAACACAGGCGGTGTTCAGCCTCTTTCCTCTGGCTGGCTCACGTGCAGGTAAATTCGGGATCCCAAAGATTAACTGTATTGAATTTGTACTGTATTGATTGTATTATTTTGTCATATTACCATTAAAGTAGATATTGTTTACTTGGTGGCACTGGATTTCTTCCTGTATTATAACCAGCTTCATAGGAACGCGCGGAGATTTGAAAAGCGGATCAGATATCCCTTTTAATCTCTAACAAGTGGTGATTGGAAACAACCTGTCTTTGTCGCTAGGCACTGATTGGCCCGTTGGTGTGATTTTGCCCTCAGAGTCTGGGCCACCTGTCGTTGGAATGGTCACAGCTTCATCAAGCGGGGCTACCTTGGACAGGTACAGCAGGCCCAGCACGAGGAGGATGATGACAGCTTTCACACGCCAGCCTCCGGTGGAGGAGACAGACGCCATCTGGAAGTGTTGATCCACCCCGCTCTGCCTCGTTCCCTCAGGACCGTTCCTCGCCGTCCTCTTCAGCCCGCCCGCTTATGGCGACTTCTGGGTCGGAGATAGGAGTGTTGTCCTCTGGTTCCTCCTCCTCTGCGCGGACTACGTCCGTGATGATGTCGTCTAGGGTCCTTCCCGGAGGTTTCCCCACTGCGCACTGATTCCAGTGGTACCAGATGTCTCCTTTCCCTTCCAAGCGGACAGCGTGAGATGTCCTCTGCATCACCCGATGGGGTCCAGAGAACCTGGGTCTCAGCCACTTGGGTCTGATCGCTTTCAGCCAGACGAACTCCGCAGTGTTCGCTTCGTGTTTCTCGGGTCCCCCTTTTGCCTCTGCAACCTGGGTGGAAAAATCTGCCACTAATCCCTTAAGTTGCTGGAAGTATGGTTTCGAACTCAGAACCTCTACTTCCTTTCCTACACTTAGGGCTCCTGGACCTGGGAACTGGTGACCATACGTGAGCTCAAATGGAGAGAAACCTGTCCCTTTGTTAATGGAGCTCCTGATTGACAGAAGAGCCAGAGGCAATGCATCTACCCATTTCATGCCCGTCTCTTCACATGCTTTGCTGAGTTTTTGTTTTAAGTTCTGGTTCATCCTTTCCACTTTTCCCTGAGACTGTGGATGATAAACTGCTCCAAAACTGTGTCTTAGTCCTAGGGACTCTTCTACTGTGCGTAGGTCATGGTTCTTGAAATGGCTGCCATTGTCTGACCTCACTTTCCTAGGAAATCCATGTAATGGAATGTAATGCGTGACTAGGAATTTGATCACTGAGTCTGCATCTTCTCTTCTGCAAGGGATAGCTTCTGGCCAACCTGTGTATCCATCTACTACTACTAACAAATATCTGAATCCTCTTACTTTGTCAATCATGTCAGTGTAGTCAATGATGATTTCTTCTCCTGCCATCTTAGGTAAAGGAAACTTTCCCTGGTGTGGTTTCACAGTGGCTCTGATGTTATGGGTTAAGCAAATTACACACTCTTCTAGGTGATTTGCTATCATGTCTGGTAGGTATGGGTGCCACCAGTGGGTCAGGTGCCTGTTCATCTGAGTTTTACCACAATGCGTTGGGCCGTGTGCTTCTTTAAGCATGGATCTTATCCACTCTGGGGGTATAACCGGTCTCCCATCTGGGGAGTACCATATCCCCTCTTTGTTGGTAGCTCCCCGGTTTGACCATAGTTTTTTGTCTTGAGGAGACCCCGCTTCTTGAGCTTCTTTAAGCGTCTCATCTGTTATTGCGGGCAGCAAGTCAGCAGATTTTAAGACAAGCATTTGATACCATGGTGTATATCCTGCCTTCTCTTTAGCTGCTTTGTCTGCTGCATTGTTACCCCAAGCCAAGTAGTTGTTTTCTGCGTTGTGACCTTTACACTTAAGTAAAGCTAACTTGTTGGGCAACATTACTGCTTCTGCAAGCCTTTTGATCTCTTTCTCATGTTTGATGGGGGTATTTGTGGACGTTACAAATCCTGCTCTCAACCATTGTCGCATTTCCACGTGAATTACGCCGTGGACATATGCTGAATCAGTGTAGATGTTTACATCCTTTCCTTTTGATAGCTCTAATGCTGCGATGACTCCCATTACTTCTGCCAACTGTGCTGATACTTTCCCTGTTACTTCCCCAGCTGATACTTCCTCAAAGTTTCCCTCAGGTTTTTGTTTTACCACGGCATAGGCTGCTTGGAGGCCGTTTTGGGGGTGTCTAAAACAACAGCCGTCTGTGAACAGGTTTTCTGCCTGTGGGATGGGCTCGTCTCTGAGATCTATTCTTAGCTTCACATCTTGAATGATTCTTTCCTCACACCTATGGGGCTCTCCGCTACCTATGGTGTCTGCGCTGTTAACTCCTTCGTGTGTGTATGTGATGTGTGCCTTTGTCAGAGTTTTCTCCAGCCTTGTTTGTCTCGTTGAAGTCATTGTGAATGCACTTGAGTTCACAAAAGAGACAATGCTGTGTGTTGTCAGTACTGTCAAAGGATGGCCCATCACAATGTGTGAAATCTTGTTTAAGATACGTGCTGTACCTGCCGCGTGTCTCATGCAGGGAGGTTCTCTGTTTTCCACTCTGTCCAGTGTAACACTGACATACTCTCCCTCACACAGAGCGTATCGTCTTAAAATCTACACACAAGAATGCATCCACATGGAAAGACACGAAGTAGATAGACATCATGGTAGGGAAAAAACTGACCATGCATATACAGTTGACATGTTGCGTGATCTCCCGTCTAACCTGTGGGCGTCGCACTCTCATGATGTAGGTTTCTGCTTAAAAGCCACACCAGTAACATTTGAGGTCAGCAGCTCTGTGCCTGTGAGCCGGTCACAATACCCGATCAAGCCACAGGCAAAAGGGGGTGTTGACAAGGCAGTTGAGGGACTGAAGAAAGCAGGGGTGTTAGAACCCTCACAAAGCCTTTGGAATACTCCCATACTTCCTGTATCAAAATCTAGCCGTCGCCGTGATAAGTATGTTTAATTAAATTAGTTAATATGCCTAGATTGCCTACTCTCAAAGTCATGTATTATTTTATTGAGTCAATCATATAATACATTCACCGTGCTTTACCTGAACCTCATCATGACACTAGAGAGGACGGCAGGAATGTAATGTCCTGTGTTCAGTGAATGCAACAGAGGCAAGACACCAGACCAACCAGAGCGTTGAATGGAAATAAACATCTGTCTTATTGGCTGACAGGTACCTATCCTGTGAGCTGTGACAATGTGTAAAATAAACTGTCAGTCGGACTCAGAGTTTTTGAAGATGGACATAAGAGCATTTTTTCTTAAAAAAGACGACAATTCTCAAATGGTGGCTCACACAACAACCCCAGAGCCACCACTTGAGCCAAGTGAACAAGGTATGTAAATGTCAGTAAACTTCCAAGTTATGCGAACATGTAAGCAAAGCATAAATTACAGCTACGTTGACGTTATTTTGAATCGCGGGGGCAAGCTAAACCGTTAGCAAGTAGCTATAGCTAGCCATATATATTAATAAACACTTCTAAATCTAAATGTTGTGTTTTTTAGCGTTACCTGGTGATTTCAAAGAAAGCTCTCTGGGAAATGTTGACTTACTGTTCGACATGAAGCTAGAAGCTACCTTACAGTACACAGTTGATCCTGAGTCCTGTCAGTTAAAGTGTTTCATAGTTAGCTAAGCATCAACCTAGCACTGAAATATATGGATGTTATGTGACAGTATTTCTGAGAAAAAGTCAGTTGAAATGGTGGCATGCCACTGCTTTACGTGCCGACAGCATGTTTGAACGCATTTGCAGCAGTAAATGCCAATCAACATCGGCACCTCAGTTGTTTCCCAGACTCAGACTGCCAGGAATCTGGGTGTGACCCTAGATAACAAACTGTCCTTCATTGCAAACATAGCTGCTATAACCCGCTGCTGCAGATACACGCTTTACAACATCAGAAGGATACGTCCCCAGCTGACTCAGAAAGCGACTCAGGTTCTGGTCCAGGCTCTCGTCATCTCACGCCTAGACTACTGCAACTCCCTCCTGGCTGGTCTACCTGCATGTGCCATCCGACCTCTGCAGCTCATCCAGAATGCAGCGGCTCGTCTGGTCTTCAACCTTCCTAAATGTTCCCACACCACTCCGCTCCTCCGCTCCCTTCACTGGCTTCCGGTAACTGCTAGAATCCACTTTAAGACACTGGTACTTGCGTACCATGCTGCGAATGGATCTGGCCCTTCGTACATCCAGGACATGGTTAAACTGTACACCCCAGCGCGTGCACTCCGCTCTGCATCAACCAAACGACTCGCTGCACCCTCACTGCGAGGAGGACCCAAGTTCCCATCAGCAAAAACACGTGGGTTTGCTATCCTGGCTCCAAGATGGTGGAATGAGCTCCCCATTGACATCAGGACGGCAGATAGCTTACACACCTTCCGGCGCAGACTGAAAACTCATCTCTTTCGACTCCACTTCGAGCGATAGAACTATTAACAAAGCACTTTTATACTAATAAAGGACTGGCTTATCTAAAGCCAGTTGAGTAGCACTTGAAATGTTTTTGCTCTATGAAACCTGATGTACTTATATGATTCTGTTTTCTTCAAGTTTGTATTTTGTTGGTCGAACGCACTTATTGTAAGTCGCTTTGGATAAAAGCGTCAGCTAAATGCAATGTAATGTAATAATGTAATGTGGCTGTTTGGCCACTGACGTTGCCATAACAACACCTGAATTTAAATGTGCAACCTCTTTTTGTGACAGATTTTTACATGAAATTATAATTTTTCTGAATGATATTCCTATTGACAGCTAGTGTCTTTGTGAACATTATGAGATGGACAGCCAGAGAGAGAATAAATGAAAAACTGTTGAAATACTATATAACAAAACAAGAATACAGTTTAAAAGGTGATTTGTAAAATATAAGACAAATAAAATCTGTTTACAGTTCTGTTTCCTATGGGTGTTGAGAGATGTATCCATAGATCTCTTAATTTTGCTCTCAAAGTGCACCAGATTGATGCTTTTAACTTCAATATTCCCGGGGGAGCATGCCCCCTGACCCCCCTAGCGGAGATGAGGATGCCCCTACAGCAGGGGTATTCAACTAAAATTCAACGAGGTCCAGTTAGAGAAAATGTCCCCATGCAAAGGTCCGGAACATTAAAATGTCTAAGTTGCTTTATGAATTAGTGTGATATATATTGAAGTAGCTGTAGCTTTATCAACGTCTGCATGTAATCAACAACTGACTGCCAATCAAATAAAGAGAGTACAATTCAAAAACAACAACATTTATTGTCAATGAACATTGAACTCTACAGATATACAGTAAATATGTGGATATGTGTAATGTTCCTCTCGGGCTGCATTTAAAAATAAAATAGAGAAAATAAATAATAGCTTTTGAAAATGTGTGCATCTTAAAAGTGCTTAATTTTAGATAAATAAAATAAAGTGCAGCAGCAGCTTGAGTGTCCCTTTCTCTTTGTTAACCGTTTCACATCATGACTTAACAGTTTCAGCCGATTATAGAACAATATCAGTCTTTACACATCATAACGATTGAACAGTTTTAAAGTTTCTCTTTCTTTCCCTCTTATATTGCAGACCCTCACTCACTTTTTATTCAGTGTGAGAATTGAGCTGGAGCTTGTCCTGCCAGGAGTTTAGATCTGGGCTGAAATGGTGTCAGGGCCATTCTCATACACACATGCAGGTGCTCATTGGTTAGCCTCGGTTAGCTCATTGGTTAGCCTCGGTTAGCCTGCCCTGGAACCATATTTAGTTTTAATGTTGATCCTGGTGGACTGATCATATTGGGCTCTGAGACTGCTTATTTGACCTCAGTTCTGAGTTGAGAGGGAATGTTTGGTCAAACACTTTGTGTTTTGTCTCATAGTGGCGTTTTGGCACTTTTAATGAGCGCCACGGTCTCTGAACAAATGAGACACACTGGTTCTGTGCTCCCAGTGCACACTGTCCTCTTTCCTCTTCTTGGAGAGCGCCATGTGTAATTATGTGTCTCTCCCTGTCTGCCGCTAACACGCCTGTTCACTCTCCTCTCCGTCTTCTCTCCCTGTATCACTAATTATTCTCTTCACACTTTCCTCTCCGCTTCTATCTGCCGCGCTCTCATCTCTTCTTCTGTGTTTCTCTCCCTGTATCTCTCTCTCGTCTCTTCTTCTGTGTTTCTCTCCCTGTATCGCTCACTCGTCTCTTTCGCCCCCTGTCGGTGGCGGTTAAAATAGAATCGTCCCGTCAAAATTGAAATCCCCTATTAATGTATTGATTATAGGTCCGGGTCCGTATAGGTCGGCGTCTGGGTCCGGATCCGGACCGCGGTCCGCCTGTTGCCGACCCCTGCCCTAGAGGATGTTAGGTCCACGGTGTTTACATGCTTATTTATACAATATGTGTGCTTATGCTAACATCATAAGACAAAAGTTGGTTGTGTGTAGTGAGAACGCAGTAGAGTGAGGGGGGCCCCCAAGCCAAAGCTCACTTAGGGCCACCCTGGCCCTATGGTGGCTATGCCACTGCTCAGAATACTGAAATCTGTATTGTTTCACCGTTTTTTCCTTCTAATGTTGTATTATTTTCTAAACCACACAGTTATTTACTCAACAATAACACATAATTATCCTTGTGTTTATTTATTTGTTTGATTAATAAACACAAGTTGGAGTCCGTCAGGACCGAGGGTCGGAGCAGCTCATAGTAGTTGCTTTAGAGAATTTTACATCTGGAAGTAAGTATTCTCTCCGCTTCGCTTGACAAACCCCGTGATAGTCCTCAATCTCTGTGATTGGATGTTTGAGTGTGCGCCGAGGGTTACGGCGAGCGACGAACAGCACTTTGAAATGGGATGGAACCACGGCAGACTGTCCAAAACTGGATTTGAACGGGTCCACCGCGTCCCCCCCTCCCCCACCCCGTCCCCAGAACTACACATGCTGGCTATTGTGTGTTTCGCAACATGCTCTATGGCACTCCTCTACTGGGAATTGTAGTTTTAAAAGACGTTTTCGTATTTCCCATAATAAGAAGTGGCCAGTAGTAAACTGTGTACATCCCTGGAGGTTTAGGGGATAGGAAACACTCAAATTTAAAACATAAAATTAATAAATGGGTGAAAATTGCTTGTGCCCATAACGGGCAGCATTAATATATACCCACATACCAGCTAAGGTCAGAAGAGCTTTATTTAACAGCTGGTCTTATGTTTGTGACCCCTGTTGTTAATTGATAACATTACATTACATTACATTAATTGATAAGCCTGAAACATGCACTTGTCAAGGTTCAGAGGCACATTTTGCAAATATGGCAGTAGCCATCGATCATCTTAAGATAAGATATACTTTATTGATCCTAAGTTGGAAACATTTGCGTTACATCAGCATGTGTAACAGTTGTAAATATGCAGTGGTGTTTATTTGTAAATCATTTAGTATAATCACACAAATTCTGTGTTTTCTATTTAATAATTCTGTGTTCTTTATTTATTGAATATTCAATACCTGACAAGGTCAGAGATGAAAAACTTGGGTCGCAGGTTCCTCAACAGTGCATTACAAGACATCTATCAATATGTGTGTATACCTCCACCATTAAACTGTCCTATTCTGCACATTTCTTATACTATCTACATACATCTTATAAGAGTATAATACGTGTAATATCAGTTAAAATAAGTGCTGAAACATACAGTAGTTAACATTGCAGGAAAGCAATATATTAGTACTTTGTCAGGCTTAATATTTATACCCCCAAAGCTTTTTTCTTATTCAAAATAAGACCTTAACCTAAAGTATTCTTTAATGTTCAAATAAAGCCTTATTAGTTTGTCTGTCTGTGTCTCCTATTCATATCTAATAATAAAAATAATACATTTCAATAACGTGCTTTAACCACCAGGTGTCCCTTTCTATCAGCTGTGCACCGTTATGGTGTAAATATACCAATATACCGATTGGATCAAATATAAAAGTCAGCCGAATTAGTATTGATACTGCAAGGAGACTTATATTGTGAAGAGAAATTGAAGATGTTGTTTAATTGCTGATATATTTATGATCCACGTCACATATTCAGTTTCGGCGGCAGTTCTTCCTGTTTGTCTAGAACAGTGCTTCTCAAAGTGTGGTCCGTGAGCGCCCCCTAGTGGTCCGTGAGTATATTGGTAACATTTCACATTTGAAATAAATAAAAGTTTCCCGCACTCTCGCGGGAATATCTCCACGATGGAGCGAGCTTAAGTTTCACCTTTGATTGCATGATATAGCCCAGCGCAACACCTTCATCACACATGTTTCCACTTGTTTGTACCATTTGCAGGCGATTTGTAATCTGTTCTAGAAAAACGATGTGTTTTTGGATATTTTTGGAGTTAGGTGGTCCGCGAGTGTTTTTTTATTGGTTAAGTGGTCCTTGGTATGAACAAGTTTGAGAAAAACTGGTCTAGAACAGTGGTTCTCAACCTTTTTTTTTACCAAGGCACCCCTGAAAATATTTCTCGACCCCAAGGCACTCCAACTTTTTGTAGATTTAAAAACCACTTCAGAGCTTAAACTAAAAACAATAAATACACCATAAATTGGTTTTCAAATGTGTATTTAATTGAATAGAACATTTTATAGAACAAATAATGTATTCACCGATAATAACAAGAACCAGACTAAAAATGTCAGCACCATTTCTATGATGAATTAAATATTATAAACAGGCCTACTAAGTAGGCTCTTTTGTTTTGGCTGAAAATAGTAGGCCTACCTGTGTAAAAACACGAATACATATCAATACAGTTATTATTTTACATTTGGATTTCAAAAGAGGCAGGCCTATGATCACTTAGATTAAATAATAACTTAATAGAATTGGAGGGATGAAACAATGCCCTCTGACCTGACTGTGGTCATGTGACTCATCAACCACATCCCAAATATGAAACATTCTGCATTTCGCTATCCAGATAATACTGATTGACAAAATCATAAATCATACAAGAAAGGCACACAAATTAACATCCAAACATAAACATTTCTCAGACCGTTCCACGGTGCTAGTGCGACACTTGTGCCTGCTTTTGTGAGCAGAATCTCTTGATGCGTGGGGGGATAGTGGACAGCGCAACGCGGAGGTCCTGCTCCACTGACAGCCGGGTGCGGGTCTTGTTTTTGACATATGCGAGTGAGGAAAACGCCAGCTCGCACAAGTAGGAGGTTGGAAACTGTAAAAGCACCTTGATGGCACTCTCTGAGAGGGATGGATACTCGTGTCCCACAAGCAGCCAAAATATATCCAGACGTAGTTCCCCGTGCTTCAGTTTCAGGGAGCGGTCCATAGATAGCTCTGCGAGTTCATCCTGAGCTCTGCTGTTTAAACTTGTGGCTGATATTAATGACAGAGGATTAAACGGATCCCGGAGCCAATCAAAGTCTTCATTCATAGGAGGGAAATATGACTCAAACCTCTCCTCCAGCACTCGCTACAACTTGTAGAAAAAATGCTGTCTTGTGCGCTGGGTCACTGGATGTCAGCGGAAACATTTCAATGTTTTTCTTGGCGACTTTATTTTGCCACAGTCTTAACTTGGATCGGAAACCATTGAGTTTGTCTGTCAGGATATTCTCATTCTTCCCTTGCATTCTGATGTTGAGGTCATTGAGGTGGCTAAAAATATCTGCCAGATATGCAAGCTTAACCCACCACGATTCATCATCCATGTGTTCTTTGTAGGGTAAGTCGTGCTCATTTGCAAATGCAACAAGTTTGTCGCGGAGCTCGTAGACATGGGACAGCACCTTGCCCTGTGACAGCCAGCGGACCTCCGTGTGCAGTAAAAGGCCATGGTGCTCAGCCCCCATCTCATTGCACAATGTGCTGAACAACCGCGACTTCACGGGACTTGATGTAGTTCACTATTTTCACAGCTTGTTCTAATACTGCAGTGAGGTCTGGTGGCATAGCTTTGGCGACAAGGGCTTCTCGGTGTAACATGCAGTGGGTTATCTGTACATCGGGATTTACCTGTCTCACTTTATTTACAAAGCCTTTCACCCTCCCCGTCATTGAGGCAGCCCCGTCGGTGCAAATGCTGTGGCACATCCCCCAGTTTAGACCCTGTTCTGTCAGGTAATCAGCTGTGGTCTTGTACATTTCCTCTCCGGTTGCATGTGTGTGTAACTCTTTGCAAAAAAAGAAGTTCTCCTCAATGGATTCTCCATCAACATGTCTCACGTTGGCAATGAGTTGACAGTGGCCACTTATGTCTGTTGAATCATCAACTTGCAGAGCGAATTTGCCACTTCTCTGTATTTTTTCAGTGAGGACAGTTTCTATGTCTACTGACATGTCATCGATGCAACGTTGGATTGTATTGTTGGATAATGGAATTTTATCGATTTCTTTAGTAGCATCTGGCCCTATCATTACCCTGACAATTTCCTTACATGCCGGTAGAATGAGGTTTTCCGCTATAGTGTGGGCCTGTTTTGCCTTGGCGATTAACTCAGCAACCAAATAGCTGGCCTCTTGTGCTTTGTCAGAGACACGTAGAGACGAAAGCATACGTTGACTCTGCTTCTCATTTTGTGATTTCAGTCTCTGGAAATACTCAATGTCCTTGGAATTATAAGAAGGATGTTTTGTGCTAAAGTGTCTTGCTAGTTTACTTGGCACCATTCCTTCGTTGGATAATTTTTCTCTGCAGATTAGGCATTCTGGCGTCGGGCAGTCAGCATCCCCAGTCCAGGAGAAACCATACCGAAGGTAGCTTTCGCTGTACTGTCTGCTTTTAGACTTCTTTTGCACTGCTGTTCCATCATGTTCTGTCATCCCTGCCTGTGTTGTTGAGGGCTGGGGTGCTTCTTTATTTATTGTCACTACGTAACGATCCATCTTGTAATTATTTGGCGCCAGGATAAAAAGCTGCTCTGCACACCGTAAACAATGACGGCTGACGTAAATCATGAGAATTTAAGCAGTTTAATATTTCTAAATCTGAGCAATATATGTTTTATTAGCTTATGAACTGCATTGTACATGTAATAAAATAAAGTGTATATGAAGTGAATTTTATTAAGTGAGAAAAAATGTTGGAACATAAAAATACGTTTTTTTGCGGCACACTTGGACAGTGCTCGCGGCACACTGGTTGGGAACCACTGGTCTAGAAGTCTTCTCATCAGGACTCTATAAATAGAGAACTACGGCAGATATGTAATATTTAATGCAGCCGAACCGTGTATTACAATGCCGTTATGTGATGACCTCCAAAGAGAAAAGCAAGCAAACTCGGAATAAAGTATTATTATTATTTTTTTAAATGTTTTCGGATTTCACATCAACAAGAAGTCCGGTTAACTAAAATGTACGTGCGGAACAATACCCCAACCCATAGATCCGTAGGTGAATAATGTAAATCACCACATTACACACATCCCTTCACATTTAAATTTGAATTTGCATTAAAGTATTTCGTGAGGCCTTCTAAAATGTTTTTAAATATAATTAGGGTTGTAGTTGAAGAGTTTGTAACGGACAACGGCACGTCCATTAATTCCACAACCACACACATGGATTAACATCGATTTAATACATGAATGTAGCCTTTGTTTCTGCTAAAAGAGGTGTCAACCAGTTGGGGCAACAAGAAAGTCGGCGAAATCGAGTGTGACTATTAAAAAATAAATAATTATCATATTAATATTGACAATAACAACCGACCGTCGGGGAGCGTTCTCATGGCGTCTATTATCAACGCTATGGGAGGTCTATGAAGGTCTATGGGACAAATGTTGAAAACTGACTCTCAAGGGGTACCCTGTCCGTAATAGAGTGACGGGGAGGGGCCCTGACCGTCCGTCAATGTCCAAGCGGCAAACTGTGGGGTAGAGCCGGGACGCCAATACGGAAGTGCCACACACTGCAGTTCATATATTGGCCGATAGGCGATGGCTGCAGAAAGGAGCAATTTCCATAGACCCCCATGTTAAAATGCCCAACTTTACAGCAGAAAAAAACATGTTTCTACCCCTGGCTCCATACATTTTTATTATCGATATAGTTAGATTCCACCTTCATGATTATGAATCTGTGAGTGAATTGTTTTCTAATGCGACCCTTTTATTTATATTAGGTCTTAAAGTTTCTGCATAAATTAGGGCGTGGTCACATTGAGTGACAGCTTTGTCAAGTGACTGCTGCTGCTAGCTTCTTGTCTCTCTGCTACCTGCTCCGTGAAGCTAGCTACAGGGACTCTGCCTGCTCAGTTCATCCAGGGAACATAACTTGAAGCCGGCCGTGGTTGTTTGTTCTTCATGCTTATATATCGGACTATTGTGACTCGCTCTGCGGTTAAAACAGACGGTGCATGAATGCGGTTTTGCGGTAAGTGAAATTTGAGTGCTTTATTTATGTGTTAATGATTTTAATCAGCTACGTAATGAATGTTAAGGCTTGGGTTAGCGTGTAAGCGAGTGGTAGCTACATCGGTGCTAACGATGCTAATCGTAGCCTCCAAGTTAAAATCATAGACTGTATATATAAAGGTTAAAACGAAATAGACAAGTGTTAAGCGTTAAGTGGGATAATACTGTAGAACAAACGGCTTCTGTTTGAGGTTATAAAATAAGGTCATCCTTGTAACTTAGAGATATTTTATTATGTAGGTAGGAACTGTATGCATCGCTAAGGTTATTGGCTATGCTCAAGTATGTAGACAAGCTAACGTCGAAGTAGTGTATGTGAAATCAACCTCACAATAAGATGTGTGTATATTACAATTATTATTGTCATATTTCAAGATGATTACTTAGATATTACAATATGGTTGGTTGAGCTGGAGTTCATTATTGAGCTTACACATTAACGTCACAGTCATCTGAAGAACAAACCCAAACCTTGTTGTTTTTATTAATTGCATTACCAAATAGGTATCAAATAAACAGTAAGCATTGGTAACACAACTTCCAAAGTTACAGTAAAATAAAAAGGACCCTGACTCGGACAATACACAATCCAACATGTTCAACAGAAGAGAATCAGTTATATTGTTTGTACACATGGTACTTTACATATATATCTGTTTGTTTAAGGTGTCCAGGCGATGCAGACAGGCTGGACCAGAGAGTGAGAGACAGAACTGGACTCCTCACAGCAGTGAACTTCAGCTCAGGTACAAAGACTCTTGTTTTCATACTGTACAAAGAATTAAGAAAGATATTGGTTTAAATAAATGAAGTATTGACTTGAATACACTGATATGCATTCCAATAAACAATACTAAATACTAGATCACCTACACATCAGTGAAGTTGAGGGGTTTTTCCATGCAAAAAGTTACATTTAGATGTTAACAAGTAATATCATTTTTGTCAGCTTTCGAATTTAATGTATTGAAGGCAAAGATATTTAACACATAGTGAGAACTACTACTATTTATCTCTCAATATTGTCTGTAAAAAACGTGGTAAAAGTGATTCTTTCAGTGAGACAACAGAGCAAGCTTCTACAGTTGCGCTACGTTTTGATAACAGTTAAATATTATTTTGATAATAACATATATTTCAATGTTGATGAGCTTCATACTGTTCATTCATAATCTGATTTGACTTGGTCGCTTGATTGTTAGCAGCAGCCGCTTGGCTAACACCTTGCATGTACTGTTAAGCTTAATTATTTAACTCAGCCGGTGAGGGCAGTGCTCTCGCTCCCGGTAATGTATGCTTTTGATTGCAGTAGCGCTATATCGTTGTATTTACTGCTCCAAGTACTAGATTCCTAGCACTAGGATGAGTAGATGCAGAGAACAATCTTCACTGTGTGCTGTGTGCTCTGCATGTGTGGCCATTAAAGAGGATTTCATCCTCCCAATATTATATTATCTAGTGTGCAGCCGTTTGGCTGACACTTTTAAGTACCGGCCACAGTTACTACAATGCTGGCACGCGTGCCAGGGGTTGCCGACCCCTGCTCTACTCTTTCCGTTCAGCAGGTAGCTGGGGAAGGCTGTGTTCTCGCACTCGCTCCCGGCTACGCTGCATCTGGCTACCTACAGACTGGCTCATTCATGTAGCGCCTGTATGGCTTCTCTTGAGCCCGAAGACGGCCATGACCGCTGCCCCCCTCTGCCTTGAGCATTTGAGGGAGGGTCTCACGCAAAGCGCCTGCATAAGCCATAGCTTCATGCCTCGGGCGCTCAGAGTGGCTAGAGTCGCTGAGGTGGCACCTCTCCTCGTCACAACTCTCCTCGTCATAACTCTCCCCGTCACAACTTCCTCCAGCTCAGTCCGGCCGTTCCCGGTGACTTGATGGAGTGATGGCTATGGGTTCACCCCCCAGGTAGAGGACTAGAAACAGGCTGTCCTCTAAGGTGGATCGGTTAGCTGCCGCCATGGAGCAGATTAAGTCGCTCCTGTTGGCCCTTCAGCCAGGGGCCGGTGTGGGGGCTACTAGCTTCCTCCGGTTGCCACACCTCTGCTTGAGGATGCCATGTCGCTAGCGGCTTCGGCTAAACCTCTTCTATGAAGGGGGGGGGGTCGGGCCCGCTCACCCCCGAGGAGGCTTCCCACTCCTCTGCTCAGAGCTCTCTGCAGGGCACGGAGGACGCCTCCACGGCGGCCATTATTCATGCGGCCCTGGTACGCTTGCAGCTTCAGGTTCCGCAGGCCGACTCGGCTCAGGCTAGCGCCTTCTTTAGGCATAACCCTGCCCCTTTTCACTCCCACTGTTCCTCCTTCAGAGGAGTACCTGAGGGAGCTCCATGCATGCTGGAGAGACACCAGCGTCCTCTCCCACTCTGCTGCCATGCAGGATCCGGTGAGGGTGGGGCTGGGTCGCTTGCCATCCATTGAGCCTGCCATCGCCTCCCCGATTCTGGCTCCTGATGCCAGATGCCCTCGGCCTTAGGGCTGCACGATTTTGGGAAAAAATCGAATTGCGATTTTCCTGACAAATATTGCGATTGCGATTCGAATTGCGATATTTGTTTTTAAGCGACCCAACGGAAGTTGATTGTAAAATGCGGCCATAACTCCGGCTAGGAAGGTCGTATTAAAACGTACTCCCGTTTCTAGCACCCCCGCAGCCCGAGCTACGAGTGAAAAAACTAAACTTACATGAAACTTCCGTTGGGTTGCTTTAAAGTCAAGCTTCAGTTTAAGGTTCACCCTGTAATAGAAACATGTGATGGAGCATTACTAACCTGACTCAGATGGTTTGTTTCACCAAAGCATCTAGGAAAGCTCCATTGGAAGCCATTTGGAAAGGGCAGGCACTTTCAAAAGCACTTGGCAGGTGATTGGATCAATCTGTCTATCACCTTCTTTCATGGGCCACTTCTGATTGGTTAACAATGTCTGGTACATGTGGAGCACAGCACTTCTGATTGGTGTGGATGACTGACACACAAGAAAGAAAAAAAAAATTGTTAAAAAAAAAAAAATTGTTTTTTTTTTTTAAATCGCAAGCTTTGCGATTTGATAATCACATCAATTAAAATCGCGATTTCGATTTAAAATCGATTAATCGTTCAGCCCTACTCGGCCTCAGTGCAGGGTCACAGACAAGCTGCTCTGTAAGGCCTACGACACAGCGGCACGCACGGGCCGTAACGGGAACTCCCTCTCCCATCTGATGCTGGCTGTCTCTACCTCTCTGTAGCGGGCTCCGGCAGAGCCTTCTTTGCTGGTCCTCAGTGATGCATCACTGTAAGCCTTTGCCATAATGTCTAGGGAATTGGGACGAGTTATGTCCTTATTGGTGCAGACTCGTAGCCAGGTTTGGCCTGCTCAGTCACCACTGTCGGAGACATGTCCTCCGTAGTGTGCCAGTCGAGCCAGGGGAGCTGTTTGGGGCAGCTGCCCTGTAGGCACTGGAGCGTGCTGCCCAAGCTAAGCGGACCAGGCAGCAGCTCTCGGGTCTTCATGTGGTGGTCTGCGCAGGTCCCAGCGGCCCACTCATCCGCCTCCCGGGGGCTTTCGTGCCGCCGGCCTTCTAGGGTCCGGAGGCCGGGGGTCTAGGCCCCGAGACTCAGTTACTGGGCTGTCTGTACTTCCGGCCCTTGGGTGGTTTTCACCTTAACCCAGGGGTACGAACCGCAGTTCCGGCCCCTAGCCTTCGGCTGGGCCAAAATGACAGTCGTCAGCGATCCGGAAGAGGCCCTAGCTCTGGCCAAAGAGTTGTCCGTCCTTTTGACCATGGACGCAATCGAGCCAGTAGACCAGGGGTATTCAACTAAAATTCAACGAGGTCCAGTTAGAGAAAATGTCCCCATGCAAAGGTCCGGAACTTCAAAATGTCTAACTTGCTTCATAAATTAGTGTGATATATATTGAAGTAGCTGCAGCTTTATCAACGTCTGCATGTAATCAACAGCTGACTGCCAATCAAATAAAGAAAGTACAATTCAAAAACAACTATGTATTGTCTATTAACATTGAACTATACAGATATACAGTAAATACTGTGGATATGTGTAATGTTCCTCTCGGGCTGCATTTAAAAATAAAATCGAGAAAAAAGATAAAATAGCTTTTGAAAATATGTGCCTCTTAAAGTGCTTAATTTTAGATAAATAAAATAAAGTGTAGCAGCAGCTTGAGTTTCCCTTTTTCTTTGTTAACCGTTTCACATCATGACTTAACAGTTTCAGACGATTATAGAACAATATCAGTCTTTACACATCATAACAATTGAACAGTTTTAAAGTTTCTCTTTCTTTCCCTCTTATATTGCAGTCCCTCACTCACTTTTTTAAAATTCAGTGCGAGAATTGAGCTGGAGCTTGTCCTGCCAGGAGTTTGTAAATCTGGGCTGAAATGGTGTCAGGGCCATTCTCATACACATGCAGGTGCTCATTGGTTACAGTGATGCAAACACAGGTATGGTGAAAAAAGAGAGAACTATTCGAAGCAGGAAAAAAACAGCGTAATATACCATCTGACAAAGACCTGTGCTATAATGCTTCAATTAACTGGCTATTCTTTATAATATACTCAGATCAATAGGAGACAGAGATGTTAAGTTATAAATCAAGGGTTTTTATTATTATTTACAGCAGGGGTGGGGAACCTTTTTCCTTTCAATTTTTACAACATCCTCCGAGGGCCGTACAAATTATTGAACTCAACCTCTGCTTAAAAAAACTAAACTCACAGCTCATTCATTTGGCCTTTCTTTCATTCTGTGCAGGGAAAAAGCAACCAATCCAGATATCTCACCATCACTCACGCATGCATGCATGTGCACGGTGTGGCATGTCCACCAAAACAGAAAGATATGGACACAAGATGTGTGCAAATGTATTTAGTATCCTATCCATGTGAACATGATTTAAGTGGGGGGGGGGGGACCTAACCTCCTCTAGGGGGGCAAGTTCCCTCGGGAAGATTTTTTTTTAAATATTGAAGTTAAAAGCATCAATCTGGTACACTTTGAGAGCAACATTAAGAGATCTATGGATACATCTCTCAACACCCATATGAAACAGAACTGTAAGCAGATTTTTCTTTTTGGATATTTTACAAATCACTCCCCTTTTAAACTCTATTCTTGTTGTTTTTAACAACTTTTTTGTTACTGTCATATAGTATTTTATACCTGTTTTTCATTTAGTCTCATTAATAACTATAATGATCATATCAAGGTGTGCCTTAACCTCACTGAGCTGAGGTTATTTGAGCCTCTCAGGAGAGAGCTCTCTTCCACCTGGTTGTAGAAAAGCTCTTTAAATTCGTTAGCATAGCTAGCTAACCAGATGCTAATAACAACAGTTTGCTGTGCTTACAACTAAAGACACAGCCACGCAAACACTGCGGCATGTGTACGGCTCCTTATGGGTACTGCAATATTTGAAGGGCTGGAGCGGCGTTCCGGTGCTCTCTGTCAACACTCCTTTCAGACGAGACATATACCACGTGAAGACACGTTACGCTCGTGTTGTGTTCAAGTAACCTGTCCTTGGCCAGGAAAAACAGGTACTCACTTGTTTAATTATTTTTGCGGTCTAGATTTCTTCTTTTTTGAAGTGAGAAGTTGTCCGTCCGTCGGACTGACGGACGGACTCCCCACCCCCAACACGAAAACTCTTCGGTTCTCCACGAATTACACAAGTCAACGATATCATCGTTAAAAAAGCGGGAGGTGCCGAAAAATCCCCTATTAATGTATTGATTATAGCTCCGGGTCCGTATAGGTCGGCGTCTGGGTCCGGATCCGGACCGCGGTCCGCCTGTTGCCGACCCCTGCAGTAGACCCTCTGCTCAGCCCAGGGGATTCTACTCGGCGTACTTTTTCGTGAGCAAGAAAGTTGGCGGATTTCGCCTGATCTTGGACCTCAGAGGAATCAACAGATTCCTGAAGGTGCTCCCATTCCATATGCTGACCACAGCACATGCACAGGGGGAGTGGTTCGCAACCGTGGACTGGAGGGATGCTTACTTCCACGTGGGCCGGGCAAGATAGTGCCTTATATTCAGTTCCTCCGGCCCTTGGGCAGACTGGCCCTTAGGCCCGCTGTCGTTGCGCCCCATGCAGATGTGGCTGAACAGCCTTCACTTGGACGCCAAGTGGCACAGGCACAGGAAAGGCAACCACCTTAGCTACTATGAAAACGCAGAGACCGGAAATACTGTTTTCACCCTGTGAGAGTTGACGATAACTTGACATGGACGCTGGTCAATAGAAATGAATAGGGGGAAAGACGTAGCAATCTCACAATTTCAGGGGGGGGGCGCGCAGAGCAACCTCTATAGGTAAAATACGTAGTATATACACATTCTCCTGGTGAGACCTCAAATAATCTTTGTAATATCTATTAACTATGGATCCTACACATCCACTGGATGTAGATTCTAAAAGTAAAATATACACTTCTCACAAAAAATGTAATCAAAAAGCATTTTAATGGCCAAAATATGCTAACATTTTGGATTTCCCCTAAAAATAAGTCGGGTGTCTGCCATTTTTTTTTTCACGTTGGGAAAGTTGTCAATCACGTGACATGGACACTGGTCCTCAGAAATTAATAGGAACAAATATTGTAGGCTTGTCACGTTTTGAGAGGGTTATTTGGGAAAACAAACATAGTTCAGTCAGACAACTCACATGTTTCTTTAACATGTTTATTAGAAGCAGCATATAGTTAAGTTTGGCGACTAGGCTCGGGCATCATCACTCCATAGATATACATAGCACGATGAGTGATGATTAAATAACTAACCCCCGAGCCTACAGGTGGAAGCTGGGGTGGAAGCTGGGGTGGTGGTGGGGCAGCAAGCAGCAGCGACGTAGAGGTTGCTGCAGCAATAGCAGCAGCAAGCAATGCATGGAGAGAGATCTGGCAGGTTAAATAGAGCGGCTTATAAGGAGACTCTGTTTGGTTGGTTGTAGAGTGGCAAGGGGCGTTATGTATGAATGCAGCACAAGTGCTCGAGTTGACTGCCTGAACTAGCTCGCAGGCTTCGCCCCATTTCAGTCAGACAACTCACGTGTTTCTTTAACATGTTTATTAGAAGCAGCATATAATTGAGTTTGGCGACTAGGCTCGGGCATCATCACTCCATAGATATACATAGCACGATGAGTGATGATTAAATAACTAACCCCCAAACCTGCGTGGAGATTAGATACTATCCCCCAAAACTGCGTAGCCCGAGCCTGACGCTGGTGATGTAAATCTGATAAGTAGAGGGCCTGGCGAGCTGCCATGTGGCCATTCCCCTTAAGCACAGCGGCTTTAAGGGGACTATACTACTAAGTGAGACTGCTATGTGTATGCCTGAGGAATAGCCCAGAGCCAATTCTTCCCCGAGCACAGCGGCTTTGAGAGGAATTTCAGTGTTTCCCATATATTGATGTATTTGTGGCGGGCCGCCACAATTAAATATCGTCCGCCACAAATAGATCTCTTAAAAAAATAATGTAAATTTTTTTATTTTTCCAAAAAAAAAAAAAAAAATTCATAAAAAAAGATTTTTTTTTTGAATAAAATATATATTTCATTGTAGAGCGCAGTTACCCGCTCAGCCCCTCTTTGCGTGCTCTTTGCTCTCAACGGCCCCTGAGCCCCGCCCCCTCCTCTCTGCAAGACATTTCTGAAGTTTGAAACCAGATGCCGCGAGAGAATCACTTCACGAATGGTTGGTATATGCCAGAGATGTTCACAAGTCTTTTTTTGCAAGTCCAAGTCAAGTCTCAAGTCTTTGGTCACGAGTCCAAGTCAAGTCTCAAGTCTTTGTGGGGTGAGACTTGATCAAGTCTCAAGTCTTTGGTCACGAGTCCAAGTCAAGTCTCAAGTCTCTAAAAAATAATAGTCTCATGTCTCTTCTGGTTGTAATAAGCCTTCTATTGTCTGCTGCTATCCAGTCTGTTAAGAATACTGCAGAGCTATATCTAAGAAATTCAAAGCATTTACTGTATTATTATCACTCCTATATCTATTAGCATACAGTATCAGAACTGATTAGTTGTTTGTTATATGATCACTTTAAACAGGCTATTGCAATGCAATATGAGGAAAAACATCACACTTTAGCTAAATGCAAACAACTTATAAGCAAAACACTTCAGAATCAGAAATCAGTATCACAAATACTTTATTAATCCCCCGCAGGGAAACTGTGTTAAAAGTACTTAAAAGTAAACATTTGTTCTGTGCCATTTGCAACTAAAAAACTATTGCTGCAATATTATCTGAAATATACTGAACTGGTGATATTAAAACATGACCTGTTCCAAAAGAGATATCGACCATTAACACCATTTATCAGCCAAATGCTGGTAAATCATGGAAGTGGCTGGTACTGTATGTTGCACGCACCAGCCAAACATAACAATGGCAATCTATTGAGTGGCTGGTAACATTTCAACATTCACTAGGCTAGCCATTTGGCCAGTGGACAAAAATGTTAAAATTTGACCTCTGCAACCGTATTGTTTAATTACACTGGGTCTCTAATGACATCTTTTAAGTCTACTATAAATAAACATATTCCTCTATCCTCTCACTCAAACCCAGTGTAATGGTAACCTGATAAACCTGTAACATTAACGTTACGTGGTCAACAATAAACCTGTAACCTGCCTATAAACAGACAGATGTATTTGTATCTATGTATTTTTCTACGTTTAACGTTAGCCAGTAGATGGTGGCAGCGGAACGTAATGATTAACGTTACCGACCTTTTTTATGTCATGTCAAGAGTTGGATGTCAACGCCACTCAACGCAAACAAGTGTGACAAGCAAACATTCACTCATCTTTTTAAATATTCAGTTACAAAGCTAGTAGCAAGCTAAGTTAACATTACATAGCTGATGCTGAGCTAAACATGTTTGCTAACCGTCCATATGCGTTAATGTGACTGACCTCTCCGGGTGAGTTTTCAAGTGCCTGATGAAATTTGACGTTGTTGCACCAGCATCCTTGATTTTAATATTGCAGACTTTGCAGTGTGCGCTCCTTTTGTTGGTGCCGCTGGCGTTTTGTTCGAAGTTTTTATAGTTGAACCTAATTACAAGCGGTACAGCTGCAGGTGTAACATTATAGCGCTCCTAACGTTAGTCAACTACCGACTGCATTTCATTCTTTAACTCTGACGCTGAATGATGTTTGCTCCCTCAAACCAGATGAATATAGAAACATATTTTCAGAGGCAGAAATGGGCTCATCCTGAAGAGGAGCAAACACAGCCTGGAACAGAGGTATTAGAAACACACGTTGGTGGGACACACGCGGGAAAGCTGAACAGTCCGACCAGTGTGATTAGCTATCCAATTAATTAGTTTGAAATATTTCCAGGCTTCAACCAGTGCTAGTGTAGCAGCAAGAGAGGGTCAGGGTGCTGTGGCAGAGCCAGCTAGCTCAGAAGCAGCAGGTGAGATTGATAGAAAACACAGAGAGATATAGAAGCAGGTCAGGTGGTCAGAAAACCGGATTTCTGAGGCATCATTTCTATTCTTCTGTGCCTCATTTCTGTAATTGTGAAGCAAGCAGCAAGCATAGATGCACTGGATTTGATCCAGAGTGGTTGAATATTGTAGTGGACATTTTATTATATCCTGATATGTTTTAACCAAATGTGTCTCATTTGGTTAGATGTGCTGTTTTCCTCTATCTATCCTACTTCAAGGCCACAGAGCTGCTTTGGCTACTGGGTTGAGACTCACACAAAGTCACACGAGAACTTCTACAGCTCAAGGCCAGGTGTCTAATAACAATGTGACCGTGTGAAGACAGATTTCTTACCTTCCCACCCTTTCCTCAATATAAGCTTTGCTACTATATTGAACTGCGCACACTCGCGCAGACATATTTTATACTCTGTGAGACCTGTGTCTATATATATATATTTTTTTTTTATTGTATCTGATGTTTGTTTGAGTCATCGAATAAACATCACCAGAAAGACAACTGTCTGATTCACCATTTATTTGATTTGATCACTTTGACTTGTACTCTACAGTATTGGGGTTTTTAGATTTCCATAACAATATGCCTCCATTTAAGCCATGGCTATACCACACACAGCATGGTCAATTTGATGAATGGGCTGAGCTCTACCCCTGCCAGAGCCTCCTTGGGGGATAGGACTAGTTATCCCCGTTTCTAGTGTCAACTGTGAATGCGATTTCTTGGCGATGAACAGAAAAAGCATCACTTTGAAAAGCACAACAAATTATTATGCATTTTCTTTATTAGTTCAGTTTGTGGTATTCCATTTTGCTTCATCCTCAGGTGAAACCAGACCTTCGAAACCAGCTTCAAGGAGAACACCTGGCTGCCTGCTTGAAGATCTCCATAAATGGACCCTGTCCTGAGGCCTTCCCATAAGATAGGGCATTATAATATTTGTTCAGGAAGCCCCGTAAAATCGGATGTCAAGACAAAGGGTGCAAACTTTGCAACAAGTAGGCTGCAAGGTTTGCACATTGTCTGAACATCTGAAGCATTGTGTAGCCGAGCCACATTTTATTTTGTTTGTTTGTTAGACATCGTAGTGGTGGTGTTCCAGGCAGGATTTGAACTCGGCACTTAGCCCTCAGTTACTCCAGGGAGAATGTAATTAAATGTAAATGTATGTAATCTAATGTAAATCACTTTGGAATAAGGCATCTGCTAATTATATTTTTGGGAGAATAAACCCCACAGATCCTCAACTCCGGTGTGGCTCACTCATTTACAACGCGGGAGGGGGGGGGGGGGGGTGCCCGCCGGGGGGTGCCCCCACAAATAGAATCAAATTCCGTGGGAAACACTGGAGGAATATACTACCTATATACGCTACCTAGTGAAACTGCTATGTGAAGGCCAGGGAACAGCCCGAAAAGCCATCCCCCTTAAGCACCACGGCTTTGAGGGGAATATACTACCTAGTGACTGCTATGTGAAGGCACGGGAACAGCCCGAAAAGCCATCCCCCTTAAGCACCACGGCTTTGAGGGGAATATACTACCTAGTGACTGCTATGTGAAGGCCTGGGAACGGCCGAAAAGCCATCCCCCCTTAAGCACCGCGGGTTTGAGGGGAATATACTACCTATCGAGACTGCTGTATCTAGTCTTGAGGCAGCCCCCCAAGCATGCAGCTATGAGGGGAATATACTATAATCTAACCCAGCAACCACCTGGTATGCAAATAACAGATTTCAATGGAAATACATTTAACATTTATTCAATTATCGAGTAGTGCAAGAGCTCATGGTTCTTTGAGCTGAAAGGATCTCATTCTTATGAAGCCTGACGTAGCGCTGGTATGCAGAAGATGACCGACGGCCCAGGGATTTCAGGGTTGAGGTAGGCAGGAGGAGAGCCGCAGTTGTGGCAGCGCAGATTCTTAAAGAGTGAGGGGAATAGTGACCTGGGGGTAGGTCACAGCTTAGACAGAGATCACGCAGCTTGGACGAGAACCATGATCTCGTCAAGGGTTTGCAGCCATCGATAATGAACAGGGGTGCCGACCCATGTGTCCGAGGGCGATGATGCAGAAAGTTGAGCATGGAAGATAGAGGGCAAAAAACAGTATTAGTTTTGGCAATGATTATCTGAGTTCCTTGACCAGATCTATCAGACTTTGAATGTTTCAAAAACATTGTGTACATTTGATCTTCCAATGTTAAATCATTAAAGGTGATATCATACTGAGGATCAAAGGAGAGAGATCTTGTTGTATATTCACCACACCTGAGAAACCCAAAGAAAGCCATTAACAAGACTGCATCCAACATAATATCGATGTATCGGGAAAAACACCCTTGCCTTAACTTGGAAACCAACTTGTGCACCAGAAAAATAGTAAGAGGCAGTCTTTTATCATTGCCTGGAGGACGTGTCTTCTTGAGGCCGTTGAGGGGCAGTCGAATGGAAGGGTTCCTAAGGATGCTTTCCGATGCTGGGTCTTTACATCTAATGTGGAACTGAATCCCTGCTAGCATTGCTTTTATGCTTTGCACTTGAAGATTGCGGGATTCGAATGAGAATACAATAAATGCACAAACGACAGATATATCTAATGGATAAGAACACAGAAGAAGGTTGATGCAGAAGGAAGAGAAGAAATACCAAGCTGAATCGTAGGCTTTAATTGTGCTTTTGGCTAGTCCAAGTCTCATGTATTTGGAGGCAGAATACAGGAGATCCTCAAGGGGCTTGGATGTGCTTAGTCCAAAATCATTTGGTGGAACGCAGGGCATGGCGAGGTGGTGGGCTTCGCTTGGGGACACATAGCTTTGAACTCCTGAAATTTAAAGCGAGACAGAGCATCAGCTATGCGATTAACATGCCCGGGAATATGAGTAGCTCGCAAGATGAAGTTATTAATTACGCATGTTTAGGTTAAGCGCCGCATGAGACTGTTGATCATTGGTATTTTTGAGCGCCCCTTGTTGATGATGTCAACAGTAGCTGCGTTGTCGCAGAAAACAGTAATTTGTTTCCTTGTCCATCTGGTGCCCCAAATCAAGCAAGCGACAACAATGGGATAGAGCTCGAAGAGGGCGGTCGATTTTGAAGTATTTTCAAGGGACTGAATTTCAATTGGCCAGACATCTGCGAACCATTCATTACAAAATAATCCCCGAACCCGATGGAAGGTGCAGCGTCTGTGAATAACTGGAGATAATCTGAAGACTCCACAAGGTCATTATAAAAGAATGAAATACCATTCCACTCTTCGCACAGAGAGGCCCAGAATCGAAGATCTGAGCGACAACCATCATCTAGGACTATGATGTCTTTAAGGTTTTGGACAGAAGAAGCCAGCGCTAGCAGCCGTGAAACAAATGAGCGGCCGTGTGGGATGATGCGCATTGCAAAGTTAAGGTGGCCTAATAAGGATAAAATATCTCTTTTTGTGATACTAACGGCAGCGGACCATAATTTGATGCCTTCTCTGATGCGGGACAGCTTGTCTTGTGGGAGTGAAGCTTGCATTAGCACACTATCGAGGGTGATACCGAGAAATTCTAAACGCGTGGAAGGGCCTACGGTTTTTTGTTCTGAAAGGGGTACGCCTAGCTCTTTGAAAAGGTTTTTGACTATGCTGCAGGCTGGTGGGGACGAGGGAAAGTCAACTACTAGAAAATCATCTAAAAGATGAAGGACGAAAGGGAGTTTGTAGGTGTTGTAGAGTATCCAGCATAGCGCTTCTGACAAGGTGTCAAAGATACATGGACTACTACGGCAACCGAATGTCAACTTTACTGAGAAGTAAAACTTGGAACGCCATTTCACGCCAAATATATTCCATTAAGAGGGGTGAAGTGGCATGACTTTGAAGGCGTCTACGATGTCTGCTTTACCCCTGCTGACTTAATCATCTGTACAGCATTATCAATGGAAGCATAGAACAGGGAAAAAGGCTCTTTAGGGATTAGGCTATTGATACTCTTGACAGAAGAATCATGGGGAGCAGACTGCAGATTTTTGCAGACATGGGTCACTTTTGGAAGCCAGCATAGACCTGCTAGGAAACCTTGAACTAAGCTTGTGGTAAGGTAATTGACAAAACATCTGTTAGGATGATTAGATAGAGCCTTGGAAAGAGCTGGAACATTCACTGGAGTCGAAGGATGCTTCATGTTATTTCCCCGATTTTACGGGGCGAAGTCTTCTGGGGCATACCGAGCGTGGGTGGCCGTCTCCGCACCAACTACACACATGCATGAATTTACAATTAGGATACGTACAAACACTCATTGAAATTGTTGCATATAGTAGGCTTAAATCCAGAGGGGAATACCTCTCTCTTGGGTAGGTGATTAGCAGTATGGAACATTTGATTCCTAGGCTGGGGCATAGGTTTAGCCGTGGAAAGTTCCTGCTGAGCGGTTCTTGGGCACAGGGAAGTTGAGTGTTAAAAGGAACCACAGATGGAGCATGCAAGGGTTTTATGGCCCGTGAAATGCCTGCTGATGAGAGTCAGATCGATAACAGACCAATCTAATCTCTGATTGTACCGCTGAATATACATGGCTGCTTTAGCAGAGAAGGACATAAGAGAGAGCAAGATCGGCAATGATGGCCAAATACGTATCTAACTCTTCTCTTCGCTGAGGATAGATTTCGCATATAGTGTCTCTAAAGACACCAAAAGCCACGATGAATTCTGCCATAGAAAGAGATTTAGATAGTCTGGGGTCGCTGTCTTTGAGTAGGACGGAGAAATCTCCGCAGTCCACAAATCTTTTGACAGATTCAGATCCACATAACAGAATTTTCACCAGATTGATGTCATGGCCTGCCGATGAGAGCATAAAGTTATACACGCACGTATATATATATATATATATATATATATATATATATATATATATATATATATATATACACCCTGTTATGCGCGATTACAATTTTATAAAAGTTTTATATTTTTAAAATATAAAACGTACCCTTTTAATAATTGCCCCAAAGTGATTTAAACGCAGAAACAATGCTTAAAATGCAGAATGTATGATATACCTGCCAAAATGTGATTCCTGAGAGTCTCAGGAATTGCTGCTGCGGGGGGCAGGAAGCAACAACCCGTGGCTAGAGCTGGGACTGCAGTTCCCAGAGTCCTCAGGGGTGTGACGTTGTCAGGAAGCGGCGTAGCTTGAATGAACGCGGAAGTAATAGCCTGGGCTGCAGAGGAGGGGCCCATGTTGTTTACATTACCGGCAGCGGAAATCGAGCTTTGTTCCAGGGAAAGTATCCTGGAATTCATGCCCTGAAGCGCTGTTTTAGCCTAGAGAAGGGAGGACAGAATGGCAGAATCGTTGTTAACTGAAACAGCTTGTTTCTGCTTTTTTGGGGGCAAATTAACGACTGGCAGGAGCTTTCCCCTTTTTAGGAGCGCTGTTGTTACCGGTACTGGCGTTCGACTGTAGGTTAATCCCGGAACCTTCATTTGCCAGGAGAAATTGAAAAAGATCCTCGTGGTTGAGGCCAGACGGGACTGGTATATTATTACCATACAGCTCATCGAGGATACGATGCACTGGCCATCCGGCCAGTCGTTTCGGCGTGATGCGAGGGGTGCGAGGGGTGCGAGAGCTGCGGCTCGTTTCTGGGGCGTCTGAGCATATCTCCGAGCCAGCCTGTGTTTCGGGGATAATGCCGACTTCTTCCCCCGAGGATGTTGAATCGGTCCCGACTTCGGATAAGGCAGAAGACATTGCAACGTACAGCAGCGACAGCAGCACCTGTAACTTGAAGATCTGATGGGCGGCTTGTAGTAGCAGGCAAGCAGCAGCGACGTAGAGGTAGCAGCAGCAAGCAATGCATGGAGAGAGATCTGGCAGGTTCAATAGAGCGGCTTATTAAGGAGACTCTGTTTGGTTGGTTGTAGAGTGGCAAGGGGCATGAATGCAGCATAAGTGCTCGAGTTGACTGCCTAAACTAGCTCGCAGGCTTCGCCCCATATATTACACGTTTTTTTATGAGACTGGGTTGGGAATGGATATGACACCCAGCATTTGGAATATGTAACAGTCTTTACATGTTATCTGACAAGAATCATATTTTCATAGCTATGACTTTAGCATAGAGTTTAATTTCTGAATTTAGAAGTGATGTTGGCCCAAAACATTCCAACCGTAATGTTCCTAAATCAGACAAAAACTGAGAATAACATTCATGAGGGATGCCATTTATCACAGGAGATTTGCCAAGGTGCATGCCTTCCAAGGCTTCAAATAATTATTCTCAAGTTGAACGTACCCCTTTATGTAATATTGTATGGAGAATCTTACTCATGATGACATTAGCGTGTTTGGAGACATACCTATGCTCCCTAAAGAGGAGGTGATGAAGGTAAATTTAAGCAGGCTGACGACTTCACACCACGGCGACCTCTGACCTCCAGTCAAGATGGCTACCAGTGAGCCGGAGATGATAAGGAGGGAGCATCCTTCACAACACAGTGGTTCATTATCACAAAGGATGACTGCACTGTTACTACATCAAACATTGTGACTAATGTGTTTCAATACTAGAATCAACTGATATTATGACTGAAGAGCACAACATATAGCACTTGGTGTGTCAGTGTAAAGTGTACCTAAATCTGACAAGGTGAGACTGAGGAAGGGAAGCCAGTAACGACAGGAGAACTGGTCCCTGCACTGTGACAAGACAGTGGACATATTAATGGTTATTCCAAAAGCAAATCATGGAATCATTTTAAACCAGCCGTTAGTTGTGTCTGAGTTCACAGACACAACTAACATGAATAACATGTGATACGAATATAAGTAACTACTATAACACCTTACCATGACTTTGACCAGCAGAACCAGACAGTTTCCCACAATTCCCATGGTCATCTCCAGTCCCAGCACAGCCACCAGCAGCCACCTCTTTGCTTCCAACCACGGCTGCTCCGTCATCAAAGTCCCATTCAAGCCCTCACTCACTGCAGGAAGACAAATCAGAGTTGATTCTGAAGGAGCCCACACATCTTCCTGCCTTCATTACATATGTTGTTTGACCTGCAGGAGATCCAGCCTCTCCTGTCTGTGTCAAAGCTGTGCCTGAGTTTTGCTCTTGTGCTGTTTGGCAGTCTGTCTCAGAGATCTAGTTTTGTTTTAAAAATGTTCAAGTTTTCTTCAGGACATTTGTCATTTGTGATTCATAGAAAAGTTGAATTCCTAACATACCACCCATAATACTGTGTTTGTGATTTTAATTTTTTCGGGATGTTGATTGGCATGCATTTGATCAATTATAATAATTTTGGAGTCACCTCAACTAATTTTGGCATCTAATAATAAAAAAAAGGGAGGAGCAGCTTTAAATGTTCATGGTTCTAAACCTAAAGCATTGCATAAACTAAATACCTACAAATGTGAAAATGTACACTACCAGTCACACGTTTGGACACACCTTCTCATTCAAAGTTTTTTTTTAAATGTTTTCTACATTGTAGATTTATACTGAAGACATCAAAACTATAAAAGAACACATATGGAATCATCTAGTAAACAAAAAAATGTTCAAAAATCCAAAATATGATTTATATTTTGCTGGCTACTGCAGAATGCTGTGGTATCTATGCTGGTTAAGTGTGCCTTGAATTCTGAATAAATCACCAACAGTGTCACCAGCATAGCACCCCCCACCAGACACCTCCTCCTCCGTGCTTCATGGTGGGAACCACACATGCAGAAACCATCCGCTCACCTTCTCTGCGTCTCACAAAGACAGCGGTTGGAACCAAAAATCTCAAATTTGGACTCATCAAACCAAAGTACAGATTTCCACTGTCTAATGTCCACTCCTTGTGTTTCTTGGTCCAAACAATTCTCTTCTTCTTGTTGTTCACCCTCAGTAGTGGACCTTTGCAGCGATTGGACCATGAAGGCCTGATTCACGTAGTTTCCTCTGAACAGTGGATGCTGAGATTTGTCTGCTACTTGAGCTCTGTGGTCATTGATGTGGGCTCTAGGCTGAGGTGCTTTCATTTGCGGTTTCGGAGGCTGGTAACTCTGATGTATTTATCCAACCCAGTCTCACGGCATTTCGTGTTATAGTCACGACATTTAATCTATTGATTCGTGTTCACCAACACGATTTCCCCCTTTTTTTCGTGTCACACAGAACGATTTTAAAAGCAATGTATTTCTATTGGTAGTATGTTTCGTGCCTGCAGCACGTCTTTTTGTCCGTTCGGGTCTTGGAAGACCGGAAGCTGTGTGGTTCATAAAAACATGTTCTTACTCAATATCAAGCCACGATTATTGTTTTTATTTTTAATCGTATAATGTCGGACTTTTGTTTCCGTCTGTGAGGAAAATAAATGGGGCTCAGAGCCTCAGAATACTGAAATCTGTATTTTTTTTAATCTTTTTTTCCTTCTAATTTGTTATTCTTTTCAAAATAACACACTGTTATTTACTCACCAATAACACACAATTATCCTTGTTTTTATTTATTTGTTTAATTCCATAATCTTGGGCTTTTTTGGCGTCCGTCAGGAACTGAATTTCAAAATAAAAATAACCGGAAACAGACGTAGGCATTTCGAGCGACTACCCAAGATCCTCAGCTATGGTTTAAGCTCGCTGATTGGATGTTTTAGCCGCAATGCATGTAGGGATATGGTGTTCATGCCATATCAAATCCGAAAAACTTTTTTTTTCAAATAAAATAATACTTAATTCCGAGTGTTCTTGCTTTTCTCTTTGAAAGTAATCACATAACGTCATTGTAATACACGGTTCGGCTGCATTACATATTACAGGTCTGCCGTAGTTCTTTATTTATAGAGCCCTGATGAGAAGACCTTTGGAAAAACTGGAAGAAATGTCGCCAAAACGGAATACTTGACGTGGATCATAAATATATTAGCAATTAAACAACATCTTAAATTTCTCTTCACACAATACGTCTCCTTGCAGTATCAACACTAATTCGGCTGACTTTTACATTTGATCTAATTCGTAGATAGGTTATATTTACACCATAACGGTGCACAGCTAATATAAAAGGACTTGTAGTTTTAAAGATATTACTGATTTTCTTTGAATATAAGAATGTAAATACTGAGTCTGAAATAGTATAGCAATATGCTGTACAATTATGTGAAAACATGATAAAACTACACATCTTCAGATGTTGTACATACATAATACAAAGTTATTATTAGTATGCTGTGTGTGCCTTGTGTGCACCGCCTAGTGGTTAAAGCACATTATTGAATTATTGTTTGTATGTGTTATATTTGATGAAAACAATATTAAGAGTACATACTGTACTTTCATATATAGAAATTGTTATTCATTGGGATAAACCCCTTGAGATGCACCATCTCGTTTTCAAGGGGGTCCCGACAATAGCAACAACTTACAGACATACATAAACAAAATGCAAAACATGACACACAAGACAAACCACATACAGTCTGTTAAGGGGGAAAGTAGAAGGTCAATGATAGAAATATAGAATATAAAAAATCAAGAAGATACTATAAGTGATCTCTACAATAAAACAGTTTAGTGCAGGATGTACAACGATATTAATAGGAGAAGGTGCAAAACAGACAAACTAATTTACACTATACATTGACGGGGAAGGGGGTAGCAATAAAGATAACACCATTAAACAGTTACACAACATAACAGAAATAATATCGATAGCAGCGTCCCTAGCAACCACCTTGGTAACAATGAAAACGTTCTATGGACGCAATTTCCTGAAGTAATCTTCATAATAACTAGCAAACTAAAGATCATGTACATCCACTGCACACATAATCTGAAATAACAACTCATATTTCTCGCATCAAATGACATCAAAACGCATTTTAATGGCCAAACTAACTTTAAAATAGGCATTTTCCACCGAGAATAAAACGAAGTTCGGCCATGTTTTTTTTTTTCTGCAGGGAGAATTTTGAAGATCACGTGACATAGACGCCAGCCATTGGAATGAATGGTGAAACAAAACGGGGTTTGTCAAACAGAGCACATGGTGTAACGATAGTTACATAGTGTAACGATAAACGATAGCTGGGGATTCTGGGTAGTGTAGTGTCTTGTTCCATCCTTTACTCCGAAAAAATATTTGTTTCTCCGAATCAAAGGGGAAAAATACAAAAGCATTGCACACAATTTAAACCAATCAATGTTGTGTAATTAACAAGGATAATCTGGTGTTTTTTAGTCGATAAGTAGTGCAGATATCACTGTAAAATCAATCGACAGTAAGGGGAATACTTACTTCCGGGTGTACAATTCTCCGAAAAACGACACCCTCTATCCTTAGATATTGATTTTTGAATGGAACATTCAAAATAACTATAACTTAAATATATAAAATAAAGTGAACATTAACACCTATATTATCATTTATAAAATGCTATAACAAAAAAAATAACATAAGCAGCAGATTTTCTATTAAATATACATACCAACTACAAAATAAGCGGGTATTAAAGTGTAAACGGACAACAAAACGGAAATGGAAATGAAAAGGCCTGATGGTGGTGCTAAATCAGAGCCTATCACCTGTTCTCAGTCTTTTTCTCATCATGCATCTTGTGTGTAGTGATCCAATACCGTTACCATAGCCTTGCCCTTTAACAGTTATTACGAGGCATTGCTCAGCCTTACTCACCAAGAGCCCAGCGCCTAGCCTTCTTACAGGCAAAGTCACTGATCAAGTCCTTGAAGTCCAGCTTTCTAGCTAACTGGCTTTCAATGGACAGCATGGCAAGACTGCAAAGCCTCAAGTGAAATGAATCGTAAGTTTAGTGAATACATTATCAATATAACGTTATATTAATGTTAATTATTGATGAAAGGTTACTTAAACATTTTTTCTTAATGTTCTAAAAATGTTTGGGGCCCCTGTCAGTCACGGGCCCTTAGAATCGTCCTAACTTTTCACCCCCTTACGGCGCCCCTGACCATAGTTGTGTATATGATATGTCAATAAACCTTTGAAAACCTTGAAATCTTGAAAGGGATGTGCAAAATAGCCTTAATATACAGTATTTAATGAACTATTAATAGAGAATAACAAGTAATGAATATACTTTATTACTCGTTTCCATTCATGTCAATTGCAGATAAATGTTTAGTCTTCTCAAGCACCAACTATCAAATATCTCTCCTGATTGTTGGCACTTGACAATCACCTTTCCCTGAATTTGACTCAGGTGTAACTAAAGTCTGCTTTAAGGGTTGTTTATATTTCACATCATTAATCAGAATCTGCAAAGTAACTCAAATAAATGTAGTAGAGTAAAAATACCAGGTTAATGTGAGGATTTGCAGTTCTATTTCGTATATGGCTTCGCCCTCTAAGGCTATCACTATTGGGTAATCCCCCTGCGCCCCTGTGCAGCACTGAAACACTCACCACCCGCAAGGTGGGCCCCACAATCTGCTCCCTCTTTTCTTCAGCAAACCAGCACAGTTACTGAAGCACATCATTATCATGAGCAACAACTGCGTCCGGGATTGTCCCTCGTGTAAAACGGGATATATCATGAGTTATGACCAGCACGCAATATGCGAATCCTGCCTGGGGCCAGAGCATGCGGACGCGGCTCTCAGCCAGCAGGTCGCTTGCTCGCATTGTGCTCGTCTCCCATCAGCCGATAGGAAGCAAAGAGCGGACGCTCTAGCTGCTGCGGCCGAGGAGGACAATTGGCCCGTCCAGGAGCACAGGGACGGCAGCATGTCCCTGGAGCCGAGTGCTGGGCAGGAGTCGGACGACTCCTACCCCGTCTCCCTCCATGGCTCACCATGCGGCTCACCCCTCCCCCCCGGACGGGGGAGACGGAGCGGGGTGCGGGTGTGGCGGCCGAGCACGCGGTCCCCTTCTCCGTTGCCACGGCGCTGCCGGCGTTGGGTGGCATCATGCTGGAGCTGCCGGAGATCATCGGCAAGGCGGCAGCCTGCAGAGGTCTCCCCGTTCCCCTAGGTCGGGAGAGGGTGGCTCTGGACGACATGGCCGGAGTTTTTTCCCGGGTTCAGACGGGCAGGAGTGATCCGGTCTGGCCGTGCTTCCCTGCCATTAGGAGGTACCAGAAGGGGGCGGCGGCGAACCTGAGGACCCTGAGGGCTCCGATGGCCACCTTTGTGCCCTTCACTAAGGTGGAGGGATTCACGGAGGATGGTTTCCCAACCACCCCCGCTCTGGAGCCGAGCCTGACGGCGTTCTTTGGGGTTAGGCAGGCCAACTTGATCGCCGGACGGCACCCTACATTGGCCTCCCCCAAGGACCAGTATGTCGCCCGCCAGGCTGACCGGGCGCACCAGTGTGCGTTTCAGGCGTCAGCGGCGGCAAATAACATCGCATTGCTGTCCAATTCGGTGGTGACGCTGGTGGAGCGATCCACCACGTGGCACCAGAGGAGGCGAAGGAGATCGGCAAGGCGGCAAGCACGGCGCTCACGCTGTGCGCATCCGTGGCTGTCTCCCAGGCGAGGACAGACACCACCTGCAGTATATCTCTCCCTGTTTTCACCGACCATCTCTCTCATTCTCTTTCAAGTTTCACACTTCTCTCTGCTGTTGTAATATCTGACCTCATTAGTAAATCCAAGCCATCTACCTGTCAGTTAGACCCTCTTCCTACCCCCCTGGTAAAAGCCTGTCTACCTTCATTGTCCTCCCTTATAACTGTCATCATACACTCCTCCCTCACCTCTGGTCTTGTTCCCTCACTTTTCAATTCAGCCGCCATCACGCCCATACTGAAGAAACCTGGTGCAGACCCCATCAATTTTAATAACTACCATCCCATATCTAACCTACCATTTCTCTCAAAAATCCTGGAAAAAACTGTTGCATCCCAAATCCATACCCACTTGTCTGACAATAACCTGTACGAATAATTTCAATCTGGTTTCCGCCCCCATCACAGCACACAAACAGCAGTGGTGAAAATCACTAACGACCTCCTCATGGCAGCTGACTCCGGACTATTAACTATCCTCATCCTCCTTGATCTTAGTGCAGCTTTTGACACCATTTCCCACAGCATCCTCATTGACAGACTGACCTCCATCGGGATCACTGACACACCCCTCTTCTGGTTTAAATCATATCTCTCTGGCCGCACTCAGTTCATCCAACTCAAAACCTTCAAATCACAGCCACTTCCTGTCACGACCGGTGTTCCCCAGGGCTCTGTCCTGGGGCCTCTTCTTTTTATCATCTATTTACTTCCTCTTGGCAATATTTTCCGTAAACACAACATCCACTTTCATTGGTACGCGGATGACACCCAGCTCTACTTGTCCTCCAAACCAACCACCATCCTCCCTCCATCCTCCCTGTCTGACTGCTTACAGGACATCAAATCCTGGTTTTCCTCTAACTTTCTCAAAATTAACGACAGTAAAACCGAGGTTCTCCTCATTGGCACACAATCCACCCTAACCAAACCTGACAGTTTCTCCATTACTATAGACAACTCTTCAGTCTCCCCCTCCCCTCAGGTTAAGAGTCTGGGTGTCATCCTCGATGGCACACTTTCATTAAAATCTCACATCAGTAATATCACTCGGTCTGCCTATTTCCATCTACGCAACATCAACCGCCTCCGCCCGTCCCTCAACCCTAAGACCACCGCCATTCTTGTTCACACCCTGGTCACTTCCCGCATCGACTACTGCAACTCCCTTCTCTTTGGTCTCCCTCTCAAATCCATCCACAGACTTCAACTGGTTTCAGAACTCTGCCGCCCGCATCATCACCAGAACCCCCTCCATTAACCACATCACTCCTGTTCTTCAGCAACTTCACTGGCTCCCCGTCAAATCCCGTATAGTTTTTAAGATTCTGCTCCTCGCCTTTAAGGCCATCCATACCCTCACTCCTCTGTACCTCTCCGACCTCCTGCACATCAACACACCCATCCGCACACTCAGATCTTCTGCTTCCCTCAGCCTCACTGCACCCCCCTTCCGTTTAACCACCATGGGATCTAGAGCCTTCAGCCGCTCTGCACCCCGCCTCTGGAACTCCCTCCCACCTGACATCCGCAACACTGACTCTCTCCCCATTTTCAAATCACGCCTCAAAACATCTCTCTTCACACTCGCATATCCACCCTGATCATTATCCATCAAACATCCTCTGTTTTTATTTATTTGGTTATTTGATTGATTTATATACTGCATTGTCTTGTTTATGTCTCTTATGCTGGTGTTATGTATTGTGTATCTTGTTTTTTATGTGTTTGTACGGCGACCTTGAGAGCCTTGAAAGGCGCCTATATAAAATAAATGAATTATTATTATTATTATTACGTGCCCCCTGCCTCACGTGCTGTCATTCCTCAAGCTGTTGTTGGACAGGAATTTGGCTTTCAGCACAATCAAGGTATATGCGGCTGCCATATCATCTTGTCACGTGGGTTTCGGAGCAGGGACGTTGTTCAGTCACCCCCTGACGAAACGTTTTCTGCGAGGAGTACGAAGACTCAGACCGGTATCACGCGCACTAGCGCCTCAGTGGGATTTGGCTTTGGTGTTACGAGCACTAAGCAAAGCCCCATTTTAACCTTTAGAGCAGGTTCCCCTTAAAATGTTATCAGCCTAAGTAGTACTGCTTTTGGCTCTAACATCAGCGAAAAGGGTGAGTGATTTATCCGCTCTCTCTGTGGCTCCGTCATGCCTCCAGATCCAAGGAGATGGCAGTTCGGCTGTGCTACGTCCTAACCCAGCCTTTATGCCAAAGATCATCACAAGGTCTTTTAGGTCAAGAGTGATCACCCTTGATGGGTTTTTTCCGCCTCCTCACAAATCGGAGGAAGATGCCACGTCTCATCTCCTCTGTCCGGTGCGCACGCTGTCTTGCTATGTGGCGCGCACGGCGGACTGGCGCTGTTCTCAGCGCCTGTTTGTGCACTATAGAGAGCGCTCGATCGGGCAACCTCTGTCTGCACAACGGCTGTCACACTGGCTGTGTGAGGCTGTGTCACAGGCATATGTCTCCTCTGGGGTGGAGCCCCCGGGGAATATCAAAGCGCACTCCACCAGAGGAATTTCCTCCTCCACGGCTTTGCACGGAGGAATGTCAGTGGAAGATATTTGCACTGCTGCATCTTGGTCTTCCCCCTGTTCATTTATTCATTTTTATTTGAGGGATGTCTCCCATTCCTCTCTGACACACCCTGTACTGGGTGTCCTGTCGGAGTGAGTTATGTCAGGGAGCCAGCTGTGCGCCTCTCTCCTGCCTCTCGGCACGCGGAGAGCGGCCCTTTTTCCCTCTTATAGGAGGGATGTTCCTTTTTCCTCTGACACACTTTGTACGGAGTGCCTGGTCAGAGTGAGTGACGTCAGGGATCCAGCTGGGCGCTCTCCTACCTGTCTGACACGCAGAGAGCTGCTGTTCCCCCTCTATGATAGCTGGGCAAGGTGGGACCTTCGTCCATAGGCGGCGCGTGAGGCTCAGGTTTGGGAAGGCTAAATAACTTTTTTTTTCATCTTACACTGCCCGCCTCCGGCGTCTATAGAAAAGAGATCAACTCAGTGAAAGCACCGCCTGCTGACCGATCAGAGCTCAGTGTGCGGAGTTTAAATCTATCAAGTCATATTACAGGAAAAAGGAAATGCAGTTTGAACTGCCGTATGCAGAGAAGACGCCGACGTGTCGCACTTATCATTCATATCACACTGACATCACATCATCAATCAGATTATCGATCTCACATCGATATCACAATATTTCCTTATCTGAGTCAGCTTCTCGAGCCGTATCTGGCCGTGCAACACTTAGTTACATTGTCACATACTGTATGCAGACGTATTATTTTAAGCAACACATTAAGTTGACGAAACACTCAACTCAAATGTAATAAAGTCAGATCCCCTTGTGTCTTAGATGGGGCAGTATCATAAAACTGTTGTACGCTTTCAAACACTCGGTAGTTTATTTTTTAACGAGTTGTTCTGTATTCTCCTTGCAGGTGCAACTATGTGGCTTATCCTGGATTATATGTTTAAGTCATCATGGATGTTTAAAGTTCATATTTGTCTAATATTAGTTTACTTTTCATTAATGAAGTATGATGTTGCGCTGTCAGTACACTTGTCCCTGTTTGTGATTGGTCAAATGTAGCTAACCCCGCCCCTTTCACGTGAACGCGTTCTCAGCTGGAGAGAGAAACCCTGGCTTGATTTACCGAGTTGATAACCAGCGCCGTAGGACCGTTTAGCGAGATCTCGTTTGTTAGGGTTAGTGAAGATAACTCAAGCATATCCAGGGTCTGTTGAACTGGCTTCGTGGTACAGGGCACAGGTGGCTGCATAGCAGCGCTAATGTCAAAGACATTATATTTTTATTTTACCAGGATGCAGTTACACAAATATTTGGGAAGGCTTAGCCTTCCCTAGCCTACAGCACCCGCCGCCCCTGCCTTCGTCTCTAGTTTCTCACAGCGGCCGGTATGTATTGTTCCCAGCCTTCACCCCGTCGGGAAGATAGGCATGTTTTGCTATGTTCCAGGGACGGTAATGCGCCATTACGCATGGCACAACAGGCAGGGGGTGTTATTGAGCAGGTGTGTCTGTGCTTCTAGTGCCGGGTGGACCCAGTGGGGCGCAGACAACATCATGCTTCGCCCTTAACCCAATTGCGATAGCCTTAGAGGGCGAAGCCATATACGAAATAGAACTGAGGTTACCTACTGTAACCCAGCTTCTATGAGTAAATGGCGCAGCCCTCTAAGTGCGGGGCCCCACTGGCTCTACGAATAGCTGAAGAAAAGTTATTTTGTATGGGAGCAGATTGTCGGGCCTCCTTCCTATTTATACCGGAAGGAAACCAGAGGGTGGGGCCCACCTTGCGGGTATGCGTGGACTACAAGTGTTTCAGTGCTGCGCGGGGGCGCAGGGGGATTACCCAATAGCGATAGCCTTAGAGGGCTGCGCCATTTACTCATAGAAGCTGGGGTTACAGTAGGTAACCTCAGTTCTCCCTCCTTCTGTTCCCCTTTGTGTTTGTTATTGTCTGTGTGTCTGTCTTCCTGGCTGGGCGTGGCTGACCCACTTCTGATTCCCGCCAACCTATCTCCTCAGCTGCTGCTCGTCATCCTGATTACTACTCACCTTCACCTGCATATATACCCGGTTCCTTCATCCAGTATTCACCAGTTTGTCGTTTCACCACGCTGGTAATTCGACTCGGTATTTCTAGCTTGTAGCAAAACCTAAACTCTCTGTGTTCCTGTAATCCTTACCATGTGTCCTCTCTGTTCAGTATCCATCTGCCTACTCCTCTGCCTGCCACGTCCAGCCACCTACCCCTCGTCTGTGTTCCTCCGTGCTTCCACGCACACCTGCCCCAGCCTGCTTACTCTCGCCAGCTCTGGATCCCCGTCTCTCCTCGTCTGTGTTCCGCCATGCTTCTCCGCACACCTGCTCCAGCCTGCTCACTCTCGCCAGCTCTGGATCCCCGGCTTCGGACCTCCGCTCCTCCTCTGGTGACAAACCCTGGCCCTGGACTTCGTGGATTATCCAATCCCTCTTCCGTCTCTTGAAAACGGTTTTTGCCTCATAAACTTTGTCTCCTCTCTCCATAGTGTTCAGTATTGTGGGTTCACTCCTGTAGCTCTCGGAGAGCGTAACAGTTAACCTCTGAATTCTAGTGGAGCAGAATTACAAAGTAACAATGAGCTGTCATGTGGGTATATATTAATGCTGCGCATTATGGACACAAGCGATTTTCACCCATTTATTAATTATATGTTTTACATTTGATAACACCAATGTGTTTAACACAATAGCCAGCATGTGTAGTTCTGGGGGGGGCGTTCGATTCCAGTTTTATCTGGCATGGTTTCGTTCCATTTCAAACAGCTGTTTGACGCTTGGCATAACCTTGGCGCACTGCCACTCCAACATCCAATCCCAGAGCTTGAAGATTAATCACGGGGACAGTAGTCCTAAACAATAGCTGGGGATTATGGGTAGTGTAGTGTCTTCGGCCATCCTAAACTCAGAAATGTTTTTCGGATTTCATATGGCATTAACACCATATCCCTACATGCATTGCGGCTAAAACATCCAATCAGCGAGCTTAAACCATAGCTGAGGCTGTTGGGTAATCAGTTCAGTGGCTGTGTATCGCAATGATGCTACGTCTGTTTCCGGTTATTTTTATTTTGAAATTCAGTTCCTGACGGACGCCAAAAAAGCCCGAGATTATGGAATTAAACAAATAAATAAAAACAAGGATAATTGTGTGTTATTGGTGAGTAAATAACAGTGTGTTATTTTGAAAAGAATAACAAATTAGAAAGAAAAAAAGATTTTTAAAAAATACAGATTTCAGTATTCTGAGGCTCTGAGCCCCATTTATTTTCCTCACAGACGGAAACAAAAGTCCGAAATTATACGATTTAAAATAAAAACAATAATCGTGGCTTGATATTGAGTAAGAACATGTTTTTATGAACCACACAGCTTCCGGTCTTCCAAGACCCGAACGGACAAAAAGACGTGCTGCAGGCACGAAACATACTACCAATAGAAATGCATTGCTTTTAATTGTTCTGTGTGACATGAAAAAAAGGGGAAAATCGTGTTGGTGAACACGAATCAATAGATTAAATGTTGTGACTATAACACGAAATGCCGTGAGACTGGGTCGATTTATCCTCTGCAGCAGGTGTCTCTTGGTCTTCCTATCCCGGGGGGGGGGGGGGGGGTCCTCAAGAGAGCCAGTTTCATCATAGCGTTCGATGGTTTTTGTGACTGCACTTGAGGATTAATCAAATAAGTATGGAGTCAGATTTGGGTCAATATTCTAGCGCGTAAAACAAGCTACTCACGAGTAGGGTTGGGAACCGAAACTCGGTTCCAGTTGAGAACCGATAAGAAAATGCCGGGTACCGGGTACCCATACAAAATACACAATTTCGGTTCTGCTTAACGGTTCCTAAACGCGGTAGACCCTGTATTCCAGCGGGTCCGTCTGCACCGCGGTGCTGCGGTGACCCGGTGGAATACAGGGCGGACCTGGAGAATCACAGAACGGCCGGTCGTCAGCGGGCCGTTGACGGCCGGCTCGGTACGCTGACGGCCGGCACCGCCCTTCATTTTTTTTAAACGGCATAATATCAATTGCGCTGACAGGCGACAGAGGTCCACAGTTGCCCCGCAGCGATGCTCCCCCGCCCTCCCGTAGACATTTCACGAGCTCAGTCACTTCATAACACCAAAGATAGGTCGCGGTAAACACTCTGAAGTGAGGCTCCACTACACTAAAAAAGAAAAAGAAAAGGCAAAGTGTAATGCCTGTTAATAGCTTGCCACAGGCATAGCTCAGTTAAAATAAAGCACAGCTATTGTGCAATACATTTGTATTGCATGTATATTTTTTAGTAACAATTTCAGTTAAAGCTTTTAAGAATAAATATATTTTTGTTATCTAAACGTTTGACCTCTTTATTTTACAATTTTGGAATCGAAACGGGGAATCGATAAGAACCGGAATCGATAAGCAGAACCGGAATCGAAATCGGAATCGATAAATTTCAAACGATACCCATCCCTACTCACGAGCGGAAAATGTGCTTTTACACACGCATAAAATTACCCTCGCGTGCAGATTAAACCCCCGCGAGCGCCCCCCCCCCGTTTATTCTCGCGAAACTACGCGCGAATAAAAGCGCAAATGGCTTTCCATAGAGACAGCCCTCTTGCTCGCTCGCGGGAGTGTCAGCCTCACTCGCTCGCGGAGTCTGTCTACGTGCGCGAGAAAAGTTTCTGACACTTTGGGGCGGAGCCACTGGACTTTGATTGACAGCTGCCAGGAAGCCCGGAGTTGCCAGGTTTGATAAATGCCTGAACTACCAAGAGCCGAGGAGTGACAGATCAGTTGGACGAGATTGAATGGTAAAGTTGTCCATAAAAAACTATTATATTCGTAAAGTGTACAGCTAATATATATATATATATATATATATATATATATATATATATATATATATATATATATATATATCTATATCTCAATTAATTTGATTATAATTGATTGATAATTCTAGGAGTGCAATACTTTTTCAAAAACTATAGTAATAATATGCATTCATTATGACAATATCATACTATTACTATAGGAGTGTTCTATAGTGTGTTCAAAAAACAACTTCAGAAACACTATATATTATACTATAGTAGTACTATTTAAAATAATATAGTCTTAATACGGAAACACCAACAAAAACACTATAGTAATACTTTTACAAACACTATAGTAATAATATGCATTCACTATGACAATATCATGCTATTAGGAGTGTTCTATAGTGTGTTTAAAAAACAACTACAGAAACACTATATATTATACTATTTAAAATAATATAGGAATACTACAAAGATCTAGATACATAGTATTACTATTGAAACACTACAGAAAAAACTATAGTAATACAATAGCTGGTGAAAAATACTACAGAACACTACAAACTTACTATAGGACACTATACAACTCTTATAGTATACTATAGTAATATAGTTATTTTCGTAAGGGAGGTGCGTACAGCAGACAGTAGCTAGCAGTTTTCGACAGATACAGCCCACTCAAAAATATATTGTTTTATATGAAATTAATATATTAGCTGTACACTTTACGAATATAATAGTTTTTTATGGACAACTTTACCATTCAATCTCGTCCAACTGATCTTGCAGCTGTCACTCCTCGGCTCTTGGATTATTGTAACTCTTTAATATCAGGGTGTACCAAGAAGTCAGTCAAGTCGCTTCAGGTGATTCAAAATGCTGCAGCTCGTGTACTAACCAGAGTTAGGAAAAGGGACCACATTACTCCTGTTCTGGCTGCCTTACACTGGCTCCCTATAGAACACAGGATAGAATTTAAAATTATTCTTCTCGCCTACAAAGCCCTTAATGGGCAGGCGCCATCTTACCTTAAAGAACTCATTATACCCTACTGTCCTACTAGGGCATTGCGTTCCAAGAATGCAGGGTTGTTGTTTGTTCCTAGAGTCTCTAAAAGTACAATGGGAGCCAGAGCCTTTTCTTATCAAGCTCCACATTTGTGGAATCAGCTTCCAGTTTGTGTTCGGGCGGCAGACACCCTATCCGTTTTTAAGAGTGCGCTATAAGACCTTCCTTTTTGATAAAGCTTATAGTTAGGGCTGATTAGATTCAGCCCCTAGTTTTGCTGATATAGGCTTAGTTTGTCGGGGGACATCTTACTTCTTCCTTCTCTCTGTCTATACCTGTGTACTCTCATGTTCCGATTAACCCAGCTTCCCCAAATGTCTTTCTTTTTGGTGTCTATATACGCCGGGATCCGGAGTCATGGATGATCCTGCGCTCCTCTGTCCTGGATCGCGAGCCCTGGATCTTGAGTCGTGGCTGTGGTCCTGGATCATAGGTCCTGGATGGATATCCTCGTGGATTCATCTTCCTATTATACACACATGCATTTCCAAACATTTGGACTACCTATGTTGCAAATGTACTATCTTTTCAATTTACACACGGCATCTATTGCACGTCTGTCCGTCCTGGGAGAGGGATCCCTCCTCTGTTGCTCTCCCTGAGGTTTCTCCCATTTTTCCCTTTAAACTGTGGGTTTTCTTCGGAAGTTTTTCCTTGTACGATGTGAGGGTCTAAGGACAGAGGGTGTCGTATTGTCATACTGATATTTTGTACAAACTGTAAAGTCCACTGAGACAAATGTAACATTTGTGATATTGGGCTATATAAATAAACATTGATTGATTGATTGATTGGTAGTTCAGGCATTTATCAAACCTGGCAACTCCGGGCTTCCTTGCAGCTGTCAATCAAAGTCCAGTGGCTCCGCCCCAAAGTGCCAGAAACTTTTCACGCGCGCGTAGATAGACTCCGCGAGCGAGTGAGGCTGACACTCCCGCGAACGAGCAAGAGGGCTGTCTCTATGGAAAGCCATTTGCGCGTTTATTCGCGCGTAGTTTCGCGAGAATAAACGGACCTCCCCATTAATTTGCGCGAAACTACGCGTGAATCATGGCGCAAATGGCTTTCCATATATCTCATAGCCGCTCGCGAGGGTTTAATCTGCGCGCGAGGGTCATTTCATGCGCGTGTAAAAGCACATTTTCCGCTCGTGAGTAGCTTGTTTTGCGCGCTAGAATATTGACCCAAATCTGACTCCATAATAGGGCATTCCACTGTGCAACACAACTGATGGTCTCAAACACATTCAGAAGGCAAGTTGTTGGGAAAATACTGAATGTTCTCAGAGTAGCACATGATAACAAAGTTATGGGGGTTATTCCCTATCTTTATTCAAGAGCGTGGTCTTTAAATTTGAGAGCATACTTTATTGATTTCACGTTCAGAATATGTATTTCTTTCCCTCAAACCCTGTCCTCGCACTCAAATAGTGCCTGCTTGCACTTAGATTTGCTCTGCTTCTTCTCAAACTGTACGCTTGCACTCAGATATATTGCTGCTTACAGATTTCCTGTGTTCCAGCTTAAAACCTTCTCCTCGCACTCAGGCTGTTTCTGTGCGCTCGTGAAATGTCTGCTCTCAGATTTATTCTGTGTGCGCTCGGATCTTTTGTGCAACCACCCTGTCAAAATCCCTCAACCAATAGGGGGCCTGGTGTCCTTGCGGGTGCGAGGACAAGGTTTGAGGGAAAGAAATCAATGAAGTATGCTCTCAAATTTAAATACCACGCTCTTGAATAAAGATAGGGAATAACCCCCATACTACGTAGCTGTGTACATAACCAGATGTCAACCTAGAAGAGCGTCAGGACACACTGTTTTAGGCATATGATAGCTATGTGACCACGATTAACATGATGATTCAGCCTCTATGGAAATAGACATATGACTGTCATGTTTATTGCTTACGTGGGCCTTAGCTAACCTGAACTAAGCACAGAATACTGCTTTGAACCGGTATACATGTATCTTGTGACTGAATAACACCCTCTCTTGTATATCGCATCTGAAGGACGCTGTTCTGGGAACTATTTGTCCCACGCAGCCCTGTATGATCAGTATGATCGATGTGTCTGTCGATACGGGCATTTCAGATATATATACATCCCTAATTTTCTTACCTATGAGTACACCTCACCTCTACACTATATAAAATACGTATACAGAGATGATGGTACCATGAGATAACCCAGAATACAAAGAGGAAGACTCTGGTGGACCCTGTGTCAGAAACTGCACTTTGTTTGAAACTCACTGAATGTAAATACAAAAAACATAGTGAGATGGTCCGTATATAGCAGCGCTGATGTTCACACACAAACAAACACAGTTAAACCTCCATCGGATATTATTTTCTGTTTGATAGAGAAAAGGTTTCACTTACTTATACGATCAGTCGTTAGTCCACAGCCTTCAACAATGGTCTCTAGGTGTTTTTAATGGAGAGAGCTGGATGGAAGTGTCATCAAAAAGATTACAATTAAAATTCACATGCTCCATTTAACTCAACTAAAGCGCTATGTGTGTGCCTGTGATTTATTTCCTACTGCTACTGCAGCATTATCCTGTAGGACGTGATGATAACAACAGTATGATAAATAAGGTACTATTAGCATATACAAATAAGAAATAACGACTTTGAGCTGTAAAAGCGCTTACAAAATACATGTATTTGTATTAAATGTATTAATAACATGCCAACAGCAGCATATCACTTTTTTACATTTTATGATTTCATAAAATCAAATGTGATGGCCAGCACCTGGTCTGGAAAAGCTGAGAGATTATTGTCAATATACTCAGCAAAGACAAACATGCAAACTGTAAAGGGACCCCAGCATGCAGAAATATTCAAACACTGTACTGCATACGACACACTGAATGGATTCACATAATGCAGACATCTCTGCATAATAAGGGAAGACTTGTGGGTATCCATAGAATCTATTTTCATTCAGACATCTTGGTGTGCAAGGTAAAAAGACCCCTGTGAATAGGGCCATGCCCAGTTTTTTCTCATCCCAAAAGATTAGCCTCACTTTTGCAGTGATATTTAGCTTCTTTCCTGCAAAGCTACTATGACATGGTTGGTCAACACACTCTCACTCCCTAAACATCCAGGAGCGACGCTTGGTCAGGGTCCCGTGGCGTGCAGTTGGGACGCGCCGAGGCTCCTTCAGCTTCATAAACGGACGCAAAGAGCTTTCAACTGATTGCAATGTATTCCCATCGGCGGCGGTATTTGACGCTCATGGATGCACCGCATCCATTTATGTCGGCGGCTGTTAAAGGCAATGTGAGCGTCCATTACCATTGGATAACGGAGAATTGTACACCCGGAAGCAGGGACGTGCACAGACATTTGGAGGGGCTATTGCTCTAAACTGGAAAAAGGGCCTCCCCCCCGAGAAAAAATATAAGACCAAAACGATTATTACATTAACTAATTTGAACAGTAATTCACATCATCATCTCATAACAAAATAAGCTAAGGCAACTACTTGCATTCGGTGACTTGATTTTTTAAAATGAAAACCAGTGAAATGTTTTGTTTTGCGGTCCATATCTCATTAAAATATCTAATGTTAGTAACTAAAGAAAAAATGGGGACAATTCAATGTAGTTTGACCATTGTAACTGCTGTGCAGACATACTGATAAAATAGGGCTTCTATCATTATTAATGAAACCAGTTCAATACGCATTATTCTTATTCTTCTCATTCTTTATGAGCACAGTAACGGTAAGGTATCTAATTACTTATTTATTTAGTATTCCATAACTTAATAACAGAGAAGGTCAAATTAAAGTAGAGACATGGCAGAAATCCTACAATGAAGCGGGCAGTGAAGTGTTCTCCTGAGAGAAGGCGATCAAGAAAAGAGAGCGAGCGGCCCCGTTGAGGGAGTTTACCATGGATGTTTGATAGGGGTTTACGGAGCAGATGAAAAGACACAGAAAGACAGAAGCACAATAACAAGTATATGTAGGTGTTTTTTTGTAAATAACCGACGGTGTCAAGAGGAAGTAAAGTCCATGCCATGAGAAAACTCAAAATCCATTTTCCAAAATCCGACACTAGAGGTGGTCTTAACGCACCGGCACCAATAGGCCTACAGTAGCCTATAAATATATATATATATATATATATATATTAGGGCCGGGACTTTAACGCGTTAATTAAGATTAATTAATTACACAAAAATTAACGCGTTAAAAAAAACGCATTTTAATCGCACTTATTTTTGCACCGCGGAACGTTTCCCACTGGATGAGTTTCAGGCGTACCGATTATACTGGAGCACCAACTAACGTTCATGACTTCAGACAACAACAAACCACAGTGAATAACAGTGGGAAATGTTGTTTTAAAAAACGGACGGATGGAAGCGTCGATAAGAGCACGTTTGTGTGCAAATTATGCAAAAAGGAATTTGCATATCACCGCAGCACATCAAGCCTCAAGTATCACCTCAATGCAAAACATATAGCAGCTAGCGTGGAAGCTAGCGTGGACGTTAGCCTCTTTTATCGCGTTCACACCAAAAAGAGCCGGTAATAAAATTAGTTCATGAGAACCTTTTTACCCCCACGTAAAAATAAGAAATATATCAGTAGGTGATTCTCTTTGCCATTGTTTTCATCTAGTCTATACTTTTACAACAATTAAATTCTTGGTTTTGGTGGGCCACCCCAAGATTTTTAGTGGCCCCATTTGGCCATCCCTATGAAACATTTCTGGAGGCGCCACTGGCCTTTACATGTAATAGCCCGCGACATTTTCAATGAAGAACTTGTTTCAGTGTGAACTCATTGACCACAAAAGTGTTTTAAACCACGTAGGCCTACGTTTTTATTATTTATGTTCTATATCGCTAAGTGTGTGATTACACATGTTACGTATTAGGCCTATATATATATACATATATATATATATTAGTGCTGTCAAAATTATCGCGATAACGGCGGTAATTAATTTTTTGAATTAATTGCGTAAAATATTTAACGCATTTAACGCATGTGCAGAATGGCCCGCCCCATACGTGCCACCAGTGGCAGCACCAGGGTATGGCTGGGGTAGGCTACACCCATACCAAGAAATGGCTTAGCCCCACCATGAAAAATGATGTTAAAGTAAGCAAAATAAAGTCTGCCAACTCGCGCGGAGTAAATTGCACAGACAGCAGTTAGTAAGATTGATTTCAGTAGCCACGGTTTTGAAAACTTTTGTCACGTAGTGATCGTCTTCTCAATAGAACATCTTTGATAACGGCGTGGTGTTGTTGCAGGAAGTACCGACGGAGAATACTTTTGCTGTAGTAGGCTACAGGGGTGCACATAACTGGTACGCAGGTTATGTGCGTAATCTGAAATGCGTACCGTCACTTGTGTCACAAAGCGCATTTGCGTACCGACGTACTTGTGAAGCTTTTCCAGAAGGCGGTTAGATCACCGGACGACAGAGTCGGTCTCCGTGTGCACAGACAGGGCTGCTGTTAACGTCGGTCTGTACAACGGAATTGTGCCAAAACTACGCCAACCGGCTGCGGAGGGAGACTTTCCCCCCCCCCCCCTTCACTGGAGAACTGCGCTAAAACAGCTGATCACAACGTTCACACTCTGTGGTCACGAAGTACTCCACTAGCCGCCGCCGCCCCCCCCCCCCCCCCCCCCTCTGTCGACTTTCCTGAAGTACTCCCCCGTTGATAGAAATCAACACGTAATGAATTAAGACCAAGACCCCACGGTTTGATGATTGATAGGTGTGTGGGTTGTCTTTCATTTTGACACACAGAAAAATGTTATAATAAACATAGTAATAATAATAAACTTCTTTCATTTATCTTTCCATTCCCACAACAATATACATAAATAAATGGCATATTTTGGACATAGTTCGAATGGTGACTAATCATGATTAATTAATTTTTAAGCTGTGATTAATCTGATGAAATTTTTTTATCGTTTTGTCAAATTAACGCCACTAATTATTTTAACGCGATTAACGCAGTTTAAAATACCATCTACAAGCTGATGCTGACAGCCCCGCTCCTGCTGCCTGCTTGCGGCAGACCACACTTCCACGCTCACCGGCAGGCACCGACTGGCCATCGGGAGGACCGGGAGGGTGTGTGTATGTGTGGCGAGAGAGAGAGAGAGACCTTACGTGTATTGTTGTTGTTCAACCCAGTCTCATGGCATTTCGTGTTCACCAACACGATTTGTAATCTATTGATTCGTGTTCACCAACACGATTTCCCCCTTTTTTTCGTGTTGCACAGCACGATTTTAAAAGCAATGTATTTCTACTGGTAATGTGTTTCGTGCCTGCAGCACGTCTTTTTCTCCGGTCGGGTCGTGGAAGACCGGAAGCTGTGTGGTTCATAAAAACATGTTCTTACTCAATATCAAGCCACAATTATTGCTTTTATTTTAAATCGTATAATTTCGGACTTTTGTTGCCGTCTGTGAGGAAAATAAATGGGGCTCAGAGCCTCAGAATACTGAAATCTGTATTTTTAAAATCTTTTTTTCCTTCTAATTTGTTTTTCTTTTCAAAATAACACACTGTTATTTACTCACCAATAACACACAATTATCCTTGCTTTTATTTATTGGTTTAATTCCATAATCTCTGGCTTTTTTGGCGTCCGTCAGGAACTGAATTTCAAAATAAAAATAACCGGAAACAGACGTAGGCCTATAAGGGACATTTCGAGCATCATTGCGATTGTCAACATTTCTGAGTTTAGGATGGCCGAAGACACTACACTACCCATAATCCCCAGCTATCGTTTAGGACTACAGTCCCCGTGATTAATCTTCAAACTCTGGGATTGGATGTTGGAGTGGCAGTGCGCCAAGGTTACAACGAGCGTCAAACAGCTGTTTGAACGCCAGACTATCCAAAACTGGAATCGAACGCCCTCCCAGAACTACACGCTGGCTATTGTGTTTCGCAAAATGTTCTATGGGACATCTCTACTGAACGTTTTTGTTTTTCCCACAATTAGAAGTTGCCAGTATTAAACACATTGGTGTGTACAAATTTAAAACATGTAATTACTCAATGGGTGAAAATCGCTTGTGTCCATAATGCGCAGCATTAATATATACCCAAATGACAGCTCATTGTTACTTTGTAAATCTACTCCACTACAATTCAGAGGTTAACCTGGTATTTTTACTCCACTACACTTATTTGAGTTACTTTGCAGATTCTGATTAATGATGTGAAATATAAACAACCCTTAAATCAGACTTTAGTTACACCTGAGTAAAATTCAGGGAAGGTGATTGTCAAGTGCCAACAATTAGGCGAGATATTTGATAGTTGGTGCTTGAGAAGACTAAACATTTATCTGCAGATCTCTATAAAGTATATTCATTACTCGTTATTCTCTACTAATAGTTAATTAAAAACTGTATATAATTGCTATTTTGCACATCCCTTTCAAGATTTCAAGATTTCCTAAGGTTTATTGACATATCATATACACAACTACGGTGTAGTTATGCAATGAATGAAAAACTTGGGTCACAGGTTCCTCAACAGTGCATTACAAGACATCTATCAATATGTGTGTATACCTCCACCATTAAACTGTCAAATTCTGCACATTTCTTATACTATCTACATACATAAGAGTATAATTAATGTGTATAATATCAGTTCAAATAAGTGGTTCAACATAGTTAACATTGCAGGAAAGCAATATATTAGATGTTAAGTACTTTGTCAGGCTTAATATTTATCTGTAGATTAGGCCCAAAATACATTTCTGACCTCCTGCTAAATTATGAACCATCCAGATCTCTCAGGTCTTTGGGGACTGGTCAGCTGTCTGTCCCCAGAGTCAGAACTAAACATGGAGAAGCAGCGTTCAGTTATTATGCTCCAAATATCTGGAACAAACTCCCAGAAACCTGCAGGTCCGCTGCAACTCTGACTACTTTTAAATCCAGGCTGAAGACTTTTCTTTTTGTCGCTGCTTTTAATTGAAACTGAGCCGTTCTGTTCATCAGTAAAGTGGAACTTCTGTGTGAACTATTCATATCTTAAACTGCACTGTAACTTTTTATTCATGTATTTTTTTTTTAATGTTTCTTTTATTATCTTTTTACTGTTTTTAAATGCCTTTGTCTGAATGTCTTTCATTTTTGTAAAGCACCTTGAATTGCCTTGTGTTGAAAGGTGCTATATAAATAAACTTGCCTTGCCTTGCCCTGCCTTGCCTAGATAGATTATGAACCTCCGTCACCGGAAAGGTAATCTCTCTGTTTGTATCTATTACTTATTTATTTGGTGTAAGAGTATTCATCTGTTTTTATCTTTTTGTTATTTATTTGGTGTAAGAGTGTATTCATCTATAGTAATTTCACACACGTGACAATAACACGACGGCATCCATCTTGTGATATAATGTTCTTTCACACACTCAACAACAAAGAAGATGGATGCCGTTTCTTGTTCTTGTTGTTGAAAAATACAAGACATGTTGAATTTAACACGGTATTACATTTCATTTAGCTGACGCTTTTATCCAAAGTGACTTATAACTAAATATATATATATATATACACACGCATATATATATACATATATATATATATATATACATATATATATACATATATATATATATACATATATACATATACATATATATACATACATATACATATATATATACATATACATATATATATATATATTAGGGCCGGGACTCGATTAAAAAAATTAATCTAGTTAATTAGAGGCTTTGTAATTAATTAATCGAAATTAATCGCATTTTTAATCACATATAAATATTTGACCTGAGAACAGTGAGAAGCAATTTTTTTCACATGGATTTTAGTATACCATTAGGCGCATTCACACCGCAGTACTTTTCCCACAAAGGTTCATGAGAATTTAGTTAATGAGAACTCTTTGAACCTGGGGGTGGATTAGGCAAATGAAGCCGCTGACGTCACTTCTTCTTCTTCTGCATTGGGTTTACTGGCAGGCCGCAAACCACTTCACGGCGTATACTGCCGCCCAAAGTCCCCGGCCGGAAGTCCCCGGAGTTGGGGACTGGCTTCAGTAGAAGCTGCTGGGACTCCCAGCAGCTTCTACTGAAGCCTTCCGAGTAAATCGCCAGAACGCGGACACCTCCTCATCTCCACCGCTCCCATGTTTTATTTTGTGTTGCCATAAATTAGTCTCTCTGCGTTTCTGCGCTGGGCTAATGCTAATAATGCTAATGCGAGGATAATACAATTCACAAAACTTTTTGGGAGTTTTACGGGGCGTGGTTTGCAATCCGCCCAGCCAATCAGAAATATAGCTCTTTTCTCACAAGAGAGCCGTGCGAAAGTCCCTGCTCTCTAGCAGCTCTCTGCTCTCTAGCAGGGACTTTCGTGGGGGTAAAAAGGTTCTCATGAACTAATTTTAGTACCTGCTCTTTTTGGTGTGAACGCGATAAAAGAGGCTAACGTCCACGCTAGCTTCCACGCTAGCTGCTATATGTTTTGCATTGAGGTGATACTTGAGGCTTGATGTGCTGCGGTGATATGCGAATTCCTTTTTGCATAATTTGCACACAACCGTGCTCTTATCGACGCTTCCATCCGTCCGTTTTTTAAAACAACATTTCCCACTGTTGTTCACTGTGGTTTGTTGTTGTCTGAAGTCATGAACGTTAGTTGGTGCTCCAGTATAATCGGTACGCCTCAAACTCATCCAGTGAGAAACGTTCCGCGGTGCAAAAATAAGTGCGATTAAAATGCATTAATTTTTTTAACGCGTTAATTTTTGTGTAATTAATTAATCTTAATTAACGCGTTAAAGTCCCGGCCCTAATATATATACATACATACATATATATACATACATACACACATATATATATACATACACACATATATATATATATACACACATATATATGACAGACAGAATATTAATATTAAATATTGAACAGATTATATGAACCCCGTCTCACATAATTTACACGGTATACATTTTGAGTGATATAATGTTATTTCACACACTCAAAATTGATGTTCTGCTGTTGTTGTAGAGAAATTATTTCTGATTTGAGTTACATTTTTGAAAGTACAAGCCAGAGAATTAATCTATTTGTTTTTTCCACATTTATTTTCACAGTGAGGAAGGCGATGAGGATATGGCTTCTGGATGCCCGAGTATTATGGGGAAGATGCCACCAAGGTCAGGAGGTACTGCAGGAGGTGCTCTGATGCTGGCAACTGAAGGGTAAAGACACCTGTGTACTGCAGGAAGTGTCAGGTCCCTCTGTGCTTCACTACCAAAAATAACTTTTACAGGGCATGGCATGACTTACTGGAGTAATACTGTAACATTCAGGGTTTGTATAAAGTTTTTTTTTTACCCAAAAAATGCTTGTTGTATAGTGTGTTGCTAATTTTTTTTAATAAATCTGCTCCAGTTGGAGTCAAATGTTTCCTAAGTTTCCTCATTTTTATTGTGCAAGTAACATGCATCTCATGCAAAGAGGGAACTTCCCACACACACACACACACACACACACACACACACACACACACACACACACACACCACACACACACACACTTAATTATTTATTTATTTTTTAACAATTATTTTTTTATTTTTTTATGGAATGAATACCTATAGTGATAATTAAATGTTGTACAATGATTTTTACAGTCTGGTACCTGAAAAAGGTTAAATGGCACTGATAGAACCAAATGTACCCAAATGTGCCCAAACCTTAGTCCGCTTGGACTTTCTTTTGCTAAATCTCTCTAAAAAGGTCAATTCTCACTTGTTTTGCCTCAATCTTGATACAGGGTACTTATTATATGTTATACTTTGGATTCCTAAAGCTTTTAGGCTACTAACCCATCATTCAAGGGTGGTTTTCACTATAAGTAATGGGTTTTATTTGTGCGGAAACAAAAATGTACACTTTTTGACTATGTTCCATCTGGATTTACTCTGACACTGAAACATCTTTATTGATTCTGACACTTCTACATCCAACTCACAGATGTGACCTTGCTTTGATAAAATAAATTATTCATATAACCCTTTTAGAAGTTAAGTTATAGTCCTTTGTTTTGGGCATGTAATTTTTGAGCCTGAAACCTGAAAAACAGGCTTGGGGCTTAAGAGGTTAAGACTGTGACTCTTAACACACCATCCCCCCGAGAGCCAGACATACTCATTCCCTTTTCAACGCCCCCCTGCAGCCGCTCAGGTGTGAAACCCCCATACAGAATGTCAGTCACTGTGTAAAACTTTTATTTTCTTAAAGACTGTGACTCTAAAAGGCAAGTTTGTGATTTTAACACTTATTTACTGACACTAGGCAGATTGTGGCTTTTTTTCTCTTTTCCTGTGTTACTAAGATACTTTTAGACACACTTTGATGTATGCAACACTTAACAACTAGCAGAATATGAAGTACTTTGTAAAGAATTCGGTTTCTTTTTAATGGCCTAGGCAGATTTTGGCTTTTTTCTCTTGCCAAGATACGTTTAGACACACTTTGAGGTATGCAAAACCTCAAAACTAGAAATGAAGTACACTGTCTGATTAGATTTTTTAAAAAAGATTAATAGTTTAAAGATCTTAATGCCCCCTTGATCATGTCTTTTTTTTAAAAGACTGTTTCTCTAAAAGGCAAGTTTTGTGATTTTAACACTTTTTACTGACACTCGGCAGATTTGAGTGTAATTCTCTCACAAAAGAACTGTAAGTGTAAGATACACTTTTTATGTATGCAAAACCTTAAACATGTTTGAAAATAAAATACTTTGTCTGAATACATTTTCTTTAAAAGGCATTTTTTTATTTTAACGCTATTTCAGTGGAACGATCAAGTTTTTGTTAACATCAATGCTTTTTTCTCTTTTCTTGTGTTACCAAGATACTTTTAGATACAGTTTGGTGTCTGAAAACGTTACAACTGGTAGAATGTCAGTCACTGTGTAACACTTCTATTTTCTTAAAGACTGTGACTCATGAAAATAAATCTCTTGTGAAGAACGAATCATACTTCTTGTCACAGTTGGAACTAGAAAGCTAAATCAGGTCTTGGATATTGAAGGGAAGGATTATTGTATTTTCTAAAAAATCCAATCAGATTTTTGAAGTATTTCTGCTGGCAAATGTGTATTGGCAGTTTTTGAAATATTGCTGTTTGCAAATGTGTTTTGGCGGTTATGTGCTGTATTGTTTAACCATATTGTAATTTTCTTCCCATTTTTAAGATATTTTTAAGGAAAATAAGCTTCTTCTTGTTAAATAGAGGTCAGTTTCATGGGAGCCTGCCTGCAGACCTCCACTCTCAGGACAGTTCCGGTGCAGGCTGCACTCTCAGGACACCTCCACTGTCAGTACAGGAAGTGACGATTCTGACTAACACGTTTTTTTCCCCGCCCACTGAAGGACTCGTTCGATGGAATTTTTCAAATCACAATGGAGACTCATCACGGAGGTGATGAGTCTGCCCACCGTGCACTTTGGGTCGGCCTTGGTCAAGCCCTTTTGACAACCCCAGCCTGGTTCTCGTAAAAGTTTTTCGCTCAAATTACACCATGAAGGAATGTAACGGGAGTTGACAGGGGACTCTGCCCGCCTCACGAGTGCCTATTTTCGGTTTTATTATTTTTATTTTTTTTGGCTATTTCACCCGGGTTCTACCGGGGACATTGCCCGGTCTCGGGTGTCCCCCCACGGCCTGTGTCCAGCCCCCCCCCACTCATCCATATATTAACGGATTTTGACCATTTTTTGTTACATTTTTCTCCTCTCCTCTCACTGATCGAATGGCAAACGCGACCCACTGTCGGAGGGCCTCCGCGCCGGCCCGGCCTAGTGCCGGTGCTCTGGCGGTCGGTTCCTCCGAACTGCAGGTTCGACTCTGATGGCCGGGAGGGTGTGCTGCGTTGGAGTGGGGAACTTCCCCCATTTCCAACCTTCCTTTTCTATCAAAGGTGCTGGAAAAACTAGTTGCTGCTCAGCTCCAGGACCACCTAAACTCCAACAACTTATTTGAGAAGTTCCAGTCTGGTTTCCGCTCAGGCCACAGCACAGAAACTGCCCTGGTCAGGGTCACCAACGACCTGCTGATGACGGCTGATGCTGGCTCTCCCTCTCTCCTCATCCTCCTCGATCTCACTGCAGCTTTCGACACCGTCGATCACGGCATCCTCCTCCATCGTCTGCACTCCACCATCGGACTCTCTGACTCTCCCCTTGACTGGTTCAGATCATACCTCACCGGGAGAACAGAGTAAGTCTCCTTGGGCGAGGCAGAGTCGGGTACCCACAACGTCACCTGTGGTGTCCCTCAAGGATCAGTTCTCGGCCCCACCCTCTTCACACTCTACATGCTCCCCCTTGGCTCTATCATCAGCTGACATGGAGTATCATTTCATTGCTACGCTGATGACACCCAACTGTACCACAGGATCAACCCTACCTCCTCTGCAGCCCTGCCTTCACCCACACTCACTGCCTGCCTGGAGGAGATACAGGCATGGATGAAGCAAAACTTCCTGAAACTCAACAGCTCCAAGACCGAAGCCATTATAGTTGGCACCCAACACCAGGTTCGGTCATCCACCATCACCACCATCACCTTCTCCGGCCAGGACATTACCCTCTCCTCAATAGTCACCAATCTGGGTGTTAAAATTGACGCCCATCTGACCTTTGAAGCCCACATTAAACAGCTGTGCAAGAACTCCTTTTACCACCTCAGGAACATCGCCAAACTCCGCTCCATACTCACTCTGTCTGACGCCGAAAAGCTGGTCCACGCCTTTGTCTCCTCCAGGCTGGACTACTGCAATGCACTCCTCATCGAGATCCCTAACAAAAGCATCCAGAAGCTCCAGTACATACAGAACAGCACTGCTAGGATCCTGATGAGGGTGCGCAAATATGATCACATCACCCCCATCCTTAAAGCACTACACTGGCTACCCATGGAACTGAGGATCGAATTCAAGGTCTCCGTCCTCACCCACCAGTGTGTCCATGGAACTGCCCCTCCCTACCTCAAGGAACTCCTCACCCCCCATACCTCCTTGCGGACCACCCGCTCCAGCAACTCCAACTTCCTCAAACCCCCCAGGACTAAACTCCGTACTATGGGAGACCGGGCCTTCTGCTCGGCTGCTCCCAGTCTGTGGAATGCTCTCCCCGACCAAATGAGAGCACCACAGACCGTGGAGGCTTTTAAAAAAGGCCTCAAAACCCATCTCTTCAAAAGAGCCTTTGCCTAGACTTTTTTATCACCCTTTTATTTTTTTTTATTGCTTTTTATTAATTCTACCGTGTTGTGTAATGTTTATTTATACTGTTCATGCTCACTACTTGTAGCACTTCGGGATTTGAAATCAAATATGAAGTGCTTTATAAATGGAACCCATTATTATTATTATTATTATTACTCTGCGTGTCTCTTCCTTCCCGGGCCGGCCGATATGAAGCGTGACCAAGACGCACCGTACAGGGGTCCCACGGGTCCCGCAGCGGGGTGAAGGTTCCCAGCTGGAACCTCCGCCGCATGTATATATATAAATAAATATATATAGAAGTATATATATATATATATATATATATATATATATATAGGGACACCTTGTATTGTAGTTAATATCAGTACAGTAACAGTTCCGAAACAGGAAATGCACGCAAATACGAAATAAAATCGTATATATATTAAGGCTGTCAGTCGATTGGCAAATTAATCGCACATTTTTTATCTGTTCTAAATGTACCTTAGAGGAATATTTTTCAAGTTTTTAATACTCTTATCAACATATGAGTGGACAAATATGCTTTATGCTAATGTTTATTATCATTTGAACAATGACAAATATTCTCATGAATATTAAACACAACAACCTGTGTGTGTGTGTGTGTGTGTGTGTGTGTGTGTGTGTGTGTGTGTGTGTGTGTGTGTGCAACTCAAGGCATATGCTCGAACGGGAGCTGCCTGGACGCAGCAAACATGTTGCGCACTATCCGTGCTGAGTGTGCTGACTTTTCGTACAATGTCCCACTGTCTGGCTTCCTGCATAAAGTCAAGTGCTCGGCGCAGTTGTGGCGAAATGTCGCTCCTCTGTTTTCATTTAAACAGCTCCTTATATCCGTTAGCGCAGCTAGCTAGCACCAGATGCTAACAACAACAATGCACGTAAGGTCTCTCTCTCGCTCGCTCGGGCCACACATACACACACCCTCCCGGTCCTCCCAATAGCCAGTCGGTGCCTGCCGGTGAGCGTGGAAGTGTGGTCTGCCACAAGCGGGCGGCAGGAGCGGGGCTGTCAGCATCAGCTTGTAGATGGTATTTTAAACTCGATGCGCTCTGAAACTACGGGTCAGCCGAGGAAAAAAAATACACATGCGTTAATCGCGTTAAAATAATTAGTGGCGTTAATTTTTTTAATTATTTATTATTATTAACGCGTTAACTTGACAGCCCTAATATATATATATATATATATCTTGTAAAATACAAGACGACATCTTGTATTTTAGTTACACCCGCTATTGATTAATTCGGTCAAAATTAGACCTTGACACCGTCCACATAGCTATACTGAAATAAAAATAATAGAAAACATTAAGCTTCTTTGATGTAATAATCGGAGCTGAAACCTCTCTGCCATATAACACACACTTCCTTATTTATCTTTGAATAATAACATAAAAATAAAGACGATATACTACAGATGATATGATTAACCGACAGCTGTGGGTATTTGATATAACAAGATGATTTGTCTACTTGTATGATACATATTTTAACTATGTCAGCATGACACCACTTAAGAGGGCAGTAGAAGTTAGTTAAAACCATATTTATTTTCTTAAAATTATTAGCCTCTTATTTATGTCATAAGCCTGAAAATGTTATGTATAATTATGTTACTTACAGCTCTATAGTCTAATTACTGTTTGCTATTACAATAGACTGTTTCACTTCACTCCTACATACTTTATTTCTCCCTTTACTGCACTATTGGATTAAGAATCTGCATATTAAACAATTTGCTAGAAATGATATCCATTTTAGATTCCATTGTGTATTAAAATTTCAATTATTTTCATATTTGGTAGTTATTTTTTCTGCTAGATCCCCTTGATGGACTCCTAAATTGCCCTTGTGGTGTGATGCGGGAGACAATAAAAGGCTTATCTTAAAGTAAACCAACATTCCTCTGTGGTGTTCATGGTATAATCAAGGTGAATTATCAAATGCTTCATTGAAAAACAAAGCAAAACACACAAAAACTGACAAAGTGTTCCAACTTCCTGTTGCCCTTTATTCAAACAACAGAAATGCATTCGCAGAATGCCAGATACCCTCTTTTGTCTCTGATCTCGTTTAAGAAGGTCCACATGTCTTCCATATGTTCAAACCTAAACTTGAATGGCTCCAAGATTGCCTCCATCTCATCCTCGTTACATTCGTCAGGTTTTTCCTCCCAAAGCTTGAGAGCCTCTGTTAGTTGTGCTTCCCCCATGCTCACCGCATCGGGCAAATGCACCTGGTGCACAAATGTTAGTTGTGCCACCACCCATTCCGCTGCCTTCTTGCAGTCCTGCACGATCTTAGATGTTGGCTACGGAAAAGAGAGAGAAAATATATCATGCCCACTGATACATATTAAGCATTAAGTAGCTTTTTGGCAGACTAACCCAAGGAAAGGGCGTCCTCCTTGGATATGATGCATAGAACTAGTAAACAAGCCTACAGTACACTTCCATTGTTTTCTCCACATCTTTCCCAACTGAGACATCAGCTGGATGAGGCTGAAGTTGCTCCTCTTTCTAAAAAACTAAAAAACTTTGAATGTTCAAAATACAAGAGACTATTGCCAGGAACCACCATACTTTTAGTAAAGTATGATATTTTCAACATATTCTTTAGTTTAAGGACTGTCCTCCAACATCGTCCTAAATACTGATTCCACGAGGAAGAATAAATGCAGTAAATATTGACAAAATACATATATTTGTAAAGACAGAGTGGTGAAACAAATAATGAAATTGAAGCTTTAGTGTGAGAGTAGATACAAAGACAACTTAAATGAAATAGATTGCAATGCAAATCTGACCTCAGTGATGTCATCCACCTTCCTCTTCCTCACTCTGAACACTGGAGGCACCTCACCTCGCAGGAGGGCTTTAGATGTCTCCGTCCAGTGGGCAAACATTTTGCCATGACTCAAATAAAAAGGGTTAAACAAAGAAACAAATATACAGGTACTGTTGGTATAACATTGTGTTTTTTAACCATTTCAAAGTTAATCTAACGTCAACATTTTAGTGGTCTCACCTTCCGAGGTCGAAACCTCCATTAGCATGACACACCACCATTTTCGCAAAGCTGGCATGTCAGTCTAAAAAAGGAAAGAAATATATTATCACTGTATGTCTGATTAAATGTCATAATGGGATTTTGAGGTTACTTTGAATGACCAGATCAACTTACAATAGTGAAATCATAGGGTGCATCTAGTATGGTGTAAAGGGCATACTATAGAAAATATATTATTTGATGTTATTATCTTAAAAACAACAGAGAATTCAATCAGACCAATAATGTAGCCTACCATCAACATGAAGATGCCACAGTCATTCCCATACAGTTGCCTGGAGAAACCCTAGCATGTCAGAAAGCATTTAGTTGTTTTGTTATGGTTTGACATTTCTGTTGAATATAAATGATACAAATGGTATAGTATTACCTCTATTTCCAAACCAGTCGTCTCTTTCCACGGTCCAGGATGTATTGACTGAAAGGTTTCTAGAATGAAAAACACAGCTGTATGAAGATCTAAACAGGTCGCTATCAAAATGATCAATATGGTCCTCTTTCATGCACAACACACACCATCAGAGGTGGCAAAAGTACACACTCTTTACTTAAGTAGAAGTACAGATACTTGTGTAAAAAAATAATTTGGTAAAAGTAGAGTAGTAGTACTGATACAACATTTTACTTTAAAAAGTACAGGCTTTGTAATCACACTACAATGTAACTTTAATGGTGCATGATGTGCACACCAAGGGCACCAGAGTATGAGTTTTAAAAGACAAGTGCCACCACCTCCTAATGCTCATCCATTTAATCAGTGATGACCTGACATTTAGAGATGTTATTTAAAGGAGAAACATATCTGCCATAAGTGAAAATTCCTGAATTGAACTACAAACCATTAATGAAATGACTTATGTTTTTAAAGTCCTTGTTAAAGGAGGGAGTAATTATCACATGCTCGGGCACCCAAGGTTCCACACACTGTTAAAGGGGTTAGCATAGTTCTTTAAGTAGACCAGAATTGAAAATAAATTAGTGTAATGCGTTATTGATATTCCACCGGTTTTCACACCATTTTAGGGACTTTATCACATCATTAGAACAGACCACCCAAAGCCACCAAGTAGGAACTTTTAAGTGATGTAATTCTACAACTGTTGTAACTGACCAAAATCTTCTCCCAGAAATGACAGTCTAGAATGCCGTATCCCAGAGTAGATGTTTGGTGGTATCGTGGAACTAAAACCTTGTACTCAGTCTTGCCACAGGATTGGGCTGGGACCTGTGCACTAGCACAGCCAGTGATGTTTTTTATGCAGTTAATCAACATGGCGAAACACCCGAAAGCCAGTAGGGCTAAGAGACCAGTCCCAGGGGGAGTTTAGGCTCCACAGTGTACAAGGATAGCATAGGGGGGCCCAGGGGAGGCCTAGATGTTGCATTCCATGTCCTAACGTACCGATTGATCACGACGGCCTCTTCTAGAGAACATATTACTTTCATACCTTAAATGGTATGAAAGGAGGGAGGGTCAATTTCTCATGAGGAGACAGTTACAAATGCTAGCAGAACAAGACGACCCACCCCCATATACAGAGATGGATGTAAAATATGAGATTGTCCAAATGATGTGATACTTTAAATGATGGAATCAAGTCAAGAGTGAACAAACTAAAATGCTAAAATAGTTTATTTCCATTTCAATTTACTTTACACTATTCCAAAATAGTTTATTTTTATTTCAATTTACTTTACACTATTCCAAGATAGTTTATTTGTATTCTTTATTATTGTATACTATTCTATCATAGTAAATTTCGTGTTTTATAAATCGTGTACTATTCTAAAATGGTTTGTTTCTTTTACACTTTGTAAAAACAAGTGCCTTAAAGGTGGGGTAGGTAAGTTTGAGAAACCGGCTGGAGAAACACTTTTTGTTATATTCCATGGAATGATCTTAACATCCCGATAGCAATGAATATCTGAAGTGCTTTGACAAAAAATACATAACAAAATGTCATCTGTGGAAGCCGTAGTACTGTAAAAAAGCACGACCAATCGTCTTAGCCGGCCCGGCTAAAGTAACTGGATGGCCTACCTGCCTGTCAGCCTTCCATCTGTGCACAAACTTATCTCGTGCCCTCATTGGTCATGTGCGCGTTCGTGTGTGTTGGAGGAGGGGCTGTGTAAGGAAGTGGCAGATTTGTTCCGGTTGTGTATTTTCAAATTCTAGCGCACTCGAGCTGGTTTCTCCAAAATTACCTACCCCACCTTTAATACTGAGCGTGGTATGAGAACGGTTTCTGTGAAAGGAGGGAGAAAGAAATGTTCTGATACCAAGCCATTGCTGCTATTTTAAAATCAATGTTTTATGGCATAATTTAGTTTAAACATACCGTCAGTTTAAATGCTGTTTTATACTGAAAAACCAGAAGTTCTCGCGCACAATGTCTGTTGTCAAGCTTTTATTCTGAAAATCCTTCATCTCCGGTTAGCATTTAGCATGTGGCTAATATTCCTTTTCCTATAGAGGTGAATTTAGTAGCGAAATGACACGGAGTGTTGCACACCGAAACCTACTGATTTCAACACTACAACTATAGACGTCGAGATATTATTATTGCTGAATTTTAAATGAAGGTACAGTCTATTTTAATACGTTTTGTTTACAGACGTGGGTAGCATATGACAACATCCGGAACTACCGGAAATGATAACTGCTGTGAAGTATTTCCAGGATTTTTAAAGTATTGATTACAGCGTTTAAAATGCAATAAATGAAAAGTCATGAAAGACAATATGAGGAGGAAAGGCATGTTTAGTTATATATTGAATGAACAATGTCTGAATCCTCTGTTATGCGCAACAATGAACATTGAAGATCGGAGGAGGGAGGACCCCCTACAGCGCCAACCGGCATACAAGGAGGAGCTATAGGAGGATATTTAAACGGCGGATGTGTGTTTTCTCTGCCCTTTCCTTAGCTCTCGAGAGCCCGAGAACACAGCTGTTTCCTCTCACCGGACAATATCTTCTGCTTGTAACATTACCGCGCCATTTTAAGTACCCATTTGAACCTTCTCAGAGACTCCATTGGTCTCCTTACTTTTAAAGCTTCTCTCCAGGACGCGAGAATAACGAACAAAGCTAATACTATCCATGTGAACATGATTTAAGTGGGGGGTGGACCTAACATGCTTTAGGGGGGTCCGGGGGCATGCTCCCCTGGGAAGATTTTTAATGTTGAAGTTAAAGGTCCCATGTCATGGCCATTTCCACTGATCATAATTCCATTGTTGAGGTCTACTAGAATAGATTTACATTGTGCAATTTTCCAAACTCACATTGGTTCCTCAAACAGCATCTCTGTAAACTACGTGTATTCACTGAATTTCACTCTCTGCCTTTAACGGCTCGTTGTAGCTCCAATAGCTCCAGCCCCACCCTCCCTGTGAGCACAGTGTGCTCTGATTGGTCGGGACGTTGTGAATCGCGCTGAGCTCCGTGGAGGTGTGATTTCCTTGTTTAGCGATACACAGCGAAACACAGCCAAACTCATCCTGAGCACACACAAAGTCACAGCCGAAGTAAAAACAATAAGTGTGGCTTGATATTGAGTAAGAAAAAGGTTGATAAACGCTGTGAGAATGGGTCTACAGAGAGAATGGGTCTGTAGAGAGAATGGGTCTACAGAGAGAATGGGTCTACAGAGAGAATGGGTCTGCAGAGAGAATGGGTCTGCAGAGAGAATGGGTCTGCAGAGAGAATGGGTCTGCAGAGAGAACGGGTCTGCAGAGAGAATGGGTCTGCAGAGAGAACGGGTCTGCAGAGAGAACGGGTCTGCAGAGAGAATGGGTCTGCAGAGAGAATGGGTCTGCAGAGAGAACGGGTCTGCAGAGAGAACGGGTCTGCAGAGAGAACGGGTCTGCAGAGAAAACGGGTCTGCAGAGAGAACGGGTCTGCAGAGAGAACGGGTCTGCAGAGAGAACGGGTCTGCAGAGAGAACGGGTCTGCAGAGAGAACGGGTCTGCAGAGAGAACGGGTCTGCAGAGAGAACGGGTCTGTAGAGAGAACGGGTCTGCAGAGAGAATGGGTCTGCAGAGAGAACGGGTCTGCAGAGAGAACGGGTCTGCAGAGAGAACGGGTCTGCAGAGAGAATGGGTCTGTAGAGAGAATGGGTCTGTAGAGAGAATGGGTCTGCAGAGAGAATGGGTCTGTAGAGAGAATGGGTCTGTAGAGAGAATGGGTCTGCAGAGAGAATGGGTCTGTAGAGAGAATGGGTCTGTAGAGAGAATGGGTCTGCAGAGAGAATGGGTCTGTAGAGAGAACGGGTCTGCAGAGAGAATGGGTCTGTAGAGAGAATGGGTCTGCAGAGAGAATGGGTCTGCAGAGAGAATGGGTCTGCAGAGAGAATGGGTCTGTAGAGAGAATGGGTCTGTAGAGAGAATGGGTCTGCAGAGAGAACGGGTCTGCAGAGAGAATGGGTCTGCAGAGAGAACGGGTCTGCAGAGAGAACGGGTCTGCAGAGAGAACGGGTCTGCAGAGAGAACGGGTCTGCAGAGAGAATGGGTCTGCAGAGAGAATTTCGCCGCGATCCCAACTGTCTGTTATCAGCCTGCAGCCAGGGAGGAGAAATCAGCAGAGCTGCCTGCACTGAGTGAGTGTGTGAGGAAGTCCGTTGATTGATCAATTTGGACCAATCAGCGGGGGCTTAACGTAACGGCTCCGTGGACGTAACGTAACGGCTCCACGGATTGGTCCATTTGGTTCCGGGTAACGCATGACCGTATCGCGTCATAGCTCTGGGCGCGGCTACTGGCCATTCCTACGTCACGATACCCAGGAAGTAAACAATGCACAATGACGTATTTTCTGTGTTAAGAGTTGTACTCGCTACAGGGTGTACTTTGAGGGTTTGTGACTCTGCACACTGTTTACATGCAGAAAAACCTTCATAACACACAAGGGGACGGGTAATAACTGGAAAAGCATGACATGGGACCTTTAAAAGCATCAATCTGGTGCACTTTGAGAGCAAAATTAAGAGATCTATGGATACATCTCTCAACACCCATATGAAACAGAACTGTAAACAGATTTTCTTTTTCTTTATGGATATTTTACAAATCACTCCCATTTTAAATTGTTAAAATAACAAATTATTTTAACGTGCGATTAACGCATGTGTATTTGTCCTAGGCCCGCCCCGTAGTTTCAGAGCCCAAAGGCTTGACGTTGTTGTTGTAGTTGGATGGAGGGAGATTCTAGCGAGAGATATGGATACAAAAAAGGTGTTTTAAACAGCAAGCCAAGCACACAGCTGATGCTGACAGCCCCGTTCCTGCCGCTCGCTTGCGGCAGGAGCGCTTGAATGTTTGCTGGAGAGACGCCTGGACAACAACAGCGATAGCTAAATGGGGGGCTACAGCTTAACATTTTGGAGGACGACGGGCTGCGTTAGATAATTCAGATTACATCCAACGTGTCGACTGCACATCACAGCGCATTGTTCTGACCCACAGTGGGAACTTCAGTCTCATGCTTTGACTGTTATGAAGACAGAGGAGCGGCATTTCGCCGACAACTGTAAACAGGCTTGTCTGTTTGAGCAACTGGCTCAGTGCAGAGAAGTACACAGGGTTGGGAGAGAGTGTGAGAGAGTGAGAGAGAGAGAGGTTCCAGGTTGTTGTGTTGAGAATATTCAGGAGAATATTTGTCATTGTTCCAATGATAATAAACAAACATTTGCATAAAGCATATTTGTCCACTCATATGTTGATAAGTGTATTAAAAACTTGAAAAATATTCCTCTAAGGTACATTTAGAACAGATAAAAAATGTGCGATTAATTTGCGATGAACTATGGACATCATGGGATTAATCGCGATTAAATATAAAAATATATATTAAATATTATTAATAACAACATTTTTTTACTGTCATATAGTATTTCATACCTGTTTTTCATTTATTCTCTTATTTTTTATAAATATAATGATCATATAAAGGTGCCTTTACCTCACTGAGATGAGATTATCAGCCTCTCAGTCTGACAGGAGAGGGATCTCTTCCACCTGGTTGTAAAAGCTCTTTATATCCGTTAGCAGTGGCGGCTGGTGGAAATTATTTTAGGTGGGGCTATTATAATGGTGAATAAACCACAGAGGGACAATTTTGAGAAATGAACCCTTAAATGATGACTTCTGGTGATGTTAGAGATATGAAAAGACTGATCAATACCTCCATAATCTTCAGTGTGGTTAGCTATGAATCTTCCAAAACTTCCAAACACCTTGTCCTGGACATAGTTTCTACAGTAAACTGTGCAACAGTACAGTAGGCCCACACATACTGCAGAACACCGGTTCTTTGGGAACACTCAAAATGAGGAGACTAAATACGAACATTATATGCAGACACAGACGTGGTTCAGAAACACAGAAATATTAGAAAACATACCATTAAGGCAAAAAATCTAGTTTGATGGATGCTGTCAAAACTCAACTATACAATAATATATATGTGTGTGTGTGTGTGTGTGTGTGTGTGTGTGTGTGTGTGTGTGTGTGTGTGTGTGTGTGTGTGTGTGTGTGTGTGTGTGTGTGTGTGTGTGTGTGTGTGTGTGTGTGTGTGTGTGTGTGTGTGTGTGTGTGTGTGTGTGTGTGTGTGTGTGTGTGTGTGTGTGTTTATCACGGGCACATAGTATCTGTCCCCGGCTGTTTGAAGAGCAAGCATGGGAAACAAAAGACAGCGTTTACCTGTTTGCATCTAGCTAGTCACACACACAGTTACAATCACACTCCCTGTAATTGACATAATTAAATTTCATTTCAAACCTTTATTTACCCAGGTGTATCCCATTGAGATCATTGATCTCTTTTTCAAGGGAGACCTGCTCAAGTAGGTTCCACATGAAACATAAAAACATAAACAGAACAACAAAAGGACATCATACAGCATCATTACAGGGATTACAATTTACAATAACTATCCACATGTGCAGGTACCAACAGCTTCCGATTGAGTAGCATCCAACCGAGCTTTAAAAACATTTAGTGGCACCAGATTGTTCAGTTTCCATTTAATTTGCAGACTATTCCAAGACAGAGGAGCTGCGCATCTAAAAGCTGTCTTCCCTAAGACAGTCCTAGCAGTTGGCACATTTAATAAAACCACAGCATTCGATCTCAGGCAGTAGCCACTTACACTTTTCCGTGAGATCAGGGAGCAGATATAGGATGGAAGTTTCCCTAACATGGCTTTGTATATAAAAATGTACCAGTGACTGAGCCTCCGTACAGTTAGTGAAAGCAAACCAGCCCTTGCATACAGGGTACAGTGATGGGTTAATGCTTTACAGTTTGTCACAAATCTCAGTGCACTGTGATACGCAGCATCTAACTTGACCAGGTAATTGGCAGGTGCATTCATATACATCAAATCACCATAGTCCAGCACAGGTAAAAAGGTCACAGTGACTAGCCTTTTCCTGGCTTCAAGCGAGAAACAGGACTTATTCCTGTAGAAGAAACCTAGCCTAACCCTCAGCTTTTTAAGCAGGTTATTGACATGAAGTTTAAAAGTGAGAAAATCATCAAGCCAGATACCAAGGTATTTGTAACAGGTAACCACTTCAAGTTTTATTCCTTGCGTAGTTACAATATCTAAAATAGGCTCTGGTGTCTTTTTAGCTTTAGAAAAGATTATTACCTTGGTTTTCTCAACATTTAAAAGAAGATTTAGTTCAGAGAGCTGAGTCTGAATAATGTTAAAAACATCCTGTAATTTAACACCAGCCTCCTTAATGGAGGGACCTGCACAGTACATCACGGTATCGTCCGCATAAAAATGTAAGGTTGCTTAATAGATAGTTTAGCTTCTCACCATCATTTGCTGTGGCCCACTGATGTTAACGATCGCAACTGAAAGGATGCCTGTCAAACGTAAACACTCAGCCACGTGACTCGCAAACTCTCGCGAGAGTTTTACACAAGACGGATCCTTTCTAGCAATAACCAACTCATACCTCATTCACACCAACTGTGTTTCAGGGCTGGTTCGGAGCTGGAGCTTGAAAAGCCCCGGGTTTTCCTGTTCACATCGCAGCGGAGCAGCCTCTTAGCTCCGGAATCCGGTTCGTTTCAAGCACCAACAAATTGTCCGGCTAGAGCAAAAGCACCGCATACGTCACGCTTACGTCGAGGCGGGGCAGGGGCAGGGGCGGGATCAACTCCTGAACAACAACAAGAAGCCAGCGTTGTATCCAGTTTGTACACAACGATGGAGAAACATAACAAGCAGCAGTGGTCCACTGAAGAGACCAGCTACCTGCTGGGAATCTGGTCTTCCGAAGAGGTACAGAGGAAGCTGGAGCACAATCGGCCATTGTTGTTGTTGTTGTCGGTGTGAGCAGTGAGGGGTTTCCGCGCAGTTTGGCTTTATGAAGCAGGCACGCAAACGGTTACGTCATGACGCAAACAATGACGCAGTGACGCAGCACCAGTCGGACTCTGGGCAGTGTGAAAAGAGCCGGAGCTAAACCGAAGAACCGGTTATGAACCTGAAAAGCTCTAGCACGGAGCTTGAACCGGAGTTGCGTTGGTGTGAATGAGGTATCACAGGCCGTTTCTCAATCTCGAGGATGCTGGCTTGGTAGTCGCGTACTTCCAAGTCACTTCCTTCAGAAACGAAGCAAGTATGCTTCCAAGCCACGGCTTCGGAAAACGAAGAAGAATGGAACAGGCTAAGTGTGCCACTCTCTCTAACGGTTTCAACATAAACTGTACCGAAAATAAATACCTCACGATGTCTATCTAATTATGAACTTGCTTTACTTTCACGGAACACATTTTTGGTGATAACAAATGTAACAAAGTAACATATTTACCAACACATGTTCTACGCCACTACATAATTACATTTAAATGTGTGCTGCGTCGGTTCAGCCATTCTCCGCAAGGGTTTGTGAAATTGGTCCGTGCGCAAAGCATTGTGGGGATTTTAAGGATGCGAAGTCTACCCATGTGCAGCCTCGAAATTTCCCCCAAACCAAGGACGCGGCCTCGGTGGAATTCCAAGTATGCTGGAGATTGGAACAGTACTTCGGCGGCACTCGATGACGTAGCATCCTTGAAATATTGGCTTGGAAGCCAGAATCCTCGCGATTGAGAAACGGCCACAGACTGCATCGGGCGCTGAAATTGCCGCTCCTTTGAGCATCAGATCTGACGACGCTGATTGGCTGAAATTATGTTTCGCCGGCATTGTTTACAGATAGCAACAGTCAGCAATGTGTTGGCTGCTGCTGCTCTGGCACAGCCCCACCTAGTGTCAGCAGAAAGTATTAAAAATAATGATTACAAAAAAATGCAATAAAAAATTTTAAAAATATATTAAATATATTTTAAGATCATGTTTAATCATCTGATTCGTCTGTACATTGCTGTTTTAGTCTGTGTTCTTCTAATTAGTGTCTACAGTGTGTGCCTATTGAGCTGTTTAGAGCCATGTGGGACAAAACCCGATCCTGCCCCTCCCTCTCACTGTCTAAGCGAACGGTGACTGTAAAAACTACACTGCGCATGCTCAGAGTATTGTCCTATGTAATGTGTGTGGCAAAAAAATAATGACCATAAGGGCATAGAGCTGCCATCCCCACCATACGTCATCTCACATCATTCAGAGCTGATTGGCTGTAAGTACGTGTGCCGCGAAAAGTGTGGTGTGTGAAGAGGAGACGAGAGAGCTGCAGTGACGCATCCTAAAACCCGGAAGTAAGCTGCGCATGGCTTCCCTCGACAAAAAAGCAATGAGATTTCTCCATAGGATTTTAGAAAATAGCTCCAAATAAGATCTGTGGGAAACAAACCTGTTAGATAAATGCACGTTTTGTTCAGCCGGATAATATCCACATGTCTACCCTACTTTTATAATTTTCGAATAATAAATCTATTGATTAGATTAGATTTATGATAGACTTTTGAAACTACAAGAAGATAAGGAGGACTTTTACAAAAAAGTAATAGAGATTTTTGTCCAGAAGGATAGGCAAATGGACTTCATCTTCAAGTCAAGGTAAGACTGCAATTTTATTGAAAATTGGATCTTACTAAGAGAGAACAATTCAATATTTAAATGATAAAATTACATTTTTTGGGTATCCTTTTGTTGAACTGTCTGTTTAAAATTAATTGAAGCATCAGACAAAAAAAGCTTTTGAAAATAATATTATATTTTGATTTAGGTCAAAATATAATATTTGTAAACCCGAAGAGTCAGTGCCAGTGCCTCACCAGCCATGAACCTCTCTGCAGAAGCTTATAGACATCTAAGTTTGTTATGCCCCACCACTTTTGTACATATAAAAACGCCACTGGATACACGCTGCGGCCAGGAAGGAAACATGTGACTTATCAGTAACTTTAGACATCGTAACACAATTTTAAACGAGATTTTATTTTAGATTATACATTTGACTCATACCAACTATATAATATTTACCTTGTTCATTCAAAATAAAAATAATATTTTTTTTAATATATTTTACATTTTATTTTTAATGACAATCAAACATGTGGGAAGAGGGGGGGCGGCGCCCCTATGGGCCGGCCGCCTCTGTCCGTTAGCATAGCTAGCTAACCAGATGCTAATAATAACAACAATCCCCGGTACGGTACCACTCTCTCTCTCTCGCTCGCTCACACAAAATGCGCTCGCCACACACACAGAGCCGAGCTTGAGTGACACACAAAGAACCAGAAGTAGTTGTACTGTAATGTAGCATATTATTTCAATGGCATTATTGTATGATCAGTATGTCAGATGAACAGATTAGGGATGTCAACGCGTTGATAACGCAAAAAAAAATTAACGCCACTAAACGCATGTGTATTTTTTTCTCCTCGGCCGCCCCGTAGTTTCAGAGCGCATCGAGTTTAAAATACCATCTACAAGCTGATGCTGACAGCCCCGCTCCTGCCGCCCGCTTGTGGCCGACCACACTTCCACGCTCACCGGCAGGCACCGACTGGCCATCGGGAGGACCGGGAGGGTGTGTATATGTGTGGCGCGAGAGAGAGAGACCTTACGTGTATTGTTGCTGTTAGCATCTGGTGCTAGCTAGCTGCGCTAACGGATATAAGGAGCTGTTTAAATGAAAGCAGAGGAGCGACATTTCGCCGACAACTGCGCCGAGCACTTGACTTTATGCAGGAAGCCAGACAGTGGGACACGAAAAGTCAGCACACTCAGTACGGATAGTGCGCGCAACATGATTGCAGCGTCCAGGCAGCTCCCATTCGAGCATATGCCTTGAGTTGCACATAGCTCCACGATCCATCACACACACACACACACACACACACACACACACACACACACACACACACACACACACACACACACACACACACACACACACACACCATTTGTATTGTATTATTGTACACTGAACAAAAATATAAACGCAACACTTTTGTTTTTGCTCCCATTTTTCATGAGGTGAACTCAAAGATCTAAAATATTTTCTATATACACAAAATAACCATTTCTCTCAAATATTGTTCACAAATCTGAAAAAATCTGTGATAGTGAGCACTTCTCCTTTGCCGAGATAATCCATCCCACCTCACAGGTGTAGCATATCAAGATGCTGATTAGACAGCATGATTATTGCACAGGTGTGCCTTAGGCTGGCCACAATAAAAGGCCACTCTGAAACGTGCATTTTTGCTTTATTGGGGGGGTCTGGGGGGGTCCGAAAACCAGTCAGTATCTGGTGTGAGGGGTAGGGTTAGGGTTAGGGTTAGGCAGCGACGTGCAGTCAGGGGAGGCAGAGCCTCACCTGTCATACTCCAATGTAACGGAAAAACAACTAAAGAAAAACTAAATAGTAATAATAATAACATGTCTCCACTGATCTGTGTTGTAAGTGTGATTTCTGTATGATTCCAATCGCTTTTTATAGTCAAAATCAGCAAATTGGCCGAGCTCCGCTACAACTACATGGGAGCGATGAGGAGTGAGGCAGGGACGAGCTCTGCCTCTCGTAAACCCACAGTAACTGGCTGGAGCGCGGGCACTAATGTAGCGCGGGCACTTATTTTGTGAGCGCGCTCAAGCCAGTTACTGTGTGGTGAGGTGAGGCACAGATGAGCTCTGCCTCAGCTCAGAATGCGTCACCCCACAGAAACTGGCTGGAAAGCGGGCCCTAAGCGCATGCCTGCACCATCTCACTGTCGGTCACCGATGTAATGTTTGTAGATCCCTTTATTACATTTATCCTCGCCATCCATAGTCTCTAAATAACTTATTTCACGTATATATGATATTTAGGCTCGCTGGTCTCATCATACAACGGCAATGAAAAAAGCATCAGGAGAGGCAGCCATAACCTCTGCCGCACTGAAGGGGGCGCACGTGAGCCCACAGGTTCTTGTTGCTACTGTTATTCTACGCAGAGACGGTAGTAGACACAAACAACAAACTAGACTTTTGAAACTAGAGGAAGATAAGGAGGACTTTTACAAAAAAGTAATGGAGATTGTTGTCCAGAAGGATAGCATGGACTTCATCTTCAAGTCAAGGTAAGACCACAATTGTAATGAACATGGGATCTTACTAAGAAAGAACAATCCAATATTTAGATTGTGGGTATCCTTTTGTTGAACAGTCTGTTTAAAATGAATCAAAGCATCAGATTAAAAAAGCTTTTGAAAATAACCGAACATTTCGATTAAGGTCAAAATATAATATTTGTAAATCTGACTCTGAAAGAGTCAGTGCCTCACCAGCCATGAACCTCACCGCACGTCACTGGGGTTAGAGTAATGTTGTGAATCGAGTGGCCTGTGTTCGTCGTCCATAACATACGCCTGCCCATACCATAACCTCACCACCACCATGGGCCACTCGATTCACAACATTACCCTAACCCTACCCCTCACACCAGATACTGACTGGTTTTCGGACCCCCCCAGACCCCCCAATAAAGCAAAAATGCACGTTTCAGAGTGGCCTTTTATTGTGGCCAGCCTAAGGCACACCTGTGCAATAATCATGCTGTCTAATCAGCATCTTGATATGCCACACCTGTGAGGTAGGATGGATTATCTCGGCAAAGGAGAAGTGCTCACTATCACAGATGTTTTCAGATTTGTGAACAATATTTGAGAGAAATGGTTATTTTGTGTATATAGAAAATGTTTTAGATCTTTGAGTTCATCTCATGAAAAATGGGAGCAAAAACAAAAGTGTTGCGTTTATATTTTTGTTCAGTGTATGAGAGAGGTTCCAGGTTGAATTGAGGCAAATATTTGTAATGTTCAGAGGTTGTTGTGTTTAATATTCATGAGAATATTTGTCATTGTTCAAATAATAATAAACATTAGCATAAAGCATATTTGTCCACTCATATGTTGATAAGAGTATTAAAAACTTGAAGGTACATTTAGAACAGATCAAAAATGTGCGATTAATCGCGATTAACTATGGACAATCATGCGATTAAATATTGTAATCGACTGACAGCCCTAGAACAGATTCCACTGGGCTTACAACTAAACACACAGTCACGCAAAAACTGTGGCATGCGTACAGCTCCTTATGTACTGCATTTTTGAAGTGCTGGAGCGGCATTCGGGTGCGCTCCGCCAACACTACACCACGTGATGACACGTTACGCTCGTGTTGTGTTCATGGAAACTCTCCTTGGTCTGGAAAAACAGGCAGTCGCGTGTTTCATTATATTGCGGTCTAGATTTCTTAAATTTGTTTGCGTGTTTACAAATTACCTTGAGGGCCGTATCAAATGGTCTCGCGGACCGTATAGCCTACGGCCCGGAAGTTCCCCACCCCTGCCCTAAAGGAGTACCCTTTCCGTAAGCATCGCTAAGTAACACTCAGAGCTAACGCTATACTGGAGAGAAATTATGTGTAAAGAAGCAGGATATTGTAGAGCCGATGAAAGGGAGTCAGAGGCGGTGTATTCAGAATGGACTTCCACACTTTATTATCCGTTAATCAAAACACCAGTACATGTGCTGCTCTGTATGATAAGCTAGCATGAATGACAACAAACCCCGGTACCCTCACTAACGGGTCCGGGTTGCAACACACACTAATCACACGGTGAATTATGTACAAATAATGTGTCACCACAATATAAAAAGGTACTGTTCTTGTGGTAAACCCTCGAGAGACAAACCGTTTGAGCTCCATACTGTTTCAGAAATAATCCTTGATGTGGTTTGGAACATAATATGGCGTTTAATCACGGCATCGTTTAGCTGAGTTTCTGCTGGTGGACAGCCTTCTCTTCACAGAGTTCACTGCTTGCATGCAGCAGCTCCGAAGGGGTGTGGTCAGCAGCAGCTCAGTTACATTACATTACATTACATTGCATTTAGCTGACGCTTTTATCCAAAGCGACTTACAATAAGTGCGTTACATTTAAAGGGCCAGACACAGAATCAGCCCTTTAGTAACAGGGCTGAAATAGAGGGGTATGAGGCTACAATGGGTGATCTCAGGGTCGGCGTCATGGGGGGTCATTCGAGGGCCATGCCCCCCCAAATGAGTCACTGTGCCCCCCCAACGCAGGGTGGGCAAGCCTTGTCACTTTGCCGTTTTTTTTTAATCATAGAAGTGAAAACGTTTCCACTAAAGGTTTTTTGTGTGAAATATATCAGAAATAAATAATACAAATATAAAACACAGCCTGAGGTGTGCTCACTGCTGCTCTCTGATTGGTGTGTTGCTTGACCAATGACCCCCGACTTTTGTTTTGTTATCATTACGTGGCTGTGTGTTTTAGATGAAAGCCGGTGGCAATCTGTTCATCTGTTACACTGATTATACAGTAAAGCCATCGAAAATAATATGATATACAGTACAGTACAAGTAGCCTACTTCTGGGTCTCTGTGTTTCATTCAAGCTCGGCTCTCTGTGTGTGTGGCACGATCGCATTTTGTGAGTGCGCGAGCGGTAACGTGGAATGTTGTTGTTAGCATCCGGTTAGCTAGCTATGCTAACAGATATAAAGAGCTGTTTCTACACCAAGGTGGAGGAGAGTCCTCTCCTGTCAGTCTGAGAGGATCGTATAACCTCAGCTCAGTGAGGTAAGGACTCTCTCAGTGTTTAGATAGTTCACTTTAGTGTAAGTTATCTCAGTGGGTCTCAAACGGTTTGGTCACCATTTATGTAAACAAGTATTTGCGAGGAACACATGTATATGATCATTAGCCTATAGCCTAGTTATTAAAAAAATAAGAGAATAAATGAAAAACGGGTATGAAATACTATAGGACAGTAACACAAGAATACAGTTTAAAAGGGGAGTGATTAGTAAAATATCCATAAAGAAAAAGTAAATCTGTGTAGGCCTACAGTTCTGTTTCATATGAATGCTGAGAGATGTAGGCTATCCATAGATCTCTTCATTTTGCTCTCAAAGTGCACCAGATTGATGCATTTAACTTCAATATTTTAAAAATAATCTTCCCCGGGGAGCATGCCCCCAGACCCTCCTGGAGGAGGTTAGGTCCACCCCCACCTAAAACATGTTCACATGGATAGGATACAAAATACATTTGCACACTTTTTATATGGTGGCCGATGTCCATATGTTTCTGTTTTGGTGGTTGTGCCACAACCGTGCATGTATGCACAGGTCATAGGTGCGCTAGGAAATAGCACATACACCCCTCAATGTGTGTGAAAGACAATAGACTTTACAGCATGTTTTTTTAAATTGAAATTGCGTTGGTGTTTGTGTGTTGGTTGTTGACGGCAGTGTGTGCCCCCCCTTGGTAAATGATTGCCCCCCCATTCGATTTGTTCTAGAGCCGACCCTGGGTGATCTGATTGGTATTTTTGAGCAAAACCCTAAAGAGACATGTTTTGTATAGATATGGCCCTATAATAGATTGTTCAAATATAACATAAGTGAGCTTTAAAGGGATTTACACATGTATTATCACAAAATAAGTGATAGTACATCTGAACAACAAAAAGGACCACATACAACTTTATTCATGTATATTTATCATTTTCATTCAGGTTGACAATTTTGAGCATTGGGTTTAACAGCCTACTGTAACAAGTTGTAATTTTCTTCCTGAAAAAAATAAGCGTTAATAAATAAATGAGTAATATAAAGGCATCAACAGGTCCGCTCAGCAGGACTCCGAATAACTACAGAGAGCAGGGTTATTAATGTGCAGTGCAGGTGTGTGTGGAACAGGAACACACTGCTGCTGCTCTGGCAGAGATAACTGTGTCTTTTAGTAGTAGAAGTAGATCAGCGAACATATCTGCAAACCCAAACTCCATAAAAACTCTCTGCAGTGACTGACACAGTCGATCCAGATCTATCAGCTGTCGCTGTCATCACAAACGGAAGTCGCTTAACGTGACGTCTCATTGCTCTTAAAACACATCTCCTTTCTTCCTCTCTCTTCAAGTGGTGGGAGCACCGGGAGGGACTAAGACTCAAGTGAGGGGGGCAGGGATGTAAGTTAAGCGACTTGTACCCCCATGGATGTATAATAAGAACATGTACCCCCGGACTGACGGGGACTGTGCGCTTAAACAAACTCCAGGAGATGGCAGTAGTGATGGCGAGATGAAGCCTTATGAAGCTTTGAAGCTTTCCAGCCTTCGCAAAAGGGTTCATCTCATGAGGCTTCATCATGGGCTTCATTTGAACACAAACCCCCTGTTGGTCAAAGTGTGTAAAACAGGCAGATTGGACTATCTCATACCGAGTTCCCAATGAGTAAAGCCTTAGAATAACTCTAAACAACGAACATTACATATTTTCATGTTAACAATATTGTTTTTATTCCAGTTGAATGATTGTGATTGAAAAGCCTAAGGAGGCTGGTACACATTGCAAAGAGGGATTTGTATTCCTTAATAATATTCGTAAACGTAACCATGTTGTAGCCTGAGAAAGGCTAAACCATATCAACGACTACATTTATTAACTACATTATCTCATTTAGCTGTAGCTTTTATAAACAACAAAAAAGACGTATTGTTCAGTCGTTGAACCAGGGACCCTGCGGTCGTGAGTCAACTGCTTTCCAGCTGAGCCACGGCACACATGATGAATTTCACCGAAAACACTGCAATATATTTATTCATGTTTTTATTCCGACATTTATTTATGCTTGTATCCGTTTATGACATGTTCCGACCTCTATATAAGTGAGGGTCTGAGCTCTTTTAATTCCATCGTGTCACCAGCGGGCCCGGGTACAGGAAGGGTAATATGGTTCTTATTATACATCCATGGGTATTATGAGCGTTGTGGTTCAACCGATCTGAATCGCTTCCTGAAGCAGTCACGTGGTATCGACAGGCAGCGAGGCTTCGTTTGTCATCGGTGACGTCACTGGCCCAACACGATACAAGCCTTGATACAAGCTTCACAAAAAGCTTCGGGGATTACTCGACACACGCTCCGAAGCCTCGGCGCAATACGTAACATCACTAGATGGCAGTACTGCAACACGAAGAAAAGCTGTAGAGGAAGTGACGGAATTACGTTGGGTAACTTCCTGTACACACTCAGGGTCCGGTCCGTTCCGCAAATCGTCCGCTGTTCTGGTTTAGAAGGCCAAATAGCAACATTTCGGTAAGTTCAAACCATTTAAATGCATTCATGTTATTTCTTTCCAATTGAATTGAAAGAAAATTGAATAGTGAATGTTTTATTATTTATATTGAAATGATTATAATTACCCTTCATTCACCTTACACGACCTTTGAGCAAAAGTCCTTGACAGTCAGAGCTCTCGCTTCTTACGTCGACGTTAGCTAACCGGTGAGCTTTACCCTTCACTCACTAAACACACACAGTCTGACTAAACTCACCGTCTGATCCACTTATTGCCCACTAAACTGCTGGGATTAACTGCCCGATGTCACTGGGTTATTCTGTGTGTGCTTTGCAAAATACTGTAGACTAACATCAGCTAAACATTGGACATGTTACGTAAGTTAGCTAGCAATATTTGCATCAGGGTAAGCTGAGGTCAATGATTCCCGGTTTAAGTGTATGTATAGTTCTGTGCCTCAGAATATGACTTTGTACAAAGTAAGACAATGCTATCACGTTAGCAGCTGAGAAACGCTAAGGTTACACCATCGCTCAGAGCAGGCCATATTTATGAGGGTCTTTTTGAGTGAGTGTTTAGGATAGATGGAGTATCCTTCGGACTAAAGGCTACAGTAACGGTTAACATAAACTAGGGTTCTGATGATAACCCAATGTAGAACAATGTCACCGTTAAGTGTCTGTCAGAATCAACCTAGCGCTGTTTGGATTCTGACAGACATCTGGGAGAAGAGAGACACTGTTAACCAGGGGCGGATCTAGAAAAATATTCATGGGGTGGCAAGAGGGTGGCAGGAGAATTTCAGGGGTGGCATCCCCTGGCAGAAGTATATGCTGATTTAATCGCAATCAATCAATGTTAACTTGGAAAGCCACAATATTAATATGTTAACTCAATAACATTTGGTGACATTATTGTGGCACATCAGTAAAGCCTTACATATAAATATATAAGGTGGCAGACATAATTTCATGAATTTTAACTGAACAATACCAGGGGTACCAAATGTATGCAGACTGCTGCAATAAGTACATTAATTAACTGTCTCATCGATGTTTGTCTGAATGAATATGATACTATTAACAATCATATTATTCCTATCAGCTGTCAATCACTGTTATGATTCACATATTCAGTGTTATTATTAAATAAACTATATTTGTTGGAGGAGATAATGATGAATGTTCCTCAAGATGCTTGCTCACCCTCCTTCAAATTTGAAAGACAAGTAATTACTATCATATATCAAAAGAACAGTTCAGCGCCCCACAACTTCATTGCAAACAGTTACAACCTTGACTTTACATCAGAAAGAACAAACATTAAAGAAGTGACTAACTGCATCAGTTAGGGTTAAAAACGTGTATTCAGCTAAAACATCGCTGCAGTTATTATCCAGTGGAAGGTCCTTACCTACTGGCCTAGTTCAATCAAAGTGGTTACTTTCTGTTGGCTGGGCAGTGAAGTTTTACACACCGTCTGATTTGACTTTCTCAGGACTTCAAACAGTTTTTTGGGGGCAGAACCCCTCAAAGACGAAAAATGTTATACACACGTAAGGTCATCATTTTAACAGTTTATTATTCTCATCGACTCATCCGTGAGCAGAGCATCAAGTTGGCATGCCTATAACAGCTGAATGTGGCGATTACCATCTTGATCAGCAAAACGCCTCACAAACGATTTAAAGCTATGGTGCGTTTTGATTCAATGCTGAGTACAGCCAAACTTGACAGGCTCTTCTCTGTCATTGTAGACCGCAAACAGTATTTGTGTTGGGTAACCTATGGTAGGGCTAACCCATACAGTGGTGGGGCTCAAGTCAGTATTTGCAATGTAATTACATACCCGCTCCCCTTGACAGTGAAACGCCACGCGTGAGGTTCAGATTATTTCCCTGTCTCAATCCAAATTGAACTGTATGAAATAAAAAGGCACATTTGTGTTGTAGTAAATAAAAAGGACGACCTGGAGCCAATCCTGCAATTTCCCCACAAGTGAAAGAGTTGACGTGCTGAAAACCCAACCCCTGCAGGGGGGTCTGGGGGGATTCTCCCCCAGGAGATTTTTTGAAATACTAACATAAAATACACATTCTGGTACTCTCTTGAGAAGACAAATAAATACATCTATTACTCCACGACATATTTAAAAAAATGAATGGTATTTCGTTTTGTGTTACTTTGTTCTGAAAGCTGAACCTGCTGCTCCTCACAGAGAGAAGAGGGAAGAGGCTGTGAATTACTTTACATTGTGGATAAGGGTGGATAGCCCCCATTGTTCTGTGTGTCAACATGAAAGACAGCCCACACACCTATCAATCATCAAACCGTGGGGTCTGATTTCATTACGTGTTGATTTCTATCAACACGTAATGTTGTATTGATGTATCGGGACTTCCTGCAACAACACCACGCCGTTATCTTGATTCTGATTGGCCAGAAGACATTATCAAAGATGTTCTATTGGGAAGACGATCACTACGTGACAAAAGTTTTCAAAGCCGTTTCTGGTCTTCGGTATTTCCAGACAAGTGGCTGCTGAAATCAATCTTACTAACTGCTGTCTGTGCAATTTACTCCGCGAGTTGGCGGACTTTATTTTGCTTACCTTAACATCATTTTTCATGGTGGGGCTAAGCCATTTCTCGGTATGGCTGTAGCCTACCCCAGCCATACCCTGACCCTGACCCAAATACCTCATTCCTTCCGTCTACTTGGATCCGAAATGCTTCTCGTTTTGCGCTGTCCCCCGTTCAAATGAAATCGCCGCCAATCATATTTCCACGCTTGCGCCAGGGAGGGGAGGGGTTACAAGGCTCGCGTCTTGTGCTGCATTCACTTGCACTCGGACATTAGAGATTTTCTCTCATAAATGTCCGATGAGCCACAACTTTTCTTTCAAAACAAAGCTGCCAACTGGGGTGGCAGCTGGGGTGGCAAGGCATTTTTCTGAGGTGGCAGCTGCCACCCCGTGCCACCCTGTAGAACCGCCACTGCTGTTAACCTCTAACACGTAGAAACTGTTATCCTTCAAGTATATTATATAATTTATATAAGTATACGATAATGCTTCCATGCTTTTTCTGCACTGTTTCTCATCAGTAATGTGTGTGATTTCAGCGTTGAAGACGTGATGGCTGCAACCCTGCGTTCCCTTTACTCTGTGTCAAGGCCAGGTAAGAGTCTCTTCCTCCCCCCTCTAACCCTAACCCCCCCCCCAAGGAAACAGTACCAGTGCAACCAGCATGGTCGTAGTCCAACTATAACTTAAATAAATTAGATAGTTTGGAAATGACACAACTCAAGTTGTAAAGTAATATAGGTGTGTCAATAATATAATCCATTTCAGATTGAAAAATAGATCTGCCTGCTATAAGCAAATGGCCATAGACCGGAAGTTATGTCTTTGTCACAGTGACATGTTGTAAAACACATTAGACCTTTCTCGACTCCCCTCCTCGAGACTTAGTCCCGCCCACAGGAGATGCGAGCGGAGGACTGAGGAGGGGAACCGAGGAGAGAGGAGGGGAAGCAGCAGGCGGTTAGAGAAATGAGAACTCCTCTCCTCTGAGCGGTCATTTTAAAGAGACGTCCATTAATGATGACAGGAGGCACAGCAGCCCTCTGTCTGATGGACAGATGTGTTCATGACCACTTATTTATTTACTTTGATTCATTCACAGTGCGGTATAATGAGACAATAACAGGCTGCAGATGAGGACAGAATGTAGTATAAGTTCTCATGAACACAGTTCTGCCCATCAGACAGAGTGTTGCTGTGCCTCCTGTCACCATTAGCATGCAGAGCTGTCATTGGTTGAGATCAGTCCAGCCGTGCGTCAAGTCTCTTTTAAACATCACTGTTGCCGGAAATACATCCCCAGAGGATACATCAGTGTCCTCGGTGATAGCTCCTCCAGAGACTCTCCTCCATGCTCCATCTTCGGTGTGCATTTAGAGAAATGAGATGTCCTTCATTACGGCGCGCTGAAATCGAGTCCGGGTCACTACCGGAGGACCGAGGAGGCGGAACTTAGAGACATGAGAAAGGGCTCTTGAGAGCTTTGTAGCATCCTTTAGTTGTCTAGTCACTGAGATCTTAATGATTATTCAATTTTTCCTTTCAGGCACTTTTGTGGCCAGCCATAATCTAACGAGGTCTTTCGGTGTGTCCTCACAAAGAGAAGGGTTCAGTAAGTAACACAACGTGTGTGTGTGTGTGTGTGTGTGTGTGTGTGTGTGTGTGTGTGTGTGTGTGTGTGTGTGTGTGTGTGTGTGTGGTGTGTGTGTGTGTGTGTGTGTGTGTGTGTGTGTGTGTGTGTGTGTGTGTGGTGTGTGTGTGTGTGTGTGTGTGTGTGTGTGTGTGTGTGTGTGTGTGTGTGTGTGTGTGTGTGTGTGTGTGTGTGTGTGTGTGTGTGTGTGTGTGTGTGTGTGTGTGTGTGTGTGTGTGTGTGTGTGTGTGTGTGTGTGTGTGTGTGTGTGTGTGTGTGTGTGTGTGTGTGTGTGTGTGTGTGTGTGTGTGTGTGTGTGTTTGTGTGTGTGTGTGTGTGTGTGTGTGTGTGTGTGTGTGTGTGTGTGTGTGTGTGTGTGTGTGTGTGTGTGTGTGTGTGTGTGTGTGTGTGTGTGTGTGTGTGTGTGTGTGTGTGTGTGTGTGTGTGTGAGTGGGGTTGTGTGTGTGATGTGTGTAGCAATCCTTCTTCGCCCCCGCGAGCGCCCCCTCTTTCCTCGCGCCTAATCAAGGTTTTTTTTGTCTTCCGCCCCCTGTTCCTTCCCGTCTCCTTTCCTCCTTCTCCTCCTTCTCTTTTCACGTCTGGGGCCTTCCTTGTCCCTAGACTCCCCAAACAGAAAAAAAACTAAAATGATATTTAAAAATAGAAGCTTAAGGGTTGTTGAGAACAATCGTTTTAATGATTTCACATTTTAAGGTTAAATCCATTCTGATTTATAGATGGAGCGATATATAAAAATCACACGTGTGTCCTTTGGGGTACAACAAAAGTAAAGAAAATACATTTTCTTCAGATTTTTTCTCATCTTTTCATTTAAACAAAGCAGACAAAAAAAGCTTCAATGGCTGGTAATCATAACCAGAGATCTTCCTTATCCTAAATATACAAAAGTCACTCTCCTCCCCCATCTTGGCACCAATCATGTCACCTTGATGCCCCGGCCACACGAGGACGAAAACGGTCGTTTGCGTTACTGTTTAGTGTCATATAGACCATTCGGCCACACGAGGACGACCGAATACGGCACTAAACGACTGAGGAAACGACAACGGGACCCAAGGTGGATAGAACGGCATACGCAACGCTCTGGGGGGTCCAACGGCTCCGTGGGTGCGCCCTATACGATCATTTTCTGATAGTGATTGCGCAATAGCAATAGCCCCGCCTCTCCCCACCTCTGCTGCTCACCTCCGCGTACCCCGCGCCATTGCTGATGTGTTTCGCCACCAACAACAACAACAATGGCGGATCGCAGAGTTGCTATCGTGCTCCGGACGCTACTGACCATGCTACAGTTCTTTGTGCAACATCTACAGCAGACTTACACATCCGGGGGGGATCTTACTCGCTGCTTTTGTGGATATGTACTGCAGCTTCAGCGATCATTTTCTGATAATGATTGCGCAATAGCCCCGCCTCTCCCCACCTCTGCTGCTCACCCCCGCGTCAAAGTAAACTGCACACTGAATTCAGATTATTTATCTTTCTCTCGATATGGACATAAACGCGAGTGAAGTCTAATCTGACAGGACGGAGACACCTCTCAAACTACCTAGTTATAAATATGTTTATTTTTACTGTCGGCCGGGTCACTCATTACTGGATCAGCTGCTGCATGAAACAGACACTGGCGCTGTCTGAAGAGAGGGAGGAAAAAGAGAGGCTCCGTGTATTTTATTATTATATTATATAGAGTCGTTATTCATTTGTTTTAAAGCTCAATAAATAACAAAGAAGACCTTTGACCGGCACTTTTATAATTTTGTCGGAAGGTTTAAACTTTAATTCACGTTGACTGGCGAAAAACTCTGCCCGGTTCCCTCGGCCCCCACCGCGGAGAATAAACAGAAGGGCAACCATGACAACCATGCTTCTTCGCTGCTTTTGTGGAGGAAGTTACAGCGCCACGTACAGGCTCCTGCATATGTACTGCAGCTTCTCCAGCGGTTGGAGCTAAACGGAGCTGTCTCGTGTGGACAGACACTATCCGGATAACTATTGCGTGTGGACGGAAGCTTGTTTGCGGTTGCGTTTGCGTTAATCCTATGCGTTTAGCCGTTTTCGTCCTCGTGTGGCCGGGGTCTGAGAAGCAGCTGGGTAGGCCATATTGTGATAAGGCAAGAGAAAGCATGAATCTTGAGATTACACGAGATTAGCTGCTGCAGGACGGGTATTGCAGAATCTCTACCGATGTACTCATTTCTAGCAGTTCTAGGAATATAGGTTCATGTCACACTACCCTAATTGCAGCAACTTGCAAAGGTTACAAAGCTTCTGGCCATGGCAACGTAATGGATAGCATTATTTTAATAATGAAAAATGTTAATCCAATTCCACACAATTATGTTCTATCAGTCGCTGATTGTTAATTTTTCAAATCGTAATAAAGCTGCTTCACCTGGTCTTGGCCTTAGCTTAGCATGTAGCATCCTGATTTGTTTCTGAAGGAGAAGCTTTCAGAGCCAGAATAATGGGAAGGAGCTAGGGCAATACTTCAATTGATCATCTTTCAATGGTATTGTATTGTGAAATCATAAATTGAGATATGCAGTTTCTCAATTGCGTCATCTAAAAGGATAATAACAAGCACATTCTAACTCAAATTTCTCAAAAATAAAATGTCTCTGTAAATAAGGTAATATTTGTAACTATTTGATCAATCTGATGGAGAACGTATAAGTATACACAGTATAAGCAGCTCACCTGTTGTGTTTGTGTGTGCAGAGTATGTCAATGCCAAAGACATCCCCACAGACATGAAGTCCATCACAGACCGGGCGGCTCAGACTCTGCTGTGGACGGAGCTCTTCAGAGGTCAGCTCAGCATGGTCATATTTTAAAATGTCTCCTGTGAAGGTTAATGCATGTACACAGTTAATGTGGTCGAATGGAGCTGTTTTCCACAGATCTGCTATCTGTCCCTGTGATCTGTGTCAGTTTGACGGATGTTCTCTTCTCATTCAAACATGACTGATTGTGTTGTGATGTCAGGTCTTGGCATGACAATGAGCTACCTGTTTAGAGAGCCCGCCACCATCAACTACCCGTTTGAGAAGGGGGCCCCTGTCCCCCCGCTTCAGAGGAGAACACGCACTGCGCAGGTGAGGATGACCCCCTTGTTTTTTTTATTGCAAGGTCATTGTCAACTGCTAGCTTAAAGCTATGTGCGGCATTCAGGGCATTAGCATAGCAGCAAAGAACTACGTGCTATGTAAAGCTAATGGTATCCCTCTGCACTGCACTCATTGGGCGGTTAGCTTTTATAATGACCTCCCAACACAAAACGTACTTTTGGAACCAGATGGATTGAATTTGTTAAGCTTATTGGCCAAAGCTTAGAATGACATTTTTCTTAATTTGTCTTTGGAGTCATAGCACAGTCCATAACAGCTTAACAGTCTTTGTGATGATGTTACACCAGGTATCCTTCAGGAGAGGAGCGCTGCATCGCCTGCAAGCTGTGTGAAGCCATTTGCCCTGCACAGGTACGCACGCACGCACACACACACACGCACACACACACACACACACACACACACACACACACACTCTCCCAGATCAAAGAATAGCTCTATCAGTGCGTCTCTTTGTTTCTGACCATGTGTATGTGCAGGCCATCACCATCGAAGCAGAGACTCGTGCTGACGGCAGCAGGAGGACGACTCGCTACGACATCGACATGACCAAATGCATCTACTGCGGCTTCTGTCAGGAGGCATGTCCTGTGGATGCCATCGTAGAGGTGTGTGTGTAATCCTGACGATGTGTGACACACAGGGTGTCAGCATGTTTAGACGAATAGACTGCAGATTGCATGATAGTAGGAAAGTCCTTTAAATAATATTAATAACTTGGATTTATATAGCGCCTTTCACGAAAGCCAAGGACGCTTTAAACAGTCATTGTTTTTGTTTATTAGCATGATATGGATTTGGTATTGAGAATCTTGGAATTTCACTGCTATTGATAAATTAGAGAATACCTTAATTCGTCCCATAGAGGGGAACATAAAAGAGGCTCTGCATTTGACCCCTCCTAGTGTTAGGAGCAGTGGGCTGCCATTATGTCCGGCACCCCGGGGAGCAGTGTAGGGAACGCTGCCTTGCTCAGGGACACCTCGGTAGCACTTGGTCTTTCTAGGGACTTGAACCGACGACCTTCTGATTCCAAGCAAGTCCCTACGGACACTTCTGGTAACATGACTCCCCTCAGTGATCACAATCAGGAGACACGGTTTTCTTTTCTTTATGTTGATTCCATTCCAAATTAAAGTTAATTTATTGCCATGTCCCAAAGGAAAGGGGCAGGGTGAACAATGGACTATGGAGGGAGAACAACAGACTGTGGAGGGAGAACAACAGACTATGGAGGGAGAACAACAGACTGTGGAGGGAGAACAACAGACTATGGAGGGAGAACAACAGACTATGGAGGGAGAACAACAGACTATGGAGGGAGAAACAAACAGACTATGGAGGGAGAACACAGACTGTGGAGGGAGAACAACAGACTTGGAGGGAGAACCACAGACTATGGAGGGGAGAACAACAGACTATGGAGGGAGAATACAGACTATGGAGGGAGAACAACAGACTATGGAGGGAGAACAACAGACTATGGAGGGAGAACAACAGACTATGGAGGGAGAACAACAGACTATGGAGGGAGAACAACAGACTATGGAGGGAGAACAACAGACTATGGAGGGAGAACAACAGACTATGGAGGGAGAACAACAGACTATGGAGGGAGAACAACAGACTATGGAGGGAGAACAACAGACTGTGGAGGGAGAACACAGACTATGGAGGGAGAACAACAGACTATGGAGGGAGAACAACAGACTATGGAGGGAGAACACAGACTATGGAGGGAGAACAACAGACTATGGAGGGAGAACAACAGACTATGACTATGGAGGGAGAACAACAGACTATGGAGGGAGAACAACAGACTATTGGAGGGAGAACAACCGACTGTGGATGGAGAACAACAGACTGTGGAGGGTGAACAACAGACTGTGGAGGGTGAACACAGACTGTGGAGGGTGAAACAACAGACTGTGGAGGGTGAACAACAGACTGTGGAGGGAGAACAACAGACTATGGAGGGAGAACAACAGACTATGGAGGGAGAACAACAGACTGTGGAGGGAGAACAACAGACTGTGGAGGGTGAACAACAGACTGTGGAGGGTGAACAACAGACTGTGGAGGGTGAACAACAGACTGTGGAGGGAGAACAACAGACTGTGGAGGGAGAACAACAGACTATGGAGGGAGAACAACAGACTATGGAGGGAGAACAACAGACTGTGGAGGGAGAACAACAGACTGTGGAGGGTGAACAACAGACTATGGAGGGAGAACAACAGACTATGGAGGGTGAACAACAGACTATGGAGGGTAATTGACCCAAATTGACAACTAGGGTTGGGTACCGAACTCCGGTTCCGATACAGGGCGGGTCGGGAAATGTAGCGAGCACAGGACCAGGGTTGGGAAGCAAAACCCGGTTCCAAATAAGAACAAATAATAATTGTCCAGTACGGGGATTAATAAGAGTTGTTAGGACAGGAGTCGCTCTCTCTCTCTTTCTCAATGAATTCCTTTCATTAAGCTTTATTGGCATGATGTCAGGGGAACAATATTGCCAGAGCGTCAAGGATAATACAATTCAATAGTGAAATGATGAGAGAGGGAAAAAAATGAATTCATTAGGTAAACTAAAGTAGATAAATATATGTAAAAAAAACTAGGGCCGGGACTTTAACACGCGTTAATTAAGATTAATTAATTACACAAAAATTAACGCGTTAAAAAAAGGAACGCATTTTAATCGCACTTATTTTGCACCGCGGACGTTTCTCACTGGATGAGTTTGAGGCGTACCGATTATACTGGAGCACCAACTAACGTTCATGACTTTCAGACAACAACAAACCACAGTGAACAACAGTGGGAAATGTTGTTTAAAAAAAACGGACGGATGGAAGCGTCGATAAGAGCACGGTTGTGTGCAAATTATGCAAAAATGAATTCGCATATCACCGCAGCACATCAAGCCTCAAGTATCACCTCAATGCAAAACATATAGCAGCTAGCGTGGGAAGCTAGCGTGGACGTTAGCCTCTTTTATCGCGTTCACACCAAAAAGAGCCGGTACTAAAATTAGTTCATGAGAACCTTTTTTACCCCCACGAAAGTCCCTGCTAGAGAGCAGAGAGCTGCTAGAGAGCAGGGACTTTCGTACGGCTCTCTTGTGAGAAAAGAGCTATATTTCTGATTGGCTGGGCGGATTGCAAACCACGCCCCGTAAAACTCCCAAAAAGTTTTGTGAAGCTGCCATTTTATTATCCTCGCATTAGCATTATTAGCATTAGCCCAGCGCAGAAACGCAGAGAGACTAACTTATGGCAACACAAAATAAAACATGGGAGCGGTGGAGATGAGGAGATGTCGGCGTTCTGGCGATTTACTCGGAAGGCTTCAGTAGAAGCTGCTGGGAGTCCCAGCAGCTTCTACTGAAGCCAGTCCCCAACTCCGGGGACTTCCGTCCGGGGACTTTGGGCGGCAGTATACGACGTGAAGTGGTTTGCTGCCTGCCAGTAAACCCAATGCAGAAGAAGAAGAAGTGACGTCAGCGGCTTCATTTGCCTAATCCACCCCCAGGTTCAAAGAGTTCTCATGAACTAATTCTCATGAACCTTTGTGGGAAAAGTACTGGCGGTGTGAATGCGCCTAATGGTATACTAAAATCCATGTGAAAAAAATTGCTTCTCACTGTTCTTAGGTCAAATATTTATATGTGATTAAAAATGCGATTAATTTCGATTAATTAATTACAAAGCCTCTAATTAATTAGATTAATTTTTTTAATCAAGTCCCGGCCCTAAAAAAAAACCAATAAGCTTTGTGTGTCCTCTCTCTCGCTCTCTCTATCTACAGAGCGGCGCCGCTGCCCGTTAAACAGCTTCATCTTTATCAACCTATCTTATGTTCTTTCTCTAACACTTAATGAAAGTTATTAGTTTTAAGCATTTTAGTTCCTTTGTAGTTATTATTGACCACCATTACCTCTATGAAGTAAGGCAGCCTGTGTCCTCGCGCTGTCCTCACATCCCGGACTGTGAGCCAGACTCGGAGGAGCACAGGGATGTCAGTATTGTTTATGAAGCAGGGTATAGAAAGTGCATTCTTTAAAATGAAAATACTATGTATTGACTTTAACAACCAGTGAAGCAGTTGGGCATCTGTCAGATATGTATTGCAGGACATGTGTTGGACAGGCTGTGTTTGTTTGGACTTTGTGTCCCACAGGCAGGTTGCAGTGTAACATCAGAGGAGGTTGGACATTCTCAAATTGCACCACTGCAGAGATTATTTGTATATAATAGTATTCAATAATAACAACCAAATGAAAGTGTATGAAGTGATTTGTAAATATTATAGATAATATTTGCTTGTCAGTGTATTTTGAAATGCAACAGCTATAGTCACTACATTGACTTTTAACATTACAACTGTGTACTTTGATGATTGATGTTAGCCTCATTAGCATCATTAGCTGTGATGATGTGTTTCATACATTGATCTCCGTCCTCTCTGTGGAGCCTGAAGACACAGATATTTTCTTTTACCATTTTCTATCGAAGTAAAGGAATTCATAACTTTGGATCTGTTTTGTTGTTTGACATGCAATACACGAAACAGCAGCTTTTAGTAGGCAGTATAAAAAAGGTTTTCCGCTTGGCACCAGCTCTTTGTTTTCACCACCAAGTGGGCAGGGCCGTCATTTTGCCAGGCCGTGACCAAGCACTATTGTAGGACTGTTTAAATGATGGTTTACTGTGATTTTGCATGTTATGGTCCTCATCCTTGCCTCTGACCCCCCTCTCTTCCTTTTATTCCTGCTCCGACCTCTGACTTTCCCCCCCCCCTCCTATTTCTCCAGGGTCCTAATTTTGAGTTTTCCACTGAAACTCACGAAGAACTGCTGTACAACAAGGAGAAGCTCCTCAACAACGGAGACAAGTGGGAGGCCGAGATAGCTGCCAACATACAAGCTGATTACCTTTACCGATAGAGCCCCCCCACACACTCACACACAGAAGTTAGCACTTCATAACACACTCATACATCCATTCTGTACATACTGTAAGAAGACAGACTCGGCTGTGGATGAGCTCAGGGTTGGAATCTAGTTTGCAGAGCATCTTTTATTTCACACCAACATCACCATGCCAGCCCCTCATGTGTTGAGTATACTTTGAATGTCTCTTGTTTTACCATGTCATTGTTTAGATTGCATATTTATTATAAAATGGCTGTCTGTGTGATACCTCAGCATGGTCCAGTCCTTCATGTGGGGGTCTGAAGCTGTGGCAGTGTCAGTGCTGTACACTGATAACAGACTGCTGATGTCCCATACAAGTATACACAAGTTAGTGTTATGATCTTGGATGTCAGTGCAGAGTGTTTTGGCTGTTTCCCACCCTGACTCAAAAATAAAGTTAAGTGAAAAACATATATTGTGTCGATCGTTCTTCTTTACCTTGCAAAATAAATGTACAACAGTCCACCACATGTAAAGGTCTACAAACTGATCAGACCCCCTCTGAGAGCGGGACTGTGACTGCTGCCTCCAGCTGGGTTATGTCCTTCATCGAGCCTTTCATGTCTCAAAGGTCAATGTGTAAAGGTCAATGTTAGGGGGGTTACTTAGTGTAAAGTTATCTGATTGGTAAATTAAATTAGTTTAGCTCTACAAAGTACAAGTTACAGAAAAGGCTCAAAGACCTTGACAACTAATTATTTTTGATAAAAGTTTGTTTGGAAGAATTAACAAAAAGAGGTATTTACTAGGGATTGTAACGATAAAAAAACTCACGGTACGATAACATCGCGATAAAAAGTCCACGGTACGATATTTATCGCGATATTGAAAAATAAAGAATTTTTTTTAATTTTTTCTTTTCTTTATTAAATAATCAATCTGATTTGTGCAGCATTTTAGTAGGATAGTAGTATTTTAAAGTGTCAACAATATAATAATCAGACCCTGCAATAGAATAAATCAAGTTTCACTTTAGTTTTTCAAGTAACTCAACTCTAACTCACTCACTCAGCACTCTTTGGGATAATCCAGTCCAAATAAATCGGCTATGCAGCGATTTAAGAGGTTCAAACACGGAGGATTGTTCTCTCAGCGCTGTAAATTAAATGTCCCTTAACTTTCCCCTTAACTGCCGAATCGGATGCTCTGAATCGGAAGCCAACTTCAGCGTCGTAAGGCCAACAGCATTGCGCAAAGACGCACACTTATCGCAAATACATACACAAATAAACTACTTTTGAAACATGGTGTGCGTGGCAGCACAAACACTGGTAAATCACGAGCAAGTACACTGGTTAAGGACGGCAGCTTCCTCATCGCTGCACTCGGAGATAAATAGTAGAGACGATGAACTGCTGTTAGTTCTATGATGGCATTGTGCATATGTCGTGAGAGGTGTACGTTGCTGTGTGGGGAATGCTTTCCATTATTGTGGCCAACTCTGCATCTTTGTGCAGCGTATACTCAAACAGCGACAGGAAGAGCCCACTGCCTGAGTCGGACATGCTGTGGAGTGAATCGTGGTCACCTCTGAGACTGCGGTCAACTCAGCCGTCTCTCGCATTTGCTTGGTCAAATGAGCAGCGCTTCATTTTTGAGTGCACGATTAATAGCGTCTTACGGTAATCGCCGAGAAGCGGCGCTGATGGTAGTACACGAGTTGATGTTATATTTGATCAATCAATCAATGATATTTGATGAGGAATAAAATCATTTTTAGCCATAAGTTCTTAAAAATTGGTACTGTTGGAA